>NC_081292.1:76932105-77243815 GCF_030435805.1 Mustela lutreola
TGCTTTTATGTATATACTAAGCTACTTAGCCTCCAAAGCTTGCCTATTATTTTTTCAGAAGATGGAATACTACATATCCTGTCAAAGAATTAAAATGTTATTAGCTAACACCTAAGTTTTGCAATGTCTTCTCTTTCCTTGTATTTTACGGAATTAGCATTTGACCATATTCTACTTATATTATTTGCTACTTGTTTAATTTTACATATCAATAGTATACTAGCACTGCTTCCTGAAGAGTTGGTCTGGGTGTTAGACTTAGAACTGCCATTGTTTTGCTATGTAACTCTGGGAAAGGCATTTATCCTCATTTTGTTTTAATATTCCCACCTACAGATTAAGAACATTAGATTACATATTTCTGAGATCTATTTTAGCAATAAAATTGCTAAAAATACTCAGACATTTGGGGAAAAAAACAGAACTTCCTTGAGAGAAACCTTATCAACTTATATACGAATTAAAAGCTGTCATCCATGGATAGCTACTGTCAGATTTATTACAGGCTAGTTTTTTGTCTTCCCAACGAGCTCATAAAAAAACCATTAGTTCCACTTTAGAAGCAAGAAACCGTGGCAGAGTCAGACGGGATCTGCCAAGTGTTCTAGGGTGTAGCGTCTTGCTAGTATGTCTCATCTTATTTCCTCACAGGACTGACAGCACTACAATATAACAAGCCCTTTGTAGGCACTCCCTCAAGGACACAAGTGCTTATGCTACCACACTGTGGAGAGAGAGGTAATATGCAACTTGCCTTCTCTTGAGTTTGCTTGGTTTACGTTCAGGTGGATCTTCTTCACTCTCATCTCCATCAATATTGTTGGGATGTGGTCTTTCTTTGATTGTGTTTGCTTCTGAAGAGTCCTGTGAATCTAAAGAGGCAGACATATTGCAGTGGATTTTCCCTTTAGTGTGACAACTCATCTGCCTTTTGCAAATGCTATCGAAATATTTTTGCTACCTTCCTGCAATGAACTGTACATGCATATCAGGCACAGTGCCAGACCACAACTACCTATTCTGTATTTCTACACCCAGAATCTGAGCATAAAAAAACTATAGCTATGTGTAATTATTAAAGTTTAAAAGTTTCCATGGTTTAACTACTTAAAGAAACAGACTAAAACTTTTTCCTCATAGCTGTCCATATCTACAGAAAGTAATCCACAGTTACCTTTGTGATAGCTAAGCAGTTATCACATTTGATAGAACTTTAATTAGTTAATATTAAAGGGAGAGAGAGAATCTCAAGCACACTCTGCTAAGCATAAAGCCTGACTTGGGACTTGATCTCATGACCCTGAGATCATGATCTGAACAGAAATCAAGAGTCAAATGCTTAACTGAGTGAGCCACTAAGGTTCCCCATATTTTGATGGAATTTTAACTTAAATCACTCTGAAGACAGCATAATACATTGATTAAAAATGATTTCTCGGGGGTGCCTGGGTGGCTTAGTGGGTTGAGGCCTCTGCCTTCAGATCAGGTGGTGGTCCCAGGGTCCTGGGATCGAGCCCCGCACTGGTATCTCTGCTCGGCAGGGAGCTTGCTTCCTTTTCTCTGCCTGCCTCTCTGCCTACTTGTGATCTCTGTCAAATAAATAAATAAAATCTTTAAAATAAAATGACTTCTGTTTATTAAGAAGCAAACACAGTTAATTATCTCTAATATAACTTAAATTAAAAGTAACAGCAAGGTAAGCACCACCATTTAGAAAAAAAATTTTAACTTGTGGTAGCTCCACCTGAGGGACATGTCTTTCTTCAGATTGGCACAAAGTGAGTGGGTGGGACTGGAAATGGAGATCTGCAGTGTAGACAAAGAGAGTCTGATTGTAGGCAATCTGTAGGCACAGATTATTTTAAGAGAACACCCAACCACAAACAACAGAAAACACATTTATATAGAAATGCAATATATACTTTGTATGTGTTTTTTAAAGATTTTACTTATTTCTTTGGAAGCAAGAGAGCATGAGTAGGGAAAGAGCAGCAGAAGAGGGAGGAGACTCCCTGCTGAGCAGAGAGCCCAATGTGGGGCTTGATCCCACCACCCTGGGATCATGACCGGAGCTGAAGACAGACACTTAACCGACTGAGCCACTTAGGCGCCCCTATACCTTGTGTTTTGATCTCAAGGCAAGATCTAAAATAAATTAAAACCTAGAATTCTCCGATTTATCCTGATGGGACTCACCCTGGGACTAAGTAAAGAAATGGATAATCTATATATATAGTTAGGAAAAAGGCAACGGAAGGCACGGACTATAAGGTTTAGTATATTTGACAAAGAGAAAAATAGGAAGATAAGTGAGGATGATCAAAGGAATAACAAGAAGGAATAAGAGAGGGGAAAATTCATTGGCCAGTATACATATTTCAAATTTTATGGTCAAAATTAGCACAGAAAGAAATCAGGAAAGTATAGAAGAGTATCAAAAGACCAATATAAAATAATCACATTATTTAAAAAAATATGAAAATAACAAGGAATGAGAGTAAGTAACTTCCATTGGAAGAGCACAGAGAAAAAAGAGATTAAGAGGTAGGTAGAGCCACTTCAGTAACTCTCTAAAGGAAACTCTCAGGTAGATGAAGATCAGCAATCTGAGGAGCAAAGCAAATCCAATTGTTAAATAAAAGGCCAAAAACTTTTGCTTCATATAGGGATGAGACTGAGAAGAAAGTCTTATAAACCAGACTTTTCTAGCACTAAACATCCATCTTCTGGAAGTTCAGAAGTCATAAAAATTTTCTCTCTCATTTTCCTGGTGCCATCAGTTAGAATTCTCCTTCTGAGCAAGAACATTCTTACCAACCTCTGACTTTTCTTAATATACCTCTCAATGGCTTTCCTTAGTCCTTTCTTTAAACCAGATTTTTTGTTTCGTTTCAAATCACTTAGGCGGGAGTCAATCAAATTCCTTATCCTGGATATTTTATGAGAATCCTAAAGTCAACCCTTCCAATTATAAATTAATATCATGCCCTGTTGAGATTCCCTACAGAGCAAGACTTCAATTGCTTGGAAATAAATTCCAGTATGACTTACAATCAGATTTGCCTGATGTCCACTGTGTACTCTGAACTATTCTCAAATAGGCCTCCTATAAATTCATTTGCTCCATAGAAACCTGGAAGTTCCCCATCCACTCTATTATAAAATTTCTCAAGGGAGTTCCAATTTTTATTTCACTGGCCACCAAGGTCCAAGTGGAAGGAATGGTAGTTTTGAGAATTCCAGACAAATATTCTTTTTATTTACGTGAAAGGTAATAAACTTATAATACATAAATTAAATTATGTGACATTATAAAATGTAGTTGACATTGTATAACCCTATCATAAAGGATAGGTGTTAATTATTTTGCTCAATAGGTTAATTTTCCTAACTGTTACTTAGTAGGATAAATCTTGGCCAATCTTACCCTGATCTGGTTGGTTTGTGCTTCTGTTCCCAGACAAGCTGCTATCCTTGGTTCCTCCATTACATGGTTTACTCTGGCCAGAAGCAGGACATTCTCTGCTGCTGTTGACTTCACTTAGCCACTGATGCCCATCACAACTTACTGAAGAATCTAACTGGCTTTGTTCCACTTCCTCTGAATTCAAACTTATATTACTAATTCCATCAAGAATTTCAATATGCTCTTTATCACTTGAACTAGAGCTTTCACTATCAATTGTAATAGATGGAGATGGAAAAGACATTAAGTCTGCTTTCATGCAATTTTCTTCTTTCTCATTGTCAACTTCTATTTTAGACCCACAGGTATCTGTTTCACAGGTTTGTGAGGTATCAAAAGTCCAACCCTGAGCTTCCCAATACTGAAACTGTTCCAAATAATACCAATAAAGTTGACTATAGTGTTGTTCCCATTCCTCCTTTGTATCAGGAATGTTCCAAGGTTCAGAACATAGTGTCTGATCTGAATGTTTTTCTTGCCAGCTTTGCCATAATATTCCTCCACCATATTCGTTCCAATATTTTTCCCATTTTTCTGTGATTTCCAGCTTTGGAGTTAATGTATTTTCAACAGGAAGATTTTCAGTTTCAGTATCTTTTTTGGTTTGACGTTTACTTGTTTTGGTGCTCTCATACTGTTCAACTGAAGATGGATCATCTGAAGCCAAAATGTCATCTTCACATTCTTGTCTCCAAGATTCTCTTATAATTTCATCTAAGTACTTCTTTTGATGTTTTTTCTTTTTCCTTTTTATTTTAACTTTATTTCTAGTATTCATAGAAACCTACATAAGATAAATAACTTGAATATAAAATGCAGCTCACAAATAAACTATAAAATAAAGAGAATCCAGGTCTATTTTAAACACTAAATTATTTACTGTCAAATCCACATCCTGGGTTTTTAGTTATACAAACAAGTTAATCTTACTATTTATGTTTCCAGGAGGAGGGAAAAAGGATATATATCAAAACTTGCAGTTTTAATTAATTTATAAATATGTATGTTTAAAAAGAGGTAGAATGCTCTAACTTATGAATATGTTAGATTTGGGATAAAAAAATTCTTTGTGATATCTTACAGAGAAAACTAAGAAAGAGAAACATAAGTAACTTACCTCAAAATTCTTATGTGCAGATATCCCACCAAACTGAAGTGGTAGTCCCATACTTCTCATGAGTTCAGCCTCAGAATCAAGTTCACTTTCATCAAGGCCTAAGCCTTTACTGTCATGTGACTCTGCAGTGCCACCTTCCTCCCCTTCTTCCTCTTCTGTAGCTTGGTCTCCTACAGACAGCATCTGTTAGCTTCATTTTATAGAAAATGCAGATGCACATTTTTTCATCATTTTATTTTTAAAAAATTTATTTGTTTGAGAGAAAGAGAACATGAACACACATCACAAGCCCATGGACAAGCCCACACAAGCAGGGGGAGGGGCAGAGGAAGAGGACAGACAGGCAGACTCCCCTCTGAGTAGGGAGCCCAATATTGGGGTTGATCCCAGGACCCTGAGATTATGACTCTAGCCAAAATCAAGAGCTGGACACTCAACTAACAGAGGCCCCTCATCCTCATTTTAAAGAGAAACCTGAGACCAAGAGTTATGCAAAGGTTACGATTTTTTAGGGGTAACACAGACAAGTAAGAAATAGCCAATTAAGAATCAGGAGACAACTTCTAATATGGCTCTGCCCACCACCAGCTGCCTAATCAACTTACACTTGCTGAGCATGTCCTCTGTGCTGTGTACTGTGCAAAGTACTGAGGATATAAGAGGGAATGTGGCAGAATAACTACAGGGAAAACACATTTTCACATTCCTTATTACTCAATAAGTAACATTATTATTGGATATATCATAATCAATAAGGATATATCATACTCAATAAGGAATATCATTATCATTATCAATGAGCAATATTCCTCAATTAGATCAGTGAATTTAAAATGATGATTTGTGGAGTTTACTTTAGGATCTAGTAAGAAGAGTGGCAAAAGGTTATGTCTTTAGGTGCCTCATGGTTTTTTCAATCACAACTGGGATTTATATTCTGTGACTCCGTGGGAGTCATGATTTAATGAAAGCTATAAAAGTCTGAAATCCCCTAAACTGGAAGTTCCTTTCAAATGCCCTGATTCTCCCAGAAAACCTGTTTTATTATAACGAAACAAGTTTAGCTTTATACTAGCATGGTTATATAAAAGTTTACCACACCATTAATTGGACAAATGCCATTCAAAAGCTCCATTAACCATTTAAAATGTGAAAGAAGTATCACTTTATTCACTGACATACTCAATTAGGGCTGAGCTGCACTCCAGCTAAATGATCATAGACAATAAAAGAGTGAATCTTACAAACCAAAAATGGGGACTGTAAATAAGAGGAATCTTCTGTGTATAAATTCTACTAAAACAAAGAGGGAAAAAAGATACCTACTTAAAGAAGATTCTACTCACCATTCTATTCAATGAACTTATGAAAGATCAGGAGACAGCAAATAGGAAAAACAAATGTGCTAAGTTTTATGATCCTTTCATGGTATGCATATTTTATGTTCACTAGGAGCCTGGTGTCTAAAGAAACCTTATTTGTACATTACATTGAAATGTAAACCAAACACTTCATTCAGTGATCAACTAAAGAAACAGTGATTTGTTCCACCACTGTGAGAGCTAAAGGATTTTTAAGGGTAACATGATGCACTTAATTTGTGCTGAATTTAGCCTAGAACTCACGCTAGTTTTCTATCTAGAGAAACAAAAAAGACCTGTGTGGAAAGAACAAATGAGGTCACTGAGGGAAGTCTGAGAGAGACCAAGATAGTTTTCAGGTTAACTAGGTAAGACTCAAAATACATAATAAATTCTATTTGTTATCTGTGAAAGTTAACCCAGATTGTGGCCTCTTTAACTCAAACAGAAGACTAAGGATGTTCACTTTGCATTTATCCTGAATAATTTATCTATACAGTTGTTAAAGTATTAAACAAGAAGGTCATTAAACTGAGGTGGCTTGAAGGCCTTCGTTGTCTCTGTAAGGAAACCAAAGACATAAGCCACAATCAAAGCACTCAAATCTAAGAAAAGAACACTGAAGAACAACTAATCACAAACAGCTAACTAGGCTTCCCCAAATGAGGTCATTCCTTAAGATAGAGCCAATCAATAATTTCCTTGCTTTGCTTCTATATCCTCTCTACTAAAAAACTCTCCCCTAACTCCTGTCCTATAGTGGTGCTCCTATCTAGGAAGCTGGCAACTGCCTGAGTTGCATAGATATAAGTTCAAATAAACTCCTGAAAATTTTAATGTGCCTCTGTTTATCTTCCCGCACAATAAAATTTTGCTGAAAAAAAATATGTTCTCTACTTTTCAAAGCTTCAAATTTCATCTTGCTCTTATCTAATGGCAACAACTACATAGAGCAAAAGAGGCTACCTCAACTCCACACAGGAGCTAGCTACAGAAAAAAAAAAAGATGTGCTTTGACAGGGATTCTAGAACCACGTTATAATAAAAAATAAGGAAAGTAACCTGTGATTACTGGTTGTCATTTATAATATTTAATGCCAACAAATTAATGTAGTATAACAAATTATATTTAAAATAAATACACTATTAGTTACTTTGCGCAAGAAAAGGGCCATAATGTTTTACACTGTATTACCTGCATTGTCGCCACTGCCTTTGACATAGTAGCCTTTTAAACCCAGATTGCACAATTTTCGATCTCTACAAAGCAAATTAAATAGTCAATATTGAAATAAATTATAAACTTGAGAAAAAAACAAGTTTGAGGCAGCACAGATTAATTAACAAGGTTAAGGAACAGAAAAGCAATCTGCTAATATATTTTCCTCATCTGTAACGTACAGGTAATAATACATAACCTGTGAAGTTATTATAAGAATAGTATATTGTAAAATATTTAATAGATAGCACATGGGAAGCATCTTTAATTGTTAATTACTGATTATTAAAATTAAATGGTAGTTCTGGTTTGGAGGAAGAATCAATCTTACAATACATGAACAATGAAGTGTTCTTTAAATTTGCTCGAAGAAATGAGCATAAAAGTGGAAAGATCTATCTTACACACATATATAAATCCACATGCAGATCCTACTCCATTTGCAAATAGGCCAAGTTATCATGCCTAGTAGACAAGATATTAATGGTCTGAGCAAAGGCTGTTGTGGGGATTAACCCCCAAAGTTCTTATTTAAATATTTAATCAAACTGAAACATAAATCAAAACAATTCACCCTCAATTTTAAAATTTTATCTACCTACCTACCTACCTATCTAGGTAAGCCCCAAGCTCAACCTGGCCCTTGAACTCATGACCCCGAAATGGAGAGTCACATGTTCCACCAACTGAGCCAGACAGCCATCCTAGTCTCAACAATTTTTAAAAAACAGTGAATGATTAAACTTTTCTTTACATTATCTACTTCTAAATTTTTTCTCTATCTGCTAAGACTGGAAACTACCTAACGCAAATGAGTTTAACGAACAATTAAAAATTAAAATTTCTATATTATCTTCCTACCATTAAATTCAGCTGTAAAAAACACCACCAGAAGTGCCATAATAAGGCAATCTTCAAGTATTAGCGAATATTATTTTTCTAATGGGGCAACAATAAAGTCAACAAAATAAAATTCCTGTATATTTGATATATTTTATTGTCCTCCTGTTTATTTTTTGATACTTTATAAAACATAAAGTAGGTGATCACTCATAGCAGGACAGCAAACAGGCCAGAGGCTAAAGTGCAAAAGTGCTTTGGCAGCATGCCCACTAGTCCCCAAGAACACTGGACAATGGAGAAGTGGTTAGGGTGGTGGGGGAGATCAGCAGCTGTACAGAGGACATCAATGGTGTCCCCACCAGTACCCACAGATATGGGGCACTAGGTGTCAGGTGGAGGAGGAGACTAATATGGTGGCAAGATTGGTTACATTGAGCAAGTAAGTATATTTAGGATAATGACAGCCAAGATTTTCTATACACATACAGGTATTTATGTATGCATGTAAAGCACAGATATATCCTGACTAACTGTGTCTGCTGAGAGAGCATAGAGGCAATGAAAACCCAGGAGCAAAGAACACAATGACCACGCAAGTCTTGGTTTCTGAACACTACTCTGCTAGAAGGAGCCAAGGTACCTTGGAGAAGCGGAAGCTCCAGGTTGAAGCACGGACTAGAAAAGATAAGCCTGGGTCACCTTCTGTGCTAGAGGGTTAGGAGGAGGTCAGAGAATGCCAGGGACACATCAAAATGATATACAAGCCACCTCGAGGGGCCCATAACAGCTAAAACTATGTGAACATCAAAATAAATGAGTAATAAAATAGAATGTACTAAAAAAATGAATAATCCAGAATTCATGTTAATGTAAATAAAGGAGTAAACAAATACATGAGGAGAGAAGGCATTCTCCCTGCAGAATGCCAACTAATAAAAGCAGAATGATAGAGAATTGCTCTTTGGAAACCTTCTGAGGCAGCTGATTCAGGCACAGGAACAGGGTACTAATACTGGAGTACTTTCCCTCCAAATACTAATACATACAAATGGAACCAGTTTGACTTTACAGCAGAGATAGTTATGAGACTGCAACATAATTAGGTAATGGAGGTCAATGTCATCAGGGGTGGAATGGGTCCACAGCAAGTGACTGAAATGATGCAGAGCCAAACACAGGATTATTTCTGTGGCATTCCTGCCAAGACGGCATGGCCCAGCTCTGTTTGTGCTGAAATGTCAGATAGACCCAGGTTAAGGAAGACCAGCACACAAGATAAGGTCTGCATTTTTTAAAATTTTGAGGCCATGATAGGGAGGGAAAAGGTGAAGAATTTTTCCAAAAGAGGAGATTGACAAGTCATAAAAGGAACTATGTGGAACTCTGGATCAGAAAGAAAAGAGACACTGCTGGGAAAGTTGGGGAAATATGAACCCACTACAGTGGTTATGAAAGAGAACACATTTGTTTTAGGGAAATACACAATGGAGTATTTAGGAGTAATGGGGAATCATATGTGCAGCTTGCTCTCAAGTGGTTCAGAAAAAGACTAAAAACTGTGTGCAGGGGAGGAGGAGGGCACACGCGTGTGTCTGTGTGTATTCAGAGGGAGAGATAGAGCAAATGCAGTTAACTGTTAATACTAGGTGAGTCTAGGAGGGGAATATCAGAGTTCTTTGACCTATTTTTGTTTTTTTGTTTAAGTTTGAACCCATTCTTTACTCCTGTACTGACCTATTTTTGCAAGTTGGAAATTATTTTAAAATGATTTAAGAAAATTAAGAAAAGCCTGTTATTTATAGTATAAACAATTTTATAACAAGAATTTACTACTCCATCATTTCCCTATGTTCAATTCTAGGCTTTGTATATAATAAAAGACACAATTTTACATAACTGTAATCATAGTGTAGATATTTTATATTCAGATATGTTAATACAAAGTATTTTTTCATTTTACTACTGAGCCGTTATAAAGATTATTTTTTTTTTAAAGATTTTATTTATTTGAGGGAGAGAGAGTGTGAGTGAGAGAGCAGAAGAAAAAGGAGCAGTGGAGGCAGAGGGAGAAGCAGGCTCCCCTCTGAGCAGAGAGCCTGATGCAGTGCTTGGTCCCAGGACCCTGGGATCATGACCTGAGCTGAAAGCAGTTGTTTAATGGGACTGAGCCACCCAGGTGGCTCTATAAAGATTATTTTTAAGAGCTCCATTATATTATACATATATAACTAATGGAAACCTGAATGCATAGTTGAAACAGAATTATTATTCTAGAGCTCATAAGACAGTATGTTAATATAATGTCCTCAGATGATAAACATTAGTTAACGATGTTAGGTTCTATTTCCTGCCTTTGAGGAGAGGTGTACAATAACCTTACTCAGTATGAGAATCAATTCAATACTAAAAAGGTATTAGGCACCTATGCTAATGCTCATTTTCTGTTTTCTGCTACATGGACTATTTTCTCAGTTTAATAACTTATTCTAGAATCAATGTGTTGTTTTAAGACTGAAACAAACAAAGAAGACTGTGAAACAAACCTTTTCCCTATCTGGAAAGCAGGGTTAAACTAATAAGCCTCTGAAATTCCAGCATGTCTCCAAAGTCCCAAAGATTCCTCCACTTGATGTTAGCCCAAAGGCCTAGAAGTGATCCCAAAGACTTCTCAAGTGGCTACTGGAAATAATTTCAAAATGTTCTTTTCATTCTAAAGGATTATAATTTATCTGGGCATTAAATGATCTAAAGGAAAAAGCCATTCTTTTCTCTCCTTATTTTGAACTCAATTTTACTTGAACTAAGTAAATAGAGGTTCTAAGTTTTAAGAATATGTATGAAATTACCTGAACTATAGAGGAGGAATGTTTTAATTCAAATGAGACTAAATTCAAACTAATTGATATATACACCAATTACATTGTGTTTAAAATAAAGTTACTTTAATTGAAATCTAGAAGCATAGTTTTGTAGGGGTACGGCATGACAATTTTTCTCAACCCTTTACATTTATAACTTACATTGTTTTTCTGTTCTTTCTGGAAAGGAGTACAACCCCAAGACTCAAATCCAGCTTTAGGCTAAGAACTAAGTATGCAGTCTTGGCTTTCTTTTGTTTTTTACTCAGAGTTCTGATTGTTGCTCCTTCCCGCTCAAATATACCCCAGTTTATCTCTGCTCTTTAGACTTCTTTTCAAATACTACTTCCTTCAACAATCTCTTGTGATCTGTGGAGAAAGGTTAGGTTTCTGCTATCATATATATCTGTACTTTTCTCTTACAGTACTTACAAGAGTAATTTGCTAAATATATATGTAACAATTGTCCTAATATTCATCTCCTTTGCTAGAAAGTAAACTCAAAGGGTGTGGGACAGGCAGTTCTTGTACCCCGGTGCCCATCAGCGTAGCTAATACAAGGAAGCACAAAAAGCATTTATTGAATGAATACATGCATGCATGTGTACAAGGACAATACTTTTAAAATTAAAGTGATTTCCTTTTGGATTAATTTTCCAATTACTCCACAAACACACAATGGCAAACAGTGAGAACTGCTTCAAACTTAAACTTTACTCCAATAAACTATATTAAAACTCTAGCACATAAAATTTGCTTCCTCAAGTTGAATCTAACAATCAGCCTGTGAGATAACCGGGGCAGATATACCTGTTTTAGGGATGAAGAAAAGATTCAAGTGGCTAAACTCACCTAATATAAAGAAAGCCTCACCCAGAGTACAATTCTTCAGTCAGTTTTTTCCTACCCGCCGGCTATCTTCCATGCAGGGCGATGTTTACCCCAAACATATATTTTCCAAAAATGCATTTCAAAACTCCAAAGAGCTAAATCTTTTTTTCTCGGGTAATTAGAAACTCTATTTCAGCGCATTTGCGCTTTAATAAAACTTAAGGTTTTAAAAATGTTAACCCCCAAGAGTTACTCAGCCTTCAACTTGTGACGTCACAGCCACTAAGGAGATTTCATTTTACATTTCCCTTCTCCCGATTTTTAAATGTCCGCTCATTAAAACGAAATAAATCAGCTGCCATTTTTTTTTCCCCCACAAAAGCCTACAAAGTAGATTTTACTCTTTGACTTAATGGCAACCGGCGACCTCTCCGTGAAGCCCAAGATTTTTTTTTTTTTTTCCTGAAATATCACCCTGCCCAAGGGTCTTATACTCCGGCCGTGGATCCCAATTCCATGTAGTTTGCAAGGCCTACATTTCTGGGAAATAACCATGTTAGAGATGAAGAGGAATACGATTTTTTACTTACTCTACAAATGCCCTGGAGCAGAGGCAAAGGATTTTATGATCCTCTTCCAGGTCTTCAATGAAGAGAAACATTTCGGCCACGCGGCTCCACTTCTCGCAGCACATTTTACCACCTCAGTGCAGGACGTTCTGCGGGAAGCAGCACGGGACAGGCCTTTCCGGCCTCTGCTCGGTTCCCGGAGACCGAAGGGAGGTCTCGCCGGCGCGCCCAGGGGTACGTCAGGGAACAGGAACGGGCCCGGGGCCCCTCGAACCTGGAGCGGGCAAAGGAGCCGCCACCGGAAGTGGCTCCGGGTGCTCACGGGAAGGGGCGGGGCGATGGGGGTGTCACACTCAACGCCGTCCGTGCTGCAGCGGCAGTTTGTCTTTTTCTTACCAGGTTGCTCCGGGGAGAGACCCGCCGCTGAAATTTCTCCTTTTCCCTCGGTCGCCGAGCCACCGAAGAGCTCCCGCCGCTGTTCGAGGGTGAGGGCGAGCCGCTTCTGCCCCTCCCGCCCGAGGTGTGTCGGTCCTCATCTTGGCTTCCTAGTGCTCCTCCCCTCCGGGCGCACAGCTCCGCGTCAGTCGCGCGGGGCTCGGAGCGGCCAAGGCCGCACGTCTAGTCTCGGTGGGACCGCCCGGGAGTCCCCGGCGGGGGCGGGCGGGCTGGGCTTCCCGCGGCACTCGGTGTAAGCTCGGGCACGGAGTGGCGGGGGCGCGTGATCCTGCCTGGGTCACAACGAGCCTATTCTCTCCGCCGCGCATCCCCCCTCGCGCTCAAAAACCTCGTTTTGTCTCAACTTGGGCGGCGGGGCGAGGTGTCCGAACCTGGGCAGAGGCCTCTGGGCTTGCCCCGTGACCTCTGTTTCCAGGATCCGAATCGAGCCTCCTGGGCTCGCGGGGCCGCAGGAATGAAGTGGTTAAGAAGGCTTCCCGCAGGTCGGGCGCGGAATCCGGGTCTGGTGCTCCCTCGCTACCTGTGTGACCCGGCAAGCGACTTAACCCTTCTGAGCCTCCTTGTGATCATCCGTAGAATCGGAGTGATGAAGAGTCCCTGCTTCCTAGGGCTGCTGGAAGGGCTGAATGAAACTGTGCCTGTCAGACCTCTCATTGCTATTAACAGTTTCCGTGGCTACCTGGTGTGCGCGCGGCGGACGCCGCGTCGGTCCCTGGGGTTTGCCGCGGGTGGAACAGGTCTCTGTCGTCCTCAGGCGGCGGACGCGGAAGAAAAATGCGTGTGCGCTTAAGGATGCGGAAAACCGGAACGCCACTGCTAGATCTGAACAGGGCAGTTGGCGTTCAGCGTGTGGTAGTCGGTGAGACTGTCCAGGCAGCTTCCTCCAAGAAGCGAGTTCCAGCGCGAAGGTGGCGGGAGCGTTTCCGGACTTGGTTGTGCTGTTAATGCCAAAATAGCATTCTTTAGCGTGTGTAACGACTGAGGTAAAATCCGGGTGTTTAAGGCTTACTATTTAAGGTTTAGTATTTTGGTCGCGTTTTCCATGGGATGGAAATAGAAAATTAATTTTCCAAGTGAAATGTTTACTTCTACACGAACTGCTTATTTCCACATCCGTGCTGCTGTCTTACTTTGGGATCCGGGCTATGCTCATTTGAGTGTCTCAAGAAAGTAGGAGTGCTGCACAGTTACGGACACGCCGGTGTAGACAGGCAGCATCTGGGGCACGAGGAGAGGTGAAGAAAAAAAGCTGGAATAGTAATGATCACAGTGGAGGATTTTAGCTAGAAGTTGAAGGACATTCTGGGTTTAAAAAAAAAAAAAAGCAACAACCCAGAAACAAAACACAAAACCTTGAAAGGTCGTTCATAATAGAAACTAGAGTTTGAAGCTTGAATCTGAAGGGCATTGTTTTAAAGATAAAATGATTAGGTTTCCCAGATATATTTATTTAATTTATATTAGAGAAACTTCTTTTAGTTTGAAGTGGAATGCTTACTCACTAGGGCTGAATCCTAAACCCCTGTTAAACAACTATTAACAATGCAGGAGAGAAAAGGGAAATTAATTTTATTTCAGTGACTATTTAATTTAATCAGCATTTTCAGTGTATCTTCAATGTGGCTTATATACTAAAAGTAAGAAATGGATCTGTTGGCATCCATGGTGCTAAAAGTCCTGATAATGGGTGTTTAAAAATTGTTTAATTTTTGTAAAGCTTTCTAGAAAACAAAAAATCCTCTGTTCTGATGTATTATTTTTCAAAATACTCTTACTTTGAAAATGTATAAGGTCATTTACAGTAAATGTTCCTCACCAGCAATATCAGCATGGTGATATTTTCTTTATATGTGATGCACACGGCTATGTTTAACTGTAGATTTTTTTTTTTTAATAGGAAATGACCTGGAATTTTGGTAATTAAAATACTGTATCTCCCCCAGAACATCTTTTACAATTATAGTTTTTAATTGGATTAGAATAGATTGGTAAGGAGTCAAATATAGTCTATGCCAAATTGGAGGGAGAGGAGGGCTAGGCGGAAGTAGAGGGAACAGAGATTGCAATTTTAACATTTTCAGCCTTTCTGTGAGAGAGACAGAGACCGAGAGAGAGAGGGGAAGAGAGAGATTAAAGAAAGTGTAATGAAAACCAGAGTAGGAAGTAGGAGAACCGGGTTTTAATTTTGGCCCTTGTTTCTTCACTGAATGAATTTAGTAACTTTGGGCAAGTCAGCTTGGCTTTCTCTTTTTAACTGGTTTCTGCAAAATTAAAAGATTGTGTTCATTGAGTTCTAAAGCCCTGCTCTCACACCATCAAAAGTAAGTATTTTATCAACTTAAAAGCTTATTATTCAGATTCTTCTGGTAGTTCTTTAGTGACAAACTTTAGGGCACTGTCTTGGTCCACATCTTTTGTCAGAGATTTGAATGAACACAGTTAAGGTCTATCTTTATTTAGCTCGTATTTGTTAGGTGCTTACTATGTGCCAGGCATATTGTTCTAAGTGCTTTACATATGTTTTCTCATATGATTTTGTTTACTAGTGTATCCCCAAGTGTTTAGAATAGTGTCAAGCACAAGTTATTTGCTTAGTAAACATATGTTGAGTAAATGAATTAATAACCCAATGTTTTAAGTCTTATATGAGCCATGCCATGCCCTTTCTTATACACTGTATTCTGTCCCTTCTGGCCTAGTCAAGGACTGCTGCCAACAATTACTCCTCTCCTGCCTCATCTATTTCTTACTCTCCCACTGAGGCATTAGCATTGGTATTAAAGACCATGTTTTCTTTCATCTCAAAACAATAACAGACTTGGCCCACATTCCTCTCTTCCTTTTTGCATCAGCATTCCTATAAAGAGTTGTCCATATTTGCTGTTTCCAATTCATTTCCTCTCACTTTTTCATGAATTTACTCCACCCGACTTTCATCCCCACTGTACAAAATAGTTCTTAATTATCTGGACTTGTCAGTGTCTCTGTGTTGTAAAACCCAATGGTCCATGATAATTTCTTAGACCTCTCTGCATCATTTGAAACCACTGAATAACTCCTTTCTTCTTGGGAACACTTTGTTACTTTGACATGCAGGGTGCCACTCCTGGAAGGGGAATGCTGGTTCCTCATTGTTGTCCCAACTTCTAAAATGTTGAGTGCCCCAGTGTTCAGTTCTGGGGGCTCTTTTTAATTCTATATTTCCTCCCTAGAAGGATCTTTTTTAGTTTCATGGTTTTCATACAATATTTATATTCCCAATTCCCAGATATATTTCTCCAAATTTGATCTTCCTGCTAATCTCTATGACCAGCTGCCTATTTAAGGTCTTCACTTGGATGTCTGCTAGAATCTTTACATGTTTAAAACTGAATTTCTGATCTCTCTTCCAATCCCAGACCTGTTCTTCCTGTAACTCCATCTTTTCACAAGCAAGCTAATATGATGACGATGCTATCAATGCTTACTTAGGGCTTACATAGTGGAAGGTACTCTTCTAACGTTTTTTAAAAACATATATTCTTGGGGCACCTGGGTGGCTCAGTGATTGAGGCCTCTGGCTTTGGCTCTGGTCATGGTCTTGGAGTCCTGTGATTGGGCCCCATGTGGGGCTCTCAGCATGGCGGGGATCCTACTCTCCCCACCCCCCGCCTGCCTCTCTGCCTACTTGTGATCTTTGTCTGTCAAATAAATAAATAAAATCTAAAATATGTGTGTGTGTGTGTGTGTGTATTCTTCACAACAGTTTTACTAGACAGGTATTGCTATTATCCCCACTTTACAGATGGAGAGACTGAGGCAGACTTAATAAGTAACTTGCCTAGGTCATACAATAAGTAACAGAGTCTCCTAGAGTACAGACCCATATTGCCAAAACACTGTAGTCATCCCAGACTTCTCTCTCTCTCTCACTTATATTGTACATCCATTCATCAGCAACTCCTTTGGCTTTATCTTCACAGTATATCCAGAAATTATCATCTCTTACAGACTTTCACTCTGTCACGTTGTCCAAGCCACTTTCATCTCTCATTTCAATTATTGCCTGAACTTCCTATTTGCTTCCTATGCAGTGTATTCTCAATACGGCAGTCATTTAAAACCCAAGTTAGGCAGTCTCACTCTTCTGGTGCCTTCTTCATCTCACTTAAAGTTAAACTAAGCCTACAGAGTTCTACAGTGCTACTCCTCTCTCCATTTCTGACTGCTCTCCCTATCACTCTTCTTCAGCCTTCTTCCTTGTTGCTCCTCAGACCACACCAGTAGACATCCTTTGTATTTACTTTTATTTTAGCCAGGACTTCTCCTCCAAATACCCACATAGTTTGCTTCCTCATTTCCTCAGGTCTCTGCTCAAATGTACCTTTCAAAGAGTCCTTCCCAGGCAACTGTATATAACACAGCAACCCTCCCTCCTACCCTCTTGAGTGATATAGACCTCTATTTTTCTCTTATCCTGCTGTATATTTCTCCATAGCACTTATCATCATCTAATGTAGTATATGTACCACCATATCCTAATTTTATAGATCTTAGCAAGTTGAGTTACAAGTGGGTTACTCAATATCATACAACTAGAATCTGTCATGGGGAGTGACCTGAGTGCTGAAAGGTTATGAAACTAGGGTCTGAGGAGTGATTGAAAGAATTAAGGATTCTGACCAGAAAATGGGATTTCACAGCTCATCATAGCTTTGTTGAAACTTGAGAGTTTGTGTAATGAAAAAGGTTCTATGGTGTAGAACTGGGTGCAGTAGGGAAAAGTTACAGTGAGATAAGTATGTGCAAGATCTGGATGATTTTGAAGATGGAATCGACACCTTTTGAGTTTTCTGTTCCGGAAAGTTTAAATCGAATTCGAGGATGACTATTTTGAAGGAGCTTCTTGTGTGCAGCACCGGGCCACTGTTCATTGACTACTTATGAAGATGTCCCTCTTTGCTGTACTGTGCTTGTTTGATAAGTCAGAGTGTAATTGAGGATAAGAAGTACAGTTCTATTACCAGTTTGAGTGGGGGGTAGTACTAAAGGTTTTAAGATCATAAGATATGGGGGGGTGCCTGGGTGGCTCAGTGGGTTAAGCCTTTGTGGCTCAGGTCATGATCTCAGGGTCCTGGGATCAAGCCCCACATCAGGCTCTCTGCTCAGCAGGTGGCCTGCTTCCCCCTCTCTTTTTGCCTGCCTCTCTGCCTACTTGTGATCTCTCTCTCTTTGTCAAATAAATAAATAAATAAAATCTTTAGGAAAAATAAAATCACAAGATGTTATGATCCTGTTAAAGTCAGAAATGAGACTAGATTATTAGGGCCATTGTATTAAGCAGTAAGGGACAGATCATCAAAATGATTGGTTTTTAGGCCTAGGAAAAGCTCCTTTTAACATATTTGAGAGACTGTCATGTATTTTAATTTATTAACAATATTTAAAATCTCTTTTTCTTTTGAGGTATAATTTAGCATAACGTTGACCATTTAAAAATGTACAACTTCACGGTTTTTAGGGTATTCCCCAGGTTGTACAACCATCATTACAATCTAATTCTGGGCCCTTTTCATTATTCCCAAAGACACCTTTGTTAACATTAGTGGCCACTTCTCATTGCCCCTTCCCCCCAGCCCCTGGCAACCACTTACCCTCTTGTCTCTATTGATTAGCCTATTCTGGTTATTTCATATGAATGGACTCATATAGAATGTGGCCTTTAGTGTCTGATTTTTTTAATCTAGTATGTTTTCAAGGTTCATGCCTATTGTAGCATGAACCATTATCTCTTTTTATGGCTGAATAATATTCTACTGTAGGGGTGAGCACATTTTATTGATCTATCCATCAGTTGATGGGCATTTCACTTTTTTGGCCCTTAGGAGTAATTTTGCTATCAACATTCATACATGAATTTCTGTGTGAATGCATGCTTTCAGTTTTCCGGGGTACATACCTAAGAATAGAATTGTTGGGTCATTAGGTAACTCTTTGTTTAGATTTTTGAGGAACTGCGAAACAGATTTTCACCATGGTTGTACATAAGGTTCTAATTTCTCCATATCGCTTACTTTCCATTTTTGTGATTCCAGCCATCCCAGTGGGGGAAGCTCTCATTTTAAAAGTAGTAAGTTTCACTAAGTTTTTGTTGCCTTCTAAATGTTCAAACCCTGATACATTATAAGGGTTCAAGACTTTAGATGGATTGATGAGAATATGATGTACTTAAAGCCCACATCGTTGTACGGTGACAGATGGTAGCCATATTGTGAGCTCAGCATAACGTATAGAGTTGTCAGATCACTAAGTTCATTGCCTGAAACGAAAATGGCATTGTGTGTCAACTATACTTCAGGGGGAAAAAAAGCCTAGATTGTGAGCTTAATGTGTGTTGTGTTTACCTTCTGTTACCATAGCAGGTGTACAATTTCTCACAAGTAAATGCTTTTGGTTACAAGGAAATTAAGTAAGACTAAATCTTCCATGCCCTGTTAATAAGTCAGTCAGCAAGACAATCTTGGGATAAAGACAACATATAACTGCTCTTGTATATCTGTCTCTCCCTCTCCCTCCATCCCTTTATTTATTTACTCATTTCCTGCCTCATCTATAAAGGGTTTGAGATGATTTTCTTAAAGATTATGTAGCATGGAGGAATGATAAAATATCTCCAAGAATATAATCAGAACCAGGGAAGATAGGAATGAAAGAAGGAAATCTTGTGTAGGACATGATCCTAAGAGCTAATATAAATATACCATTGAATATCATATTTGACTTTGGCTTATTATCTGGGAAAGTTACTAAGAAGAGACCTGGTCAGTTACACATTTTACCTTCAAACTTTTTTTCCAAAGAAGCAAAGGTTTTTATAGCTCTGAAAATTTTTTTCTTTTTTCTCTTTTTTTAATAGCTCTGAATTTTAATTGAAGTCTCAAGTGGTTTTTATATAATGGACATAAATGGTGTGTAAAGCTGTCCTCATTAAATCTTTGGTTGCATGAGTATAATTTTTAACTGTGATACACTAGTGTGGGTCTATAATATATGTCACACATTTGTGAATGTGTCTTGATATTTATTTTATGGGAACTCTAGATATTAATGATTATCTTTTTTTAATCATATGTTTTTCCATTTGTATGCTGTTTTCCAGAGCACATACTCTGAAACTTGGGACAAGAAATTTACTTAATTTCTGGTAAGTTAAGTGACTGGTTTAGAGATAAGTGACATGAAATAATTGTATGGCTATAGTTTC
This sequence comes from Mustela lutreola, assembly GCF_030435805.1. Classification (NCBI taxonomy): domain Eukaryota; kingdom Metazoa; phylum Chordata; class Mammalia; order Carnivora; family Mustelidae; genus Mustela; species Mustela lutreola. The sequence continues at coordinate 76,952,069 of NC_081292.1, forward strand.
AGTCATTGAACACTTAAGAGAAATTTTAGTGACTATAAGATAGAAATGACAGTGATAAATTTTTTATTATTGCATAATGTTAAAAGAATAGAGATTTTTTTTTTTTTTTTTTTTTTTTTTGGTAAACCTGCTTCTAAAAAACAGTAGCCAAAAATGTATGTCATCATTTCCTAAACAATTGGGTTACTTTTATTGAGTGAAATATTGATGCTTGCTTTTGTGAAGAACAGTTACCTCAACATAACCTGGTTTAAGATAGAAACATTCAGTATGATCCACTTAAGATGTAAGTCAGATTATTAAGATCAGTCTGAAATTTCATTCTTCATCAGGTTTATTTTTCTTTCTCAATTAAAGCTTGTGAGTTATTTCAAAAGCTAAACCTGACATGCTTCATGAACATGCAAATGAAACCTTATTATTTTCACATTGAAGTTTGCAACAAAGTTAACCATAGCAATCTACTCATTTTTGGTATTAAGAAATGACTCTATGTAGTATTTATGTAGACTAAAACATTTAACTTTTCAACTGTGAAAGGAATAACATTGGGTTATTTTTCCCTTCTAGTGGCCAAATTAAAGACCTACCATGACAATGAAGAAAGAGACTGCATTTGTCATTTTCACCTAAAGAAAAATGATAAACAAAAATCAAACCTGTGGCACAGGACAAGATTCTATGCCCTATATGACTTGTCTGATTCACATACTTGAAGAATGGTTTGGTGTGGAACAGTTGGAGGACTATTTGAATTTTGCAAACTATCTCTTGTGGGTTTTTACACCACTAATACTTTTAATACTTCCTTACTTTACTATCTTTCTTCTCTATCTTACTATTATTTTCTTACACATTTATAAGAGGAAGAATGTATTAAAAGAAGCCTATTCTCATAATTTATGGGATGGTGCAAGGAAGACAGTGGCAACTCTCTGGGATGGACATGCGGCGGTTTGGCACGGTAAGCAAGATTACTTCGCTGTCTCTGTGTGGCTCTTCATCTGTGTGGCACTGGAGCTATATCATCATCTCATTTTATTGATCAATAGTAAAAAATATAAGGGATATTTACTATTTCATTTTATCTCTTTGCATACATTGTGTATCTACATGTCTTTCTTAAAATTAGTGTTCCCAAACACATTAGTTCCCATTAAACAAAGAACCATACAACAATGTAGGCTCTTACTGTAACCTAAAATATTAAAGTTTATATGTAAGATAACTAAAAGGCCAAGAAACTAATTGAAACTGTATAGAAACCTATTTTAAAATACTCAAATTTATGTGTAAGACATCTAAAAGAGTAAGAAACTAATTAAAACTGTATAGAAACCTATAGAAACCTGCTTTAATTATTTAGTATTTAATTCGATTTTGTTCAAAATAAGTGAATTTCCTAGTGTAGATATTTAAAAAATGAATATTAACTAATAATATTAAATATAATTTGTATACCATGGTTTACCCATTTTCTGTTTGATTAACTTCAGAGGTCACATGTCTCTTGAATAAATGAGATAGCAACAAGTTTCTCTCTAGGATATTCATTTTTTATCATTTGAGAAATTGTATTGTTCTGTATTTAATGATTGGTTCTGTGGCTACCGTGAAAATTGCCCTCTTGTGGCCTATTATCTCTACCAATTTTTATCTTATTTGTTAGCCATTTTTGCACTAGGACTTATAAAAAAATACAGAGAATTCAGTAGGTGTGTAACAGAGATGTACTTTCTATTTCATTTTGGGCATCAAAGTGGTTTCCCAGAAAGGCACAGAAGCATAGATTTTGAAATAGATACCAGAGGATATATACCACAGCAATACAAGGCTGCTATTAGCAAAGATCACCAGTGACCTGCTTATTAGGCCACTGTGTCATCATTTTAATACTACATGCAGTCTTAGAAGTCTTTTTTTAGTACTTCTTATGCCACCATTGTTGAATGTTTGACATACAGTCTTAAAACTTAGGATAGATTCCGTGTATTATCTCCATTTACAGTTTTCCTGTGAGGAAGTTGAGGAAAAGAGAGATTGTTATTTGCCCAAGGCACACTAGAAAGCTAGGAAGAAAAGTCAGGATACAATCTCAGATATCAAGCTCTAGAGCCTGTGCTGTTATGATCTGTGCTGTGTGGTCAGTTTATTCAGAGAATTCAGGGTCATAGTAGTGGTATTCAGCTGGTTTGCAAACAGGAGCCCTTTGCCTTTGATGTACTGAATTTTGAACATTACTCAATACTAATGCTCTTGCTAGTCATTACAACTCATTCCCTTTTATGGTTGTTTTACGTGAGACAAGATGGTCCTTCAGCATATCACCCGTGTCCATCTGCAGAGATTGCATCTTTGTAGGCTGCTCTATTATCCCAAATAGATAATCCCCTATATTTCAGGATTATGTATATCATAAGGAATTTTGAGTTTATTTATATTTCAGGAAACATGATTTAATTTAGGTAACTTCAAGCACTAAGCTTATTTTGAAATAGAATATATAGTTTTGAGGTGTTTTTATCTTTCTGAGATATTTTTAAATATGCATTTATGGCTCAGAAGAACTAAAATATATAGTTCTTAGCCTGTTTTAAATTTTTTTATGGTAACTTGATACTATATTTTATTGGGATAAATGATACTCTCTTAGAAGTGATTTTTCCTTATTCAGCCATTAAAAAATGAAATCCTGCCATTTACAACAACATAGATGTACCTTGAAGGCATTGTGCTAAGTGAGATAAGACAGAAAAATCCTATATCATTTCACTTATATGTGGCATCTAGAAAAAGGAAAAACCCACCATCATTGAAAAAAGAGGTCAGACTTAATGGTTATCAGAGGCAGAGGATGGGGAAGAGGAATTGGAGGAGGATGGTTAAAGGTATTAACTTCCAGTTACTAGATAAGTTGGTTCTAGGGATGTAATGTACAACATGACTATAGCTAACACTGCTATACAATATACAGTCAAGTTTTAAAGAGTAAATTCTAAGAGTTCTTAATACAAGGAGTAAAATATTTTTTTCTTTACTCTTTTATCGATATGAGATGATGAATGATAGCTAAACCTACTGTGGTAATCATTTCACAATATATGTAATTCAAACCATCATTCTGTATGCTTTCAGCTTATACAGTGATACATACCAATTGTTTCTCAATAAAACTGGAAAAGATGGTTTTATTTGCCCTGTTGTTTAGGGACATATATAAAAGGCATTTGTATGCATATGTGGATTTTGTATTGGTATCAAATCAGTTTTAATTCATGCTTCTTTAAGGAATCTTCAGAGGAATTTTTTAACTAATAAAAATGTTGATTGTAAAAAAATGTGGTAAAAAAAATAAGGCAAATGACGATCACCTTAAATTTACTATTGCAGTTGTGTTTTGTTAAAATTCTGATGTGTTTATAATTTTTTCTGTGTTGCCAACTAGTATTTTTCATGTCACTAAGCCTTAGTGACTTCTAATGACTATATGGAACTCTGTAAATCTTACAATGAATTTAGTCAGTTATCTGTTGAACCATCATTTATTTATAATTTTTTCACTGTAAGTATGTCTGTATGAGACTTTATCCAGCGTGTTGTCTTTTGAAGTTGTATTTTATGTTATACTGTACATAATTTAAGTGCCCTGTCACTTTTCAAAAAATTTCTGATTCTTACTTGCTGCTTAACATAATGCCTATAGTAAATAAAGAAATATTAATTTGATGTTTCTTAAATACCTACATTTCTAGGCAGTTTGCTTGGTGGTAGGTCAATGAAATGCCTACCCTCAAGTTAGCTTTTAAAGTGTTAAAATTTTTGACTTATTTTTCAAAAAACATTATTCCTAGAAAATATGAACATTTTTAAAAGGTGGACTTGTAACATTTAATATTTCCCTTGAAAATTAAGTCCTCTGTAAGATAGCTAGATGTTTTTGAGAAAAGTAAAAGCTATGTATTTTCGCACGACTGTAAAGGTAATGAGGACTGTAACTTTCATCTTAGGGACGTAAGGAATATTTCATTTTTGGGGCTTTTAGTTTTTTTTTTTTTTTTAAAGATTTTATTTATTTATTTAAGTGAGAGAGAGCATGAGCAGAGGGGAGGGGCAGAGAGGGAGAAGAAGACTCCCTACTGAGCGGGGAGCCTGACGTAGGGATTGATCCCAGAACACTGAGATCATGACCTGAACCTAACTGATTGAGCCATCCAGGTGCCCCTTAGTTGTTTATTTTATCTTATTTTATTTTGTGTTTGTTTTACAAGGGAAATTTACTTTATTATCTGAAAATAGGTATGTTTACCTAATGCCATCATAACTGGTTAAATTCATTGGCAGTACAAAATTATTGAAAAATATGGTTTGAATAAGTAGGCTGATCATATGGTTTATTATGTTATATGAGTTAGAGTTTTTTTAAAAATGGGCCATAATAGCATAAACTCAAAAAAATTTTTTAAAGATTTTATTTATTTAATAGAGAGTGTGCCAGAGAGCATGCATGGGGTGGGAGTTGGGGAAAATGGAGCTCAGTGGGGAGCCGCACATCAGGCTCCCCACTGAGCAGGGAGCCTGATGTGGGGCTTGATCCCAGAACCCTGGGGTCTTGCATGACCTCAGCTGAAGGTAGACGCTTAACCGACTGAGCCATCCAGGCATCCCTAAATTCAACTTTCTTTTACTTTATGTTTTATTATTATTTCATAAAGAATGGATACAATTTATTCACTAAAAGGGCCCTATAAATTAAATGGGATGTAGCAAAGCCTATGCGAAAATTAAATTGAGGTATTAAGAGACATTCCCTCTCTACTTCAGTTGGAAAAGCGTTTCCTTTAACCTCTTCTCTTATTGAGTGTGGGATTCCCTGAGCTTAAAACCAGGTTCTCCCCAACTACTGGCTGGTGGCCTTGACAAGTTACCTCACTTCTTTTTCCACTTCCCCCCTCCTTTCTGTCCCCTGCCCTTTGCAACAATCATGAGTTTTCTAAACTTTGTTTTTAAAAAATATTTAGAATTATAGGGAAGCTACAAAAATATTTTTTCCTGCATATTTTCACACAACTTCCCTTAATGTTAACATCTTATGTAACCATTTCTACAGTTACTGACTTAATAATGGTATAATACCATTAAGTAAACTACAGGTCTTACTTAAATGTTACCAGTTTTCTCATCAGTTTCCTTGTACCAGAGTTCCATGCTGCATTTAGTTGCCATGTCTCTTCCAATTTGTGATGGTTATTTAGTTAGGTGTTTTGTTTTGTTTTGCTTTGTTGTATGCATCTTTCATGACTTTCACAGTTTTGAAGAGGACTGCTCAATTATTTTGTAGACTCTCAATTTAGATCTGATATTTTCTGTAATGAGACTGAAGTTATGTGTATTTACACATACTTGACAAGAATACCACAAAAATGATGATGTGTCCATCTCAGTGCATTGTATCAGGTGTTCATAATGTTGCTTTGTCTTATTACTGGTGTAAAGACTTTGATTTTGTGGCTAAGGAGTTGTTTCCAGGTTTCTCTACCATGAAGTTGCTATTTTTTACTTTGTAATTGAAAAATATCTTGGGGGAACCACTTAAAACTATGTAAGTAATCTTTCTCAACCAAGATACTTAATGATTTTAAACCTCATTTTCCTCTTTTAGAAAATGGGTTGTTGTAAGGAGTCAGTGAAATTTCATGTAAAGTAGTATTTAGCATAATTTCTATTACATACTTAATGTTTGATAAATGTTAGCTATCTTAATTGTAGAGCATCTTTTTAATAAAGATTTATTTATTTATTTTAGAGAGTGAGAGTACATGCAAGTATGGGGAGGGGCAATGGGAGAGAGAAAGGGAAAGAATCTCAAGCAAACTTCCCGCTGGGGCTCCAACTCATGATCCTGAGATCATGAGCTGAGCTGAAATCAAGATTTGAAAACTTAACTGGCTGAGCCACTCGGGACCCCAAAGAACATCTTCCTCCTAATAATTTGGAAGGCACCAAAGTATATTGTCTATATCATGATCATAATTAAGTTCAACTTATCATACCTACTATATTCAGAGTCCCTACTGTTTTCAAGATATTTTTAGACCATCAAATTTTTTATAGTTATTCCTAGTAAGAAATGCATTTTGCTGCCCAGTACACACACACACACACACACACACACACTCTCATGCAAAGTATATGTACTTTCTATGAAGATCTCTTTTATTTTCTATTGTACTTCCTTTTTAAAAAGAAAAATGCTCATAACTCACTAAAGTGATTTCATAACTCACTAATAGGTTGCAACCAGCATTTGCAAATCAAGATGTAGCTTAGCTTGGACATATCTGTAGTACAGGTTATAGTATAGGGTGAGAAGCACAGACTTTGGAGTTAGACAAATGTGGGTTCCCACCTTGGCTCCACCACTGTGTGACCTATGCCCAGGGTCCACACTAGTCAAAATATGCTTCCCCTTCCCTGGACAGTGGTTGGATGAACAGTGATAATTAATTGCCATTGTGATTACTTTCTCCAAGCTTGTATTGTTCATAAGCTTCCCTAAGGATTAATATACTATAGGCAGGAGATGATAGGACTGCACTTTAAAACTAACATTGGGAAGAAGGAGTGATAGATTTAAGAGGTTTTGGTGACCAGGTACATATGGAGTCTTGAGGGAGGAAGAGCTAAAGTGCTCTAAAGTTATTACCTTTTTTTTTTCCCCCAAAGATTTGCTTGGGACTGATTTGGGAGAAGAGAGGTAGAGAGCAATGGATAGGAGCAGAGGCAGAGAAACCCAAGCAGATTCCATGCTGAATATAGAGCCCAGCCCCGGGCTTCATCCTATGACCCTGAAATCATGACCCAAGCCGAAATCAAGAGTCAGACGCTCAACCAACTGGGCCACCCGGGCGCCCCTATAGTTTCTACTTATGTTAGGGAGACACTGGACAGGATGCGTTCCATTTAAAGGCAGTCACGTGACTAGAAGCACAAAGATGAGGAAGTATTTTTAGGGAGACACCTTTTGTCCATATAATTCATGAAAGAATTTGACTAATAATTGATGGGCAGTTGGGCTCTAAAAGCCTCGAAAATGTTGGACTGGAGTATAATTTACTGGTGCTTTCTGAGCAGTGAGTAGTAAGGTATATCACATCTTTGCTTTAAGAGCAACACAGTTTAATGTTTGGATTTCATGTTTATTTACCATAGTGGTAAACCATAGTTTCTGTCAATAATTGAAATAACAATGTTACTAGTCTCAACCAATGATTTGATGTTATATAAGTACAATTATTTAATTTTTAAAAAATATTCTGGAAGGCAGGAAGAAACCTCAGGAATATTCTGTGTAATATTCTGTGTAGTACTCCTCAAAGGAGTATTTTTTATTTCTCAAAAAAATTACCAGGTGAGACAATTGATTCTTTTGGTAACTTGAGACCTCAGTGATTGTTCTATAGAGCTAAAAGTAAATCCACTTGCTTGAATTTGAACTAGGTAATTGGAAAGAAAGGTTAAAAGTATACATAATCTCAAAATCTCACTAAATTCAATTTTTAAAAACATTCTTTAAGTTCATTTGAGGTATTACCAATACTTTATTTTTTCCATACTAGAATCATAGTTGCCACACTTACCTTCATCTATTCGGTGAAGACATTATAAACTACTTCAAAAATGAATTTCCTGGGGCGCCTGGGTGGCTCAGAGAGTTAAAGCCTCTGCCTTCAGCTCAGGTCATGATCCCAGGGTCCTGGGATCGAGCCCTGCATCAGGCTCTCTGCTTAGCAGGGAGCCTGTTTCCCTCTCTCTCTGCCTGCCTCTGTGCCTACTTGTGATCTCTGTCTGTCAAATAAATAAATAAAATCTTAAAAAAAAAAATTTCCTGATCTAAAATTTACACTACAGTCTTTGATACTCAAATTTGTTTCTTAGCAATCAAATGGGAATAGATTTAAGGAAAGAAACATCATTGCAGATTCTCATATTCTGGACTTCCCTTTTATCTCTTACACGAGTGGTGGGCTTCTTAGGACGGCTGTTCCCGGTGCGGCAGTCTGACTTCAGGAGCTTCCTTTCCTTTTCTGCTCTAGTCACTTGAAATTTCCTTTCTTCTTAGCTTCCTTTTACTTTGACCCTAATTCTGCCCTTGGCCTCTGAATGCGTGTCTTTCCCCCCATGTCTTGGGTTTTTTTTTTTTTTTTGAGAAAGATTTCTACATTTTTATTTAACTGAATGGAGTATAAACCAAGGTTGGTGTTTCTTTTATGACATGGAAAAACAGTAATAGCAAAAACAATTTCTGTATTACTTTTTTTTTAACTTTTTATTTATTTGTTTTAGAGAGAGAGAGTGCACACAAGCAGGCAGAGTGGTAGGCAGAGGCAGATAAAAGCAGGCTCCCTGTTGAACAAGGATCGCAATGTGGGATTTGATCTTAGTCCCTGGGATCATGACCTGAGCCGAAGGCAGCGATGGCAGTGGCTTAACAAAATGTGCTACCCAGGCGTCCCGATTTCTGTATTACTTTATAATTTTCTTCCTTTTTAAAAATTGAGATATAATTAACATCATATTTCAGGTGTACAACATAGTGGTTTTATATTTGTATAAATGTGAAATGATCACCACAGTTAAGTAGTTAAAATACATCATCATATGTTTTTTTCCATTTTAATTGGTTCTTTGGTGTAAATACATTGTCATACACAGTGGCAAAATTCATTTTGTGATGACAACTTTTAAGATTTGTTCTCTGAGCAGCTTTCAAATGTACAGTTCATCGTAGTCATGCTGTACATTATATCACCACAACTTACTTACAATAAAACTAAAGTTTATATCTTTTTTTTTTTTAAGATTTTGTTTATTTTTTGACAGAGATCACAAGTAGGCAGAGAGGCAGGCAGAGAGAGAGGACTCCCCGCTGAGCAGAGAGCCCATGTGGGGCTAGATCCGAGGAGCCTGGGATCATGACCTGAGCCGAAGGCAGAGGCTTTAACCCACTGAGCTACCCAGGCACCCCAAAGTTTATATCTTTTGATCCCATTTTGCCCACCCCCATCTCCTGCCTCTGGAGACCTTCAGTCTGTTCTCTATGTCTGTGAGCTCTTTTTTTTTTTTTTTTTTTAAAGTCCACATATAAGTGAGATCATATGGTGTTTATCTTTTACTTTCTGACTTACTTTACTTAGCATAATGCCCTCAAGGTCCACCCAGGTCACAGATAGTATAAGATACTGTTCTTTTTTTTTTTTTTTTTTAATAGGTGAATAATATTCCATTGTGTCTATATATGCTCTATTTTCTTTATCCATTTATCCATTCATAGACACTTAGGTTGTTTTTATATTTTGGCTATTGGAAATAATGGTTTAAAGTGAACATGGGGATGCAGATCTCTTTTTGAATTAGTGTTTTTGTTTACTTTGGATAAATATTCAGAAGTGGAATTGCTGGATGTTGTGATAGTTCTATTTTTAACTTTCTGAGGATCCTGCATACTGTTTTCCATAGTTGTTGCACTAATTTACATTTGCACCAGCTGTGCAGGATTCCCCTTTCGCCATATCCTTACCAACACTTATTTCTTGACTTTTTGATAACTATTGTAACAGATATGAGGTGATAGATCATTGTGGTTTTGATTTGCATTTCTCTGATGGTTAGTGATGTTGAACATCTTTCACATACTGGTTGGCCGTCTGTATATCTTTGCAAAAATGTCTATTTAGATTCTCTGTCCATTTTTTTTAGATGTTTTTGAGTTGTAGGAGTTTTTTTTTTTTTTTTTTTTTACTGTTTTTGAGTTGTGGAAGTTCTTTGTGTTTTGCATATTAACTTTATCAGATCTATCATTTGCAAATTTCTCCCTTTCAAATTTCTCCCTTTTCATTTCATTGATGGTTTCCTTGGCTGTGCAGAACTTTTTAGTTTGATACAGTCCCATTTGTGTATTTTTGTTTTTGTTGCCTTTGATTTTGGAATCAGATTTAAAAAGTCATTGCCAACTCTGATGTCAGGAAGTTTACTGCCTATGTCTTCTAGGAGTTCTGTGGTTTCAGGTCTTAACATTCAAATCTTGAATCCATTTTGAGTTAATTTTTGTGTATGAGGAAGATAGTAGTCTAGTTTCATTCTTTTGAATGTGACCATTTCCCCATTGTGACCCCAATGTGACCATTGAAGAGACTATTCTTTCCCCATTGCATATTCTTGCCTCTTTTGTCAAAAATTAATTGACCATGTGTGTGTGGATTTATTTCTAGGCTCTCTATTCTGTTCTGTTGGTCTGTGTGTCTGTTTTTATTTCGATACCATACTGTTTTGATAACTATAGGTTTGCAATACAGTTTGAGATCAAGGAAATGTTGCCTGTAGCTTTGCTCTTTCTCGTGATTGCTTTGACTCTTTGGGATCTTTCATGGTTTCATTCAAATATTTAGATTTGCTTGTTCCATTTCTGTGAAAAATGCCATTGAAATTTTGATAAGGATTGTATTGAATCTGTAGATTGCTTTAGCTGTTATGGACATTTTAACAATATTAGTTCTTCCAGTCCATGAGCATGGACTGTCATTCCATTTATTTGTATCTAGTTCAGTTTCTTTCATTAATATCTTATTATTTTCAGTATAGGTCTTTTACCTCCTTGGTTAAATTTATTCTAGATATTTTATTCTTCTGCATGTAATCTTAAATGAGATTGTTTTCTTAATCTCTCTTTTTGATAGTTTGTTATTAGTGTACAGAAACACAACAGATTACTGTACATTTATTTTGTGTCCTGCAACTTTACTGAATTTGTTTATTCTAACAGTTTTTTGATGGAGTCTCTAGGATTTTCTCTGTAGAATATCATGTCGTCTTTAAATACTGACAGTTTTATTCCTTCCTCTCCAATTTGGATGCCTTTTATTTCTTTTTCTTGCCCAACTGCTCTGGCTAGGACTTTAAGTATTAGGTTGAATAAAAGTGGTGAGAGTGTGCATCCTTGTCTTATTTCTGATCATAGAGGAAAACTTTAGATTTTTCCACCATTTAGTATGATGTTAGCTATGGGCTTCTCATATATGGCCTTTATTATGTTAACATATATTGTCTCTATACTCACTTTGTTGAGAGTTTTTTATCATAAAGATATTGAACTCTATCAGATGCTTTTTCTGCATCTATTGAGATGATCATATAATTTTTACTTTTCATTTTGTTTATGTGGTGTATTGCATTAATTGATTTGCAAATGTTGAACCATTTTTACATTCTTATAAGTTCCATTTGATCATGGTATATGATTTTTTAATGCATTGCTGAGTTTGGTTTGCTAATACTTTGTTGAGGATTTTTACATCTATGTTCATCAGGGATATTAGCCTGTAATTTTCTTTTCTTGTAATGACCTTGTCTGGTTTTGGTATCAGGGTAATGTAAAAGGAGTTTGGAAGAGTTCTCTCCTCTTCTCTTGTTTGGAAGAGTTTGAGAATTGTTATTAATTCCTCTTCGAATGTTTAGTAGAATTCACTGGTGAAGCCATCTAGTCCTGGAGTTTTGTTTGTTGGGAGGTTTTTGATTACTAATTCAATCTCCTTACTAGTAGTTGGTCTGTTCAGATTTTCTGTTTCTTCATGATTCAGTCTTAGAGGTTTGAATTTATCCATTTCTTGTAGGTTGTCCAGTTTCTTGGCATATATTTTTCATGGTAGTTTCTTATTCTTTGTGCTTCTGTGGTATCAGTTGTAAGGTCCCCTCTTTGAGTTAATTTTTCAAGTACTCTCTTCTTCTTGTGAATCTAGCTAAAGGTTTGTCAGTTTCCTTATCTTTGAAAAGAGTCATCTCTACTTTTTTTTTTTTTTTAAGATTTTATTTATTATTTGAAAGGGAGATAGAGAGTGAGAGAGAGTAAACATGATCAGAAGGAAAAGCATACTCCCCGCTGAACAGGAATCCCGATGTGGGGCTCAATCCTGGAACTCTGGAACATGACTTGAATCAAAGGCAAAAGCTTAGTCAACTGAACCACCACTTAGTCAACTGAAACCACTTGGTTTCATTGATATTTTGTGTTGACGTTTTAGCCTTTACTTCACTCATTTCCCCTCTAATCTTTGTTATTTCCTTCCTTCTACTAACTTTGTTCTTTTTATAGTTTCTCGAGGTGTAGTTAGGTTGTTTATTTGAAATTTTTCTTGAGATAGGCATTTATCACTGTAAACTTCCCTTTTAAAACTTTTGCTGTGTTCCACAAGTTTATTTCAGTATATTTCCATTTCCAATGTATTTCCATTTTCATTTGTCTCAGGGTACTTTGATTTCTTCATTGACTCATTGGTGGTTCAGTTTGCTTTTTTCTTTTTGCTGGGACCTGCTGAGGCTGAGGTCTGTATGGCACCTGGCAGCAGTAAGATGGGAAGGAAAAATAGATCTTATGACTAGAACCATGATCACATTTCATCTCCTCCTCAGAGTATAAGTTCAAACTCTAGTGATAAAATATGCAGGGTGTTTTCCTCTGAAGCATTGGTGGAGTTTACGTAAATCTTTGATATTCCCCACAAACACCAATAGCACAGGATTGCCATAAAAAATGTGTTGGTATAGCAGTGTAAAGGGCAGTAGGCAGGTTAATCTCATTAGCTGGCAGAAGAGGAAAAAAAAAGTATGGACAGGAAGCCAACGTAAACTGGTTCTTATTAGAAGGAAGCCTCCATAGATCATCCCCACCCCCATCTCCACCAGTCTTTCATCCTGTCATTTGCTTCTCTTGGTGAAACTTTTGTTCCCCTTACAGTGACTTGGAACAGGGTTAACAATGTGGCAGGAAGGAGAGGTAAGAGGTGGCACTAGTCTTTAAGTTCACTTCTAGTATAGGAGAGATGTTTTCTTGATCTCTAATTCAAATTTGTCATCACAGTTTTTTCCCTGCATGTGGTAGTTAGATTTTATAAAATCATTTTTGTTTTTGATGAATAAAATGGGGGTAATTTCTAAAGTATAATTTATATGTTTGGGAGTAAAACAAAAGTTTGCAACATTAGTATATAACACTTTTATATAACACTTTAAATGATGTTTTATTTGTATGTAACACTTTAAATGATGTTTTGTATATAACAGTGCCAGAGGGTTTTTCTCCATCTTCCTCCTCTCTCCTTAACCCAGTATGCCTGTACCACAGACGGGGGCCTTTCTTTGCCTTTGCTTGTAATTCCATGTGAGGCTTGTGGTGGGATGGGGATGACCGGGGCAACTCTTCAATTTTCTTGGTTTAGCCAGAATTGTGCGCAGGCCCTGTATGCCTGAGGCTCAGGTGTGAGGCTTTCTCAATGTCCCTTTGCTGCTTCCCCATGGAAGGCGAACTCTCCCTTGTGTAGCTGGGAGTCTGGGGTTGGCACAAAGTTTCTTGCTCTTCCTCTGAATAGTAGCAGATCTCTGATGTCATTTCAGAACCTGGACCTACTCTTTGTCTCCCGGAGGCAGATGCTTTGACTTCTACCCTTCTACCCAGAAGTGGACTTCTGCCTGAGAGTGGGATAGTAGGGTGAGGCAAGGGTGAGAGGAGGGGGGAATGAGTTCTGTCCTTTCCAGCATCAGTTGCTTTTTACAGATGCTGTTTTCTTAGAAGGTATGGAAGAGTTTCCTGCACCTCTCCCAGTGTCAGGTTTTGCTTTTCCAAGAGAAGCTTCTGAGAAGCAAGTAGGATTTTGTTCTCTATACCATTTGCAAAGGGCTCTTTTGGGTCTCTTCCCTGCCATGCCCCTGCTTTTTCTTGTAAGCACCCACTGAGTCCCATGGAGGAATGTTGGTGAGTGTGGACTCTTGTTTGTATCTGGGATTCCCAGGGATTCTACACTATGGTCTCCTCACTTGGTCTTTGAATTTATTAACATTTCAGTTATTTTCTTTTTGCCGATTTTTAGGGTACCTATGTCTTCTTCCCATCCTCGGTTTGTTTCTCATTAGAGGGGCTTATCACCCATTGGAGCTGTCGGTTCATCTGTTTGAGAGAGCGACCTCAGCTTTCTGACATACTGCTTTTTCTTACTTTTAGGGTATGAGCGAGGTTCTCTTACGGTTTGAGTTTATTCTATTTTTCTCCTTTTCTGTTTTTGTAGCTACCTTCGCCAGTAGTGAGGAACCAGGCTCACATTCTTAATGTGTAGACTCATTTGACCAACCCCCCATATGAAACCAACCTCTTATCACTGCCACTTGCAGATACCATCTTACCCCATACTAGGCCACTGAAGTGTCTGGATGCTATCTTCTAATCCTGTGCTTAATCCCACCGTTGGATCCCCTCCCTTTCCCATTTAGGCCCCAGCACCCTGTTCTAGACTCTCCTGTGGGGGTGCACTCAAAACTCTGCTTGGGTTTTGACTCCCCACTCTGGGCCGCCTCATGTGGATGCCCTCCTCACCCTGATTGGGCTCCAGCATGTACTCCAGGCCATCCCACCCCAGACTTCACTCTGGCACATCTAATGGCTGTAGGACTGATTCGTGCAAGAAGGGAAGGAGAAGGAGGAAGGCTTATGCACTTTAAGTTCATTTGTAGTACAGTATAAGAAAAGACTTGTAGTATAGTATAATACTTACATACAGTATAAGTACTTATAATACAGTATAAGAAAAAAGTATAGTACATTATAAGAAAAGACTGAGTTTCTGGGTTAATAAACATCCTTTAGTGTAAATAAACTAATAAATATATTTTAAGCATTGTATTTTGTCTTTCCAACAGGTTATGAAGTTCATGGGATGGAAAAAATACCAGAAGAAGGACCAGCACTTATCATTTTTTATCATGGAGCTATTCCTATAGATTTTTACTACTTCATGGCTAAAATTTTTATCCACAAAGGCAGAACTTGCCGTGTAGTAGCTGATCACTTTGTCTTTAAAATCCCAGGTAAACTTTGACTGTAGATAGTGATATAAGAATGTTTAATTAACATGATCAAATTATATTAAATTTTGTATCTTTGAGCTCTCTAGTACCATTTGGAAAAGCTTTTTGCCTTTTTAGGGTAACACACTTAGCTCTAATATCTAATAGTGCTCTTTAGGTAATGTATCTAAATATAAAAACATTATGGTCAAAAATGTTATCTAACTTTTTTCTTTATTAATAGGTATTTAGTCATTATTTTTCTAAGTTAAATGCTAAACTTCCAATTTAAAAAAATAAATTGTAACTTTTGCCATGTAATTAATTTATATTGTATAGAGGGTAGTTGATTTTTCATATGATGAATTTCTCAATGAGATACTGATTTTTGGAGTTTAACTTCAAAGTAATTAAAGTTTGATTACTGTCTGTATTATAGCAAATCAAAATTATTTAAAAAAATCAACCAGGATATATTTTGTCATCATATAATAATATTGCTTCAGAAATCCTATCCTAAAGAATCTGTATGTCTTTATCATACTTGACTTGCCTGCTAGACTTATAACTCTTAAAATTAAGGACTATATTCTCCTTAATCTGTTCATAAATGCTTTATACCTTTTAAAAAAGATTAGTTAACCAAGTGATTTCAGACAGTTTTTAAAAGCCATTCTACAACAAAGCTGATAGCATGTCCTTTAAAATAATAAAAGCCAAAGCCACCCACCCATCAACCAGAGAGACAAATACCAAACAGTGAATTAAATAACAATCTATTCAGTGCTTTTCATAGACATGGTTAATGTTTTGGGTATCCTTGTGTCTGATTAAACTAAATTGGCTAAAAAAGATTTCTCTTTAGAAAGCAATATGATCACTTTATAATAAATTTGCAAACTAGAGAAAAGGAAAACATCATTATAATCTTACTGCACTAACATAACCAGTTACATTTTTTTTATTATACATCATTTTTAATTTGTATATTTTTACATGTTATGTAAACTCTTTTGTGTTTTTTTAAAAAATATATAATATTAGCATTAACATTTTACCTTGCTTTATAAAGAATAGTTTTAATGTATGACTAAAATGTTTATTGACTAGTTTTCTCTTACAGGTTGCTTCCATTTTTTTCTTTTTTTTTAACATAATACAATGTGAATATTTTTATTTAGCACTTGGTTTTTTAAAGAGATTTCTCCTTTATGATCTCGTAATTTATGAAACCTATTATGAAAATGTATCCAGTTAAGTCAGTGAGCTTTTAATATAATATGTGGTGAATATTATTTGAATCTTAATAATTTTTATAATCTTGCTTCAGATCCTTAAACCTGTGAGAAGTTTGGTTAGTCTGTACAATTTCACTACTCATATTTCCCATTCTCAAAAGTAATGTATTATACTAACATCAGTCCTCAGAAGTTGCAGTTTAATATTTGGTTAAAATAGTTAATTACTGATAGAATTATTTCTTTCATCCATAAATAGTTGTGCTTTGAAAAACTGTATAATATTAAGACTTGGAATTAGCTGTAACTGAATTAAATACTCACTTCATTAAAAACTCTTAATGATTTTGCTGTTATTATTGATTTAACAAATTAATTATGGGATTAACATCATCTGACTTTTAATTTCAATAGATGTGTTATGGCTTGCCAATTTTGGTAGGGCTAAGTATAGTCAGATTTACATTCTCTTGAGTGATTCTTTTTCTTATAGGGTTGAAGGAAGATTAGATTTGTGATTGCTGATGGGATATCATTTCTGATTGCTGTAATAAATACTATAGACAGTGTTTGGCTCTGAGATGCAGTGGAAGGAGCTTTGGACTAGACATACCCGGCCTGGAATCTCTGCCCTGCCATTTGCTAGGTGTGTGACTTTGAGCAAGATACTTACCCTCTGAACCAACTTCTTTGCCTGTAAAATGGGGATCAGAATCCCTGTTTTCCAAGGATTTTGTGAGTTTTAATTCAGAGTTTGAATATGCACTGTAACCTGAGTAGTAGGTGATCACTGAGGAAATTATCAGTAGGAGGTGATCGATAAGGCTTAGCTATTACTTTACCAGCAACATTAATCTTATCCAAACCTTAAGAGTTCTTGTTGACTTAAAAAAAAGTAAAAAAAGGAGTTTACTGATTGAAGTATAGATAATTTATGTAGGTTGTAAAGATTTTTGTCTTGAAGAATTGGACAAGAAGTACTTAAGATAAATCTTCATGCTAATGTTTTTTACAGGGTTTAGTTTATTACTTGATGTATTTTGTGCTCTACATGGACCAAGAGAAAAATGTGTTGAAATTCTGAGGAGTGGTCACTTGTTAGCTATTTCACCAGGTGGAGTTCGAGAAGCCCTAATTAGTGATGAAACCTACAACATCATTTGGGGTAATCGTAAAGGCTTCGCTCAGGTTGCAATTGATGCAAAAGTGGTAAGTTATATAAAACTAATTATTAAAGTAAAGCTAGGTTGAATTTAAAATCAATGCTTATGTAGTGGGCCAGAATATATAAGAATTTAGATACTTTAATTGCACTACTGAAAGATCAGTGTACATAACTCTTTGTAAGGTTAATGATAGAGAAATTTTCCTTGCGCTTGGGATGCCATCTTAAAAAAATTAATCTGAAAATTTGGAAAATATCCATCCAAGTTTTATTTTACATTTCAAAATCTAGCTGCTTTTAATTATATCTGTAAAATTTTTTGTATTCCTTCAATTACATCTTTTTCAAAAGTATTTTCAGTTTTAAGCCTTTGGTATGACTGAGTTGGCATATTTCAGTGATGGTTGTTGGTTGGTTTCATTGCAGTTCTTTTATGTGACCAATCTGTATAATAATGGGACTTGAATGCATAACTCCTGTTATTTTTTTTCAGCAAATGTGATCAGCTATCTGATAGTATGAATAAAGATAAGAAATAGTTATTAGTGTAATTTAAGATCTTTTAAAAAGATCTTATAAAAAAATTAGTCAATAAGATTAAGTGTTCCTCAGGGATCCACGGTGACTGTTCTACTTGGTAGACTGGAGAATACGAATGCTATTTTGTCCTTTTCTTTGCATTGGAAAGTAATTCTCAACTTTTTGGTCTCCATATTATAATTTATCCTATGAAGCATTTATTTATTACTTATGGAATATTTCTTCTTTGTTTTCTGTTTTCATTTTAGATTGTCTGTTGGAAAAAGAAATGGTAGTACCTTTGACAGGATGGTGTTCTTTTTCCAGGCCAATTAGTTAGAGACTGTTGCCAATACTTTCATGTTTCAGTTTTTTGTGTACCCTTTACTGCTATATAGAGACCGTTATGCACCTTTAGCTTACCTATTCATCTTACAAATATAGGATTAAAAAGGAAGAGTTTATGGATGACTCATTCTAACCCAAGACCAGTATTTGGGAAAAAATGGAAATTTTCTTTTTGGAAAAAAAAAATGGAATTTTAACTTTTTTTTTTTACAACTGCAGAGTTAAAATAAAATGTGTTGAACTTTTTTCTCTTCTGTACACATGTACATGTAACTACTAAAAGTAATTGCTGTAGTGCTTTAGTAACGTAATCCCAGAGTAAGAGTTAATGTACTTGTCCAAGTGTTTAATTATAGACAACGTAAAAATTTAAACATTATTGTCCTACAGTAAATTATAAGCTCCCTAAGGACAAGATCATCTTTTTATATTTTGAGTCCTTAGTACAGTGACTAGCACTTAGTAGGCTATTTGAATTAAATTGAATTGATTTTTTTAACACAATATTAAACACTACTAGAAAGGGACATTTGGAATTTAACTTACATTAATAGTATTAGTGATACAGACAATTAACTCATAGCACATTTTATTTCTTAGAGTCTTAAGCACTGGTTATAAAAATTTTAGAATATATGAGAAAGTACCAAAGGATATATGCACTATTGTACAAAAATTAAGGGTAATGAAAGTAATTGTCTGTTAAAACTGTGATAAAAGCTAAAACCCTAATCAAAGATAGTTTAATTTTCAGGTTTATATTTGAAAGGATTATTTCTCCTAAAGTTTTAAGGTGAAAAATCACAGAAGTAGGTTTGGAATTACATAAATTGATCGTGAGATTCTAATTTCTCATCCTTAACTTCACAGATTTAAGGAACATTGCTTGGAAGAAGGCTGGAAAGAAAGAAATTATAGAGAGAAAGGAACTATTCTTTTCAATCTTTGATAGAGTTTCTAGATAATTAAGATAATCTAGATAATTTAAAGTTTTTGTATGAAACTTGAGAACATTTTATAAACAACTTTTGTAAGTTTAAAGTCAGAAATCTTTACCATTGTTGATTTACAGGCAGCATTGTACATTTGATAACTATTGTACCACCCCAACCTTTTGTAGTGCTTTTAAAAGGCTTTATGTCGGTCCTCCTGTGCATTAAGTAGGTGACATATATAATTATTCCGATGTTACAGATGAGGAAACTCAGGCACAGAGAGATGAAGGGATGGAGGGATCGGGTCATACAGCAAGGCAGAAGCAGAGCAGAGCACACAGTTCAGGACCGCAGGCAACCGCGGCTGTTGCCATCCCTGACTGCATTTCACAGTGAGTCTGCTGACCTGAGGTTAGAGGCACCTTCCAGATCCATGAGGGAGCATTTTTAACCATATAGAGATAGTCGTAAATGGTACAAGTGTCCGATCTGGAAAACCCCTTCATGGTCCTCACAAAATTATCATAAACTATCATAAACACAAAATTATCATAAAGTAAAAATTTAAGACTGTTGGAGGAATAACTACATTTAAATTGTAACATGGTAACAAATTAAAGTGAAAAAATCTAGATTTTTCAATGCAAGTTCACACAATATTGGTAAAAAAAATGTTTAAGGTTTTCTGAAAGTTACAGGCTTTTTAATATAATTTAAGTCACTCTTACTTTATGAAATTCCTGAGAATTTTTAGGTAACTTCATATCTAAATAAGTTGGAAAAATATTAGCTCATTTACTCAGTTTGGAAAAACAAGTGTTGTAAAATAAAATAACATTTGTCTTAATAAAATTGTTTATATGTATTATATCAATCTAAAAAATAACTTTGAGATAGTATAATTCTTATTATTCCCACTTTATATATGAAGAACCTGAAGAATAAACGTGGTAAATAACTTGTCCAGTGGTGCTCACTTATTTTTAGGGGCAAAGTTTAGACTCTGAGACCATTTTAAACTAAAGCCCCAAGAATAGTTTTAACAAAATACACATTCTCTTTCTCTTTCATACCTGTATACTCACATATATAAGGAGACACATGTATGCATGCAAACAATTTAATTCCAGGTTACTTATGCCAATACCTTGTATGCATGCATTAGGTATATAAGAAAAGGAACGAATAATTGTACTACAGTATCAAGTTGTTATAAAGTAATGCTTATAACTTTAAGGCTGTTAGCTTGAATGCAAATATAGAAACTATATGGCCAGACTAGAGCCTGGAATACTGAGTCTGCTAGGGTAAGCATTTTCCTTCTTAATAGGTTCTAGATATATCGAGCTTCTGGAGAGTAAGCTATTTAAAGGGTGGTATGTACCCTGAAGAGTTTTCATAAAGTGCATGCTTCAGTATGAATCTAGGGATTCATGCTAGTCAGTAGACACAAACCCAGCAGTATTGGTCAGAGAAGACAAAGGATGTATATATAAGCCATAAGATTTCTGTTTCTTCTTGGGCATTTTATATTCTCAACTCTAAAGACATTTTATAACTCTTTTAAAAAAAAGTTAGAATGTCAGCAGTCACTATTTCACAAAACTAGTGTTGGTTTCCTAGATCATAATCTGAATTTTGTACAAAAGAGTCAGTATACTTTGTTTTACATTTTAGTTTTGTGAATTAACACCATGAGACTTTTAAATTCTTCCGTCAGAGTGCCTTTCTTTACCTGACTTCTTTTTTCCAAACTGTTTTAAGATTGCTGCCTATTTCCAACATTTTGTATTCAGAGAATACAAACTACTTCATTATGTGCGATGTCTCTCTGTCCTGTATCTTCATTCTTTCGTTAATTAATTCATCCATCACACTTTGTTTTAGCACAGTCTGTTCCAGGCACTATTTCAGGTGCTGGGGATATAGCTGTAAACAAAACAGTGTGTCCTTCTGGTGAGGGAAGAAATACACTAAATAAATGACCAGTAGTTCTATGTGAGTTAATAAGTTTAATGGAGAAAGCTATACCCTTTCCTTTAGTCCACCATATTTAATGTTTTCCACAACTGAATAAGAATGGCTTTTTAAATGTCAGCTTATTTAAATATCTCAAACCCTGCTCACCAGGACAAGTAACTAACTCTGTATTAGGCAAATACTGATGGTAGAATGTAAGTAAAGTGATTCTCAGTTTTTTAAATTCTAAAATGCCATTTAATTCAGTGTATTTTGTGAGCATTTTAAAGTGTTCTTATTCAATTTTTTATCTACTTCAGTTTCACTGTCCTTCTATCTCCTTATATGATCCTTTGCAACTTCATTGTTTTAGGACATTTGATTAAGGTCTCCATTTAAAAAATCGTACTTAATCACAGATGTTCATGGAATAATAAAAATCATGAACTTATGAGCAGAAATCCTTTAATATTAATGATAAAAAGAATTGTTTATATATATATTAATTGTCCTTTATTTTTTGCAGTGAGTCTTATGCTTTTCATTGATATTCAACATTTTTAGATTTAATAATCTCATGAAAAAAATAGTGTTTTGGTGGTTGCATGACAGCATCTTTCCAAAACCTGTCATTTGAATTTTTATAAATTTCCCAAGAAGGAATATCTGCCTTGTAACTTTTTTTCCAGTGAGCATACTATTCAGTGGACCACTAAAATCAAATTAATTTACCACATTAATTTTATTTAATGAAATTAATGATTACTGTAATCTTTATTTTGAATTTCAAGAGTTTATGTGGAAAGGATAGGAAAGTTTGTAAGTGAAATATTATATATTGCCACTAGAGGGTAGTGTTTCCAATTTTTGTTTTTACAAATGATCTAGTTGAATTTAGTATAATAAATCACACTGGTGATAAAAGTATACATTTATTTTAAAAATACCTTATTTTCATAATCTTGAACAAGCCCTCAAAAGTTTGCATTATTGACTCAATGGAGATATTGAATGGATCAATATATTTACTTTTTTAATTCAAATTCTCTCTTCAGCCCATTATTCCTATGTTTACACAAAATATTCGAGAAGGATTTAGATCACTTGGAGGAACAAGTAAGTTCTGATTCATACGGTTTTTCTAATTATAATGTAATATTTAGAATATAATCTTCGAAACTTGGGCTTTTGAACCGCATAAGAAATTCTTTTGAATTATTTAGATAATGGATATATTATTAGATGTTTTATTATTTACAGTCTAAATGATAACTGATTCTAAGTAGTGGCAGTTCTTAGATGTTATATTTTTGTTAAGAGTCTTATATACATACTGAAGCTTATTTGTTTTGTGGGCTTCTTAAAATTACAGAATTATCTAATTTCCTTGGTTGAGCATGCTGTTGAGGTTTTGAACAAATGTACCCATTACCCAGACTATCTTCCTAACTCACCGCTGAAGAAGTTACAGCTTTAAAAATGGATGACAATATGATATTGAATTAAGATTAATGACCTAAGGGATATATCATCTGCTTTGGTTCATTTGTGTTACTTCTTGTTTTTTGCTTTTTATAATATTTTGAACCATGATACATTTATATTGTAAAGTTCTTTTTGTCTAACTTTAATTTGTGGGTAACAAAATAAGCTTTGAGTATAGTTACTGGAATGATAACAATTAGAAGTGCTTTTTCTTTGCAGTATCTCTGTTGTTTTTTTTTTATTTTGAAATTTTCAGTTTGTTTTTATACCCTGTGGTATAAAAACTATATTATTCCTATCCACATACAAATCTCCTCTTAAAAAACTTTAAACTTTTATTGTTTCTTTTATGTGTAATGTTGGTATGTTGTTGATATTCTATTACATTTTTTAACATTCCCCCCCCCCTTTTTTTCCCCCAAATTTAAGCTGGAAAGGCGGATTGATGTGATGTTTAGCTCTTGCTGTAGAATTGTTCTTCTAATTTTCTCTCAGGTTATTTCTTCAGAATTTAAGTTGCATAACAGAATTATTCCCAATTTTGTTTCTTTAGTTATAAAGTAGTTTAAAAATTACTTGTGATTGCTTTTTGACTTTCTTTTTTACTTAATCCCGCAGTTTATTTTACATTATTGCCACTTTTGATTTTGCTAGGTTTCATACTTGGTCATTAGCATTAGTAATTCTTTGCTACTTTTTGCATTTCTCTTAATTTACAATAATTTTTTTTTACCTATTTATTGTGCATTTTAGTTCCATGTTTATGTGAATTTAACTTATGACTTTTCTTTTCTATTCTTTTATATTCATAGAAGCCTATATTTGTGGGTCTCTAGACTTTTTAGCTTCTAGCTTTTGGTTGCAATCTTTACCCTCAGTTTTGTAATAATAGTAATTGGTTTGCCTTTTAAAATTCTCATATTTTTAAAAGTTCACTTTTTAAAAAATAAACCTTATTTTGGGAGGCATTTTTAGGTTCACAGAATAATTGAGTGGAAGTACAGAGAGTACCCATAAAGCTTCTCACCACCTTCTGGTTTCTCCTATTATTAACATCTTACATTAATATGCTACATTTGTTAGAATTGATGAAAAGCTCATCTTTAAAATATATACATATTGTATTAATTACTGGGAGGTGATACTGTTGGCTACCTTCTTCTAAGTCCCACATTATTAATTATTAATTTGAAAATTTACAGTTGCTCAGAATATTTAACCAATTAAAATAATTTTGCTTACTTTAAAACAGGGCTATTTAGGTGGCTTTATGAAAAATTCCGTTATCCATTTGCTCCAATGTATGGCGGTTTTCCAGTGAAATTACGTACCTATTTAGGTGATCCTATTCCCTATGATCCAAAGATAACAGCAGAAGAATTAGCTGAGAAGGTAAATTATTCTTTTTTTTCTTAATCTTTGAACAGATTTTTACTTTCAACTATTGTATTAAAAATGAATTCATTCATTCTACAGATAAGTTTCGATCAGTGGTGCTTTTTTCCCCAAGGGACATTTGGCAGTGTCTCAGGATGTTAAGTTATTGTCATGATAGGCAGGTCCTGGGAGATGGTGGGGCCATGGGCTTGCAGTGAGTAGAGGACAGGGATGCTACTTCTTACCATGCACAGGACGGCTCCCCACAACAAAGAACCACTCATTTTAAAATGTCACAAGTGCTAAGAGGTTGGGGCTCTTGGTACTGGTAATGAAAAAGTTTCATAAGTGATGTCCAGAAGAAAGAATTGACCTCCTTGAAAGGAAAGTGTTGTTCTTGTTTGATAGAAATATCCTGGCAGGGGGCGCCTGGGTGGCTCAGTTGGTTGGACGACTGCCTTAGGCTTGGGTCATGATCCTGGAGTCCCGGGATCAAGTCCCACATCGGGCTCCCAGCTCCATGGGGAGTCTGCTTCTCCCTCTGACCTTCTCCTCGCTCATGTTCTCTCTCACTGTCTCTCTCTCAAATAAATAAAAAATCTTAAAAAAAAAAAAATGAAATATCCTGGCAGGAAAGTAGAGTAGTTTTTAAGAGTGTGGGTTATGAAGTCAGATTGTTCTTAGCTCCACCACGTGTGTGCTGTGTGACCTCAGGGAGTCCACAGCTTACTCTGTTAGTCTGCAGAACATGGAAGAGAATATTTGTTTATTTTTTTTTTTTAGAAAATAAAAAAGAGAGAGAGCGAGCGTGTGCAATAAACGGTGGGAGGGGCTGTGGGAGGGGTAGAGGGAGAGAGAAAATCCTAAGCAGGCTCCATGCCCAACATGGATGGAGCCTGACACAGGACTCAGTCTCATGACCCTGAATCATAACCACTCACAGTTGTCTCTGAGGATTACATGAGATTATACATGTTCATTGTTTGGAAGAGGGAGGGGTATATAGTAAGTGCTCTGGGAATGCTGGGTGTTAACATTATTAACAAAAGTGAATACCATTACTCTAGGAACTTGCAGTCCAGCAGGGGAACGGAATAACTAAATCAGCGTTTATATGGTGATGCACTAACCACAGGGGTGTGCTTGCAGAAGATTTCTTACTCCGGGTGTTACTAACATGTTGTGGAGGCCTGTGCTGTGTGCCATATGGGGCTTACCACCCTCTGTGGCCTCTCCTCACTAGATGCCAGTAGCACTCCCATCCTCACCCCATTATCATTGTGATAATGAAGAAATGCCTCTAGATCTTTTCATGTAACACCCAGTGGGGCAAGATCCAGCCTGAGAACTGCTATCTTTGGGTATTATGGAAGCACAAAGGAAGGATACCCAAATTAGATCAGGGGTACCTCCTTGGGAGAGGTGATAGCTGAATTCAGTTTGGAAATACAAGGAATGAGGTGGAGGAAACTAAATGTATAAATGGATGGCAATATGACAGCGTAAAATCTTTGGGGAATTGCGGGTAGTTTTGTATAGCCAGAAGGGAAAATATTATGGGAGATGAAGCTAGAAACACAGGACAGGTCTGGACAATCATGGCCTACAGTTGATTTTGTTTCCTAAAAGCTGGGTCAGGGGCGGGGTGTCATGGTCTTGAAAATAGGTGAACACTGTGATAAGACTGCATTTGCAAAGGTCACTGGAAGCAATATGGAGGCTAATTTGAATGAGACAGTAGAAACTCAAAGGGGGAAAAAGACCACTTAGTGAAGGAAAAAATAGGAAAAGCTTTCTGGAATGAGGGCGTTTGTGGTGGGTCTTGAAAGAGGGATGTGATTTGGACATGTGGACTTGGGGTTGGAGGAAGAGTATGAATAAAGAAATAGTGATAGGAAAGTTGACCATATACCAGTAGTCTGAGGGGGTTAGAACAGCAAGGTTGGGAAAGACTGCCTGATAAATTCTCCAGGAATTTTGCAAAACACATTAACATGTTGAAAGTTCTAAGAATCCCGCAGCAAAGAGGTCTCTTTAACTTTGTTTCAAAGCACATTTTCCTGTTCTCACCTGACCAAAACCCTCTCCTTGTTTTTCGTTGAATAGCATTTAATAACAACTGTGGAAAAATAAACTTGGGGAATCACTAGCTTAGTGAGTAGGGTTTAGTTGAGATGAAACCGGAAAAGTAAGTAGGGGCTATATTTTTAGGCCCTTAACTCTCACACTAGGGAATTTGTCTACCAGTACATTTCAATTAGGATAGGCCTCTGTTTGGGATTGGCTCATACGAGTTTCATTCAGAGTTATTTGGCAGAAGCAAGCAGATGTATAATCTGTTCCTCTACAATGGTTTGTGAAGATGACTCTAGTAATTGTGATCACTTAGATACATATAAATATAAGTGCGCTTTTTAAGAGCAGAGGTTAGGCTATGAATTCTTGTGTCTCCAGTTCCCAGCAGAGCATTCGTATTTAATTAGATCACAATAAATGTTTGATGAATGAATGAATTGCATAGTGATCTTTTTATGTACTTGAAAGGGAGAGCAAGGTGCAAATTTGAGAGATTTTACAGAGAGAAAATACCAGACTTGAAACCTAATTCTATAGCTACCTGCAGGATATGTATGTATAGATTTATATGCATAGTTTTTTTTTTTTTAAGATTTTATTTATTTTATTTATTTGAGAGAGAAGGAGAAGTGGACTTCCCACTGAACAGAGAGCCTGGTACAGGGCACAGGGCTCAGGGCTCAATCCATGCCACGACCCTGAGATCATGGCCTGAGCTGAAGGCAGATGCTTAACCAACTGAGCCACCCAGGCACCCCTTCATAAGTAAAAGTAAAATTAAAAAATATTGCTCTGGAGTTTGGGAGAGAGGTCAGAATTGATGAAGATTTAGAAGTTATCTGCATGAGATAGTTACTGATGTCATGAGTTTTACAAAGCAGCTAGAGAGAGAAAGAAGACAACTTAGGACAGATGGGAGGACAAGTAACATGTAAGGGGTGTGCCAAGGAAAACACCCAAAGCTGACAGAAAGGGAAGTGGCAGAGAGGTGGGGAACAAGTAAATTAGTGTGAGTAAAGTCAGCAGGTGAGGATGTTTAAAAAACAGAAGTGATCAGTAATATTCATTCCAGCAAAGACAAGGAAAAAAAGATCAAGGAAAAAAAGACCACTCAGCTTGTAGTTACAACTTCAGAAAGTATAAAATTAGATAAAAGCCATAAATGTCAAATTACTGAATCACCTGGAAAATGGGATGAATGTGTTGATTATAACTTTATACCAGCCTTTTGTATGTATACTGTGATTTTTTTTAAATTTAAAAATTGTGGTTAAAAATATAAAATTTATTACATAACCATTTTTAAGTATATGTTTTATTCGTGCTAAATATATTTATTCATTGTTGTGAATCCAATCTTTAGAACCTTCTTTTCATCTTGCTACATTGAATCTCTGTGTCCATTGAACACCAACGAACCATTCCTTCTCTCTCTCTTTTTAATATATATCCATCAAATATCAATATATCAAATATATATATGATATACATATATCAGAAATCAAATATCAAATATATTTTTCATATATATCCACCAATTTACTCTGATTTCTTTATGGGTGACACAAGATTCTTTTTCTCCCCAAGCTTTATCGAGATATAATTGACATATAACACTAAAAGTTTAATGTGCAAGGTGAAGATTTGATATTGTAAATATCAAATTGTGTATTGTGAAATGATCATCACAATAAGATTAGACAACACTTCCACCACCCGTAATTACTATTTTGCATATGTGGTGGGAATATTTATGACCTTTTCTGTTAGCTACTTTCTAATATATAATATAGTATTATTAACTGTAAGTCAACCATGCTGCACATTAGAATTTACTCATCTGAGACCTATAAGTTTGTATCCTTTATCAAAATCTCCCTATTCCCCCACACCCTGGCAGCCCCCATTCTACTCTGTGTTTCCACAAATTCTTTTTTTTTTGGATTTCGCATGTGAGCAGAATCATACCAGCTTACCACTTTTTCCCTGCAGCCCCTGGAAACCCCCATTCTACTTTTCTAGTACTAGGAGTTTGACTGCTATAGAAAAGTGGAATCATAGTAATTCCACTATGATAGTGATTCTTAGCATGCCTTTCAGGTCCATTTGTATTATAGCATGTGGCAGGATTTCTTTCTTTTTTTTTAAAGCTGGTAATATTCCATTGTATGTATATGCCACATTTTGTTTATCCATTCATTCATTGTTGGACATTTGAATTGCTTCCATTTTCTTGGCTGTGGTGAATAATGCTGTAGTGAAAATTGATGCACAAATATGTTTTCAAGATCGTGTTTTGAATTCTTCTGGATATATATCCAGACGTGTGATTGCTGGATCGTATGTGGAAAGAAAAAATTCCAGCTTTTCCCTCCTCTAGGGAAAAGCCCAGTTTTTCCGTACTATGTCTTTCTTTTACTTGTGAATCTTCTTTACTTTTACATGCCACGTGACTTCTGACACTTCTGATCACCAAATATATGGAGGTTTTTCCTCCCACCAAGCAATTCTCTGACACCAGCTGGATGTCCGATAATATAACTCAATTTGGACACAATCTACCTAGAGATAGTGTAGATCCCACAGGTTAAGAGCTCAGTCCCACAAGGCTATTCCCACCCCATTCTAGATGCTAATCGCATGTAGTAGGTCCTCAGGTAACTCACAACTTCTGCTGAGTTGGCTACAAATTGGAGGTTCCCATGACCCCTCCCCAGGTTCAATTAATTTGCTAGCGTGGCTCACAGCACTCACGGGTACACTTACTTTTATCAGTTTATTAAATGATACAATAGAGGATACAGATGAACAGTCAGATTAAGAGATAACGGAGGAATGAAGAATGAGAGGGCCCCAGGTGCAGAGCCCCCATGAGCTTAGGGTGTACCACCCTCCTGGTGTGGGTGTATTCACCCACCTGGAAGCTCCCTGAACTCCCTGAAGTCTGTACTATTGGAATTTTATGGGGGATGATGGAATTGAGCTAAAGATTCCAAGCTTCTAATCATAGTTTGGTCTTTCTGGTGACCAGCCCTTACCCAGAAGCCATCCACGAGTCCAGTAGAGCAAAAGAAATTTTTATCACTGAGAAAATTATAAGGGTTTTAGGAGCACTGCGTGAGGAACTGGAGTCAGAAACCAAATATTAGAACAATAGAACAAAACATGTTTCTAGTGCCCTTATCACTGATGAAATTATAAAAGTTTCAGGGCCTCTGTACCAGGATCCAGGGGCAGAGACCAGTAAGTATTTTCTGTTATCTCACACTATGATAATTCTGTCTTTAATTTTTCAAGGAGTGTCTTCCATACAGTTTTCTGTAGTTGGCCATGCCATTTTATATCCGTACCAGCAGTGCATAAGGGTTCCAATTTCTCTGCATCTTTGCCAGCACTTGTTATTTTCTGTTTTGTTGATGTTAGTCATCTTACTAATGGGTGTGAAGTAGTAATATCTCATTGTAGTTTTGATTTGCATTTCTCTAATGATTACTGATGTTGAGCATCATTTCATACACTTGTTGGCCGTTTGTATATCTTCCTTGGAGAAATGTGTGTTCAAGGTGTTGGCTCACGTTTTTAATCATATTATTTGGAAAATATAATCATTACAATATAATCATAGTATTTGTATACAAATACAAATAATTACATTTGGGTTGATTTGAATTGTAGAAGGTCTTTATTGTGGATATTAATTCCTTATTAGATATATGATCTACAAATTTTTTTTTCTCCTGTAGGTTCCTTTTCAGCCTGCTGCTTGTTTCTTTTGATGTATAGAACTTTTTGAGTTTGATGTATTCCTCTTTGTCTATTTTTGCTTTGTTGCCTGTGCTTTTGGTGTCGTAGTCAAGAAATTATTGCCAAATCCAGTGTCATGAAGCTTTTCACCTACATTTTTTTCTAGGAGTGTTTATATTTTTAGGTCTTAGATTTAGCTCTTTAATCCGATTTGAGATAATTTTTTGTGTGTAATGTAAGATAAGGTTCAACTTCATTCTTTTTTAATGTGGATATCTCGTTTTCCCACCATCATTGTATGGTCTTGGCACCCTTGTCAAAGATCATTTGCTATACATGCAAATGTTTATTTCTGGGTTGTCTTTTCTATTCCATTGGTCTATATGTTTGTCTTTATGATAGTATCACTGTTTTGATTTCTGCAGCTTTGGCCTGCAGCTTTTTTCTTCTTTTGTCTATTTAGAGTCCTTTGAAATTGCAAATGAATTTTAGGCTTTTTTTTTTTTTTCCTAGTTCTGAAAAAAATGCTGTAAGGATTTTAGTAGGGATTGTTTTGAATCTGTAGATCACCTTGGATAGAATGGACAGCTTAACAATATTAAATCTTTTAATCCATGAACACAGATGTGTATTTATTTGTGTCTTTAGTTTCTTTCAGCAGTGTTTTATCATTTTCAGTGTGAAAGTCTTTTTCCTCCTTGGTTACAGTTTTTCCTAAGTTATTTTATTTTTTTGAATGCTATTGTAAATAGGATTGTTTCTTGGTTTTTGTTTTGTTTTCAAACTGTTCATTGTTAGTGTACCCAAACACAACTGAGTTTTGTGTGTAGATTTTATATTCAACTTAACTGAATTTGTTTATTAGTTCTAACTGTTCTTTTATGGAATCTTTAGGGTTTTCTATGTATAAAATCACGTCATCTGTGAACAGAGGGAATTTCACTTTTTCCTTCTATGTATAAGTCTGATTTAATCCTGTAGGGTAGAGCTTATTGTTGCTATTTTATATATGAGAAAACTGGATGATTTTAGTCAGTTTTGCTAGGGTTTGCTGCCATAACAACCAAACAATCTCAGAGGCTTAGGACAGTAAAGCTTACTTGTTCATGTTATATTTCCCCTGAGGTCCATGTCTTCTTTCTCCTGGGTTCATGACTAATTCATGGGGGATGTTGCCATGGTAAAAAGAAAATGTCAGGAATGGAACCTTTTAAAGCTTCTATTTGGAAGTGGCTCACTTACTCCCACGGACATTTTACTGGTGAAAGCGGTCACACGGCCACACTGGATTTTATTGGGACAGGATCTGTAGTCTTCCCATAGGATGGCCCAGAAGAGAGGCACTGGTAGGCAGAGGGAATGAATCACTGTAATCTACTATACCATACTCGGACTCAGCAAGACCGGACTCTTAGACAAGGATATGCAGGGGCACCTGGGTGTCTCAGTGGGTTAAAGCCTCTGCCTTCGGCTCAGGTCATGATCTCAGGGTCCTCAGATTGAGCCCCACATTGGGCTCTCTGCTCAGCAGGGAGCCTGCTTGCTCCTCTCTCTCTGTCTGCCTCTCTGCCTGCTTGTGATCTCTGTCAAATAAATAAAATCTTTAAAAAAAAAAAAAGGATATGCAGCTGAAACAGCTATAATATTATATTAGATGGGACTATTCAAATCAGGCAGCGGATAGGTAAGAAGTTTCACAAAGGGAACAGTGAAGAAACATTGTGTGCCTTGTCAACGAACTTCATTCTTAGAAAACTTACCTCCACGTATGCTGCTGGTCCATTAAATATACTCATAGTTTATTGCCTTCCTGCATCCTGAAAAAAAACTCTGTGAACGCTGGTTTTTAGGGTCAGGACATGCTCTCTGCATAGCATGATTCTTTTCTCATCCCGAGACGATGCCTTACTGATAGGGCTCCGGGAGCCTCAACACCAGGGACCTTACCCCATGATGTTGCTTTTGCTCACACACACTTTACTATTAATATAACACATTTCTTTGCTGCCCCCGAATAGTGCATTTGCCTGGAGGATATAACCAAATTCTGATTTGCTCTTTTAAATTTTTTCCTCACTATTAGGATTTAAGTGGGCCAGAGCTACTTAGGAATACTTTTTACAAATACCATATTTTTTATGGGCAAAATAGAAGATAATAGATAGAGAAGGAAGGGGAAAATCCTGATGTGGAAATTTAAGGATCTGGGCTATAATCCTCGCACTACCACTAGGCAGCAGTGTCACTTTGGATAAATATGTTATTTCTAGGTCCCAGTTTGCTTATTTGTAGAGCAGAGAAATTGAACTAGATGATCTCAAACATTTCTTCCAGGTTTCTTAAATGAACCCTGTTCCCTTATTTTCCTTAGTTAAGGAAAATATATTACTGATAGTTAAATTCTAGTGCCTTGATTTTTCATATGAGGGTTTTTCACATGAGAGGAAAATTTACTCACATTCAGGTCACTGCTGGAATTAGATATTTTATATATTAAAATATATAAACATAGTACAATCTTACTTATTTAAACTAAGTAAGAAAGAAGGCTTTTCTGAATCCTTGAAATACCTCAGTTACCCTTTCCGGTTACTTTATGTACATTATTATCAGTAGCTAAAGTAATAAGTAGTCTACCAAAGCATAGTAGACTTATATTCCCCCACATAGTGGGAGAATTTATTTAAGGACATAGTGCCGTATTCATATTTTTTACTGTAAATTGTCATTATTGAACTGAAGTATACTTGAAATAAAGAATACTTGGAATTTTCCTTTTGTGAATATATTGTCATGATTTTCCAATCTTCTTGTCAATAATACAAGCATAACTGTAAGATAATGATCCCCAGATTATCACAAATTCAAAATTATTAGCATCCAAATTAATGTAGAAATGAAATCTCATTTAAAAAATGGGTGATAGATTGTTCAGGCATTTGATTGTGGAAACCATTTTGTAAGCACTGTCTAAATCTAAAGTAAAATACAGGGTGCCAGTGCTGAACAGGGCACTTGGGACATATCCTGAAAGTTCTCTCAGTCTTAATCTATCATTTCATTTCTGCATTTACTGTGTCTGTTTCTGTCTGTCTCTTTAACTTTCTCTACAGTCTCATCCACACACCCACACACATATATATAAATACAGGTCTGTTCATACATACATGCATATGTCATATTCCTGTATTGTTAAGGTGGGAAGGAAATGGAGAGAAGTGGATAGATGTTAGTGGTCTTTGGGAAGTGAAATGAATGGATTTTGCCAATGGATTAACCATTTTTTTTTTTTTTTAGAAGAAGAAGTCTTACAGTTCTCTGCCTTTCTGCAGTTTTTTTTTTTTTTTAAGATTTTATTTATTTATTTTATAGAGATAGATCACAAGTAGGCAGAGAGGCAGGCAGAGAGAGAGAGGGAAGCAGGCTGCCAGCTGAGCAGAGAGCCCCATGCGGGGCTCGATCCCAGGACCCTGAGATCCGAAGGCAGCAGCTTAACCCACTGAGCCACCCCAGGTGCCCCGGATTAACCATTGTTGAGTGAGAAGCAGAAGTTGTTAAGGATGACTCCTAGGTTTTGGGTTACTAGGCTAGGTTTATGGTAGTGTCATTTGCTGAAATAAGGAAGGAACTAAGAAGAGGACACGGTATGAGTGAAAGAATGCTGGGTTTGTCTTAGGCATATTGAATTTGAGGTGCCTTTAAAACATTCAAGGGAAGTCATATTGCATATTCCTATATGAAGCCGAGCAGGCCAGAAATACAGATTTAGGAGTCATCAGTAAATGAAAGGTAATTAAAGTTATCTGAACCTTTGAAGAAGAAGTAAGTGCCTGATTTGGGGATTATAAATCTACAAAGAAGATTGAAAAGGAGCAGCCTGAAAGCTAGGAGAAAATCTGCTTTTCCTCCAGTGTGAGAATTTCAGAAGCAAGATCAATGGTGATGGAGAGGTCAAGTAAGATTAAAAGAATGTTACTAGGTTTGGTGACAGAGGGATGTCACTGGTGATTTTGCAAGAGTTGTATTTTCTTAATGCATTGCCCTAATATTTCTTCACCCAGGACCCTTCCTTGACAACTCAATTCATATTAAATTAAGTCTGTCTTTTCACTTGGTGTTTAATGCCTTTGATGATTTAATTGAATTCTAATTTTAGAGCCTTGTTCATCAGCTTCTAAACACCTACCTGAAACTCCAACCAAATTTGCTAACTCACCATTCCTTAGGCTGTTGTTTTCCTGTGGTCTTTTTCCTCCTGCTTTTGCCTTCGCTGTCAGTGAAATCTTACTGGTCCTTGGAGACCCAGACCAAACAGTATCTCATTCTCATTCATGTGTCCTTCCCTGCTCACCAAATGGGCTCTCAGGTCTGAACTTCCAGATGCTTTCTTTACACATCTCAGATTATAGATACATCTTACAAATGATCTTACATATTTTATTATTTTGTACTTGATCCATTTATTAAGTTAAGAGCCTGGGATTAGAGCCTCATTTCACTGATGTTATAGCTTCCAAAGCATCCGTTTTCTAAATAAGTGAATAAAATTTAAAGAATATACTTCACATTGTGCCATGAACCTGAAGACATGGTTGTAATTTCATTTAATACTTAGAATAAGTGTATGAAGTAGTTCTCCTTTCAGAGATGCAAAAACTTGTGTTTTAGAGAGGCTTATTTTTAAAATACATCTTTAGGCTAGGGTTTATTATATTTTAAAAGAGGTGCAACTCAGACTCTTAACAATAGAGAAGTAATGGATCATTACTGGAGGGGAGGTGGGTGGGGGAATGGGTGAGATAGTTGATGGGGATTAAGGAAGGTACTTGTGATGAGCACCAGGTGATGTATGGAAGTGGTGAATCACTAAATTGTACACCTGAAGTTAATATTACACTGTATGTTAACTAACTGGAATTTAAATAAAAACTTAGAGAAAAGATGAAGGTCCAAGATTTATAAGAAGAAGGCTGTTGAAAGGCTAGCATCTGAAAGGAAGTGTGTATGTGTGAATATATGTGCATTATGTGCGTGCACAAAAATTTTTTTAGATAGCCACAAACTGATCTAAAAGTAAAAGTTATTGAAATTTGTCATGAATTTAAGGGGAAACAAATAGTTTTAGGAGATTTCTTGTTATATCTTACTTGACCCATTGCTGTGATCTAACTTAAATTTCTGTTAAACTGTTGACCTAATGAACTAAAAAGTGTAAAAGTCACTAAAAAGTGACTAAAAACTCAGTCATAGTTTTCCTCACTGTCTCCTCTTGCACTGCCTGCTGTAGTTGTTTGGGTGTGTAGTGATGAATGAAAAATGCACACAAGTTTATTCTTGAATGGAAAGGAGTAAAACTTCCCCTAGAAAATTTCCTACTACTTTTTTCCTTCCAAATTTTCTCCTTCAGTTCCTTGTAGTGTTTACTGTATACAAAGCATTGCTGTGCTCATTGCTGGAGAAATACAAAGCTATGTCTTAAGGAACTTACAGTCTGGTGTAGAAAATAGCCACATAACGTTAACTGGGCTTCCAGCATAATACAATCAGTGCCGTCTGTGTGCTGAGAAAGAAGTCACTAATTTTGAGAGATGGGTGCTAAATTAAGGAGGACGTTTTTGAAAATAGTGTATTAGGTTCTTTACAACATAAATGATCTATTTTGGGAACTAAAAGAATAATGGCTTTTCTTTTGTTTTCTTAATAGACAAAGAATGCTCTTCAAGCTTTGATTGATAAGCACCAAAGAATACCAGGAAACATTATGAGCGCTTTGTTAGAACGTTTTCATAAAAAACAGAAGAACGACTAGAAAATGATTTAATACATTTATATTTATATGTTTGTGTCTGTGGTACTGTCCTCTAAATTTTGTAGGTTCTATAATTAGTATTTTTTTTAAATGTTAATAAGCATCCTAGACTGAACTCGTTTAAAATTGTATTGTTGATTTTGTTTTTGCAATCAATTGTGTCAAATTTAAATTCATTACATGCCTAATAATTCAGAAAATGATGTTTCTTTTTATAAATTCCTGATAATGTATGATAAACATATAGATTTTAAAAGTTAAGTTTATTAATAACAGCAATTTAGGTTAAACAAACATTCCTAAGATAATGCATCTAATTTCTGTATCTGTTGCACTGAACTGATTTTGCAAGATGGCATAATTCAGTACAGACACTGAAGTTAGAAGAAAAAATACTCTTTTATCTGCCCCTCATTCCTTTCATGATCTTGGGCGAATCATCTAATGTTTTTGTGCCTCAACAATTCACTTTTTAAAAACATGCTAATAATTTGTTGAGGAATATTATTTTAAATTCTTTTTTAAAATTTTAAATTCTTTGTATTTGCTGTGACTGATAACTGTAGAACTGAAATTATAATTGAATTAAACAATACCAAGAATTTTTAGACATTTATGTATATATTTGGTCCACATGATGTTTAAATTATTTCTTTAGATATGATGTCAAGTTGCCAAGCACAATGGGAAAGATACACTGTTTTTCAAATTGAATAAAAGGGAAATTAGGAAAAGTAGAATTTCTAATAATTATTATTATTTTTAGTATTTTATTTTTTAACGAAAATCTGTAGACGTACCATATAGGGTATGCTGTGCATTGTCAGCTATGTAACATGACATTTAATAGTATAAGGTTAAAAATCACTGTTGTGCTTTGCATTTTGTATGTTAGAAGTTGATTCTAGGCTGATAAAAGCAGAACTAAGAAAGTTCTGCCTTTGCTGAATACCATGGCTTATTCAGTTTGACTTTGCAACCAGTCAAATGGTTTATTGTTTCAATAAAAATATACTTGAATGATAAACTTATGTGAACACAAAACTTTCTGAAAAATTAATGGCTTTTGATTTGTTGTCTCCTTGAAATCTGAATTTTTAAAGTATTTAAATGGAAGAGTACCAGAAATCAAATGCAGTATCTTCCTCTTCCTTTTTTAGATATTAACTTACTTGGATTTTTGTATTGATTTTTGTATAACAAGTATATATGTATGATATCTGTAATGTATATAGAATTAAGCAACATAAAATAAAAGTAAAGCTGAATTGCAATTCATTTTCTTGTGAAATTGCATATGTGACTTTTTTTTACTTCAAACTAACTTTGTTTTACTCTTTATTCATTTTTCACCTGTAATCATATTCATCTATCTCAGCCACAAAGAGTAAACCTTACTTTCTAATGTAATTAATATATTTTAATTTCAATTTCAATGAAAAGAGTCAATGATTACTTGAAGCTTTTTTCGCCCTCTAGCAGTAAGCTGTGTTTGTTTGAAATCAATAAATATTTCCAGAATGAATGAATAAATGATTATAAAACAAATGAGAATAATGTTTGGGGCAACTAACTATTGGTTTTTAAAAATGGAAGAAAGAATGATATTCATTGTTCATATAGCAGAAGCTATAATTTTTTACAGTATTTAAGTTTTACTGCTTTAGATAAAACCTTGCTTCGTTCTCTGATAGAGTAACTGGAAGCCATCCTGTCTCACTCAGTGCAAGATCTTTATCTTTGCTTTTCGAATTTAAGTGTCGTTTAGAAGAATGAGGGAATCTCCACACTGTTCTCCAAAGAGCGAAGATGTGGTCCATATACACTATGGAGTATTATGCCTCCATCAGAAAGGATGAATACCCAACTTTTGTAGCAACATGGACGGGACTGGAAGAGATGATGCTGAGTGAAATAAGTCAAGCAGAGAGAGTCGATTATCATATGGTTTCACTTATTTGTGGAGCATAACAAATAGCATGGAGGACAAGGGGAGTTAGAGAGGAGAAGGGAGTTGGGGTAAATTGGAAGGGGAGGTGAATCATGAGAGACTATGGACTCTGAAAAACAATCTGAGGGGTTTGAAGGGGTGGGGGGTGGGAGGTTGGGGTACCAGGTGGTGCTTATAATAGAGGGCACAGATTGCATGGAGCACTGGGTTTGGTGAAAAAATAATGATACTGTTATGCTGAAAATAAATAAATGAATAAAAGAAAAAAGAAGAATGAGGGAATACGATCAAATAGAGAAAAAAAGTAAAAGGGGATATTCTTAACCCTTTTTGAGGGAGTGTTCTGATGGAAGTCTGATGGAAGCTAGGGACTTTCCAGAAGCATGAGCATGGCATACCTCTCTGGGAAATC
Source organism: Mustela lutreola (assembly GCF_030435805.1). Lineage (NCBI taxonomy): Eukaryota > Metazoa > Chordata > Mammalia > Carnivora > Mustelidae > Mustela > Mustela lutreola. The sequence continues at coordinate 76,989,973 of NC_081292.1, forward strand.
TTTCATATCCTTAAAAAAAAAAACTTTAACTTTGAAACAACATCAGATTTACAGAAAAGTTGCAATAGCAATACACAGTACTCCCATGTACTCTTCACCCAGACTGACTAAATTGTTATGTCACATTTGTTTACCCACCCCTCCTCCTCTTTCTCTCTCTCTATAAATTTATAAATATTTTTTTCTTCTGAATCAACCGATAGTAAATTGCAGATGCCAGGCCCTTTACCTTTACCCTTGATTATAAGGCCATCCATTCATAGCACCACAGAGCAATGATCAAAATCAGGACATTTATCATTGATACCTAGTATCTGATCTTAAGGCCAGATTTCAGTTTTACCTGTTGTCTCAATATCCTTTATATCAGTTTCTCTTCTTGATTCATGGTTCACAGCAGAATCACATACTGCATTTAGTTTACATATCTTTAGTAACCTTTAATCTGGAATGATTGCCTAGCCCTTCTTTGTCTTTAATGATACTGACATTTTTAGAGAAGACTGTTTTATTTCCCTCTGTTTTTTCATGATTTGATCCAGGTTATGCATTATTCCAGAAATACCACATAATGGTGTTGTGCTCTTTCAAGTGTTTCACGTCAGGAGGCACATAATGTTGGTTTGTGTCATTAACAATGGTAGTAACTTTGATCACCTGGTTAAAATGGCACCCACTAGGTTTTTTCCCTGTAAATTTTTCCTTTGTATTGAGCTTATGGAGAGATACTTAGAGACTATGTAAATGTTTCTCATCACACTTTCACCCTCTAGTTTACCTTCCTTAAGTTGGCTATTTTCTGAAATAATTACTACTTTGAGGTTTTCAAAAGTGTGATTTTCTAACTATTATTCTACATTTATTCGTTGGCATTCCACTATAATAAAGAATTTTCCAATTTCTGCTCTTCCCACACACTTGATGTTATCGTTGTGGACACTGAGATTCATATTTTGTTCAAAGGAGTATTCTTCTACTTTTAAGTAATTTAAATATGAGACCCTCAAGTTTATAGCATTTACGAAACTTTGGAATAATAGATATTTACAAGGGTAAGTGGGATGTTTTTGTATTTGTATATGATTACTATTTTAAAAATATATTTTTGTTACTTTTTTATTATAAAATGTGTATAAGGAATTTATCATTTTAGCCCTTTTTAAGGCATACAATTCATTGGTATTAAATACATTTACAGTATTGTAGAACCATCACTACTACTCATTTCCAGGAACTATTTCATTATCCCAAACAGCAATTCTATGTCCTTTAAATAATAACTCTACATTCCCTGCTTTCCCCAGCCCTTGATAACCTCTTTTCCACTTTCTTTTTCTATGAATTTGCCCGATCTCTGTATTTTATATAAGTGGAATCATAATATTTATTCTTTTGTGTCTGGTTTATTTCACTTAGCAAAATTATTTGGTATCTTCTCTTACACTAGATAACATAGTTGCATTGCCAATTCTTCAATCTCCGACATCAACTGGGTTTCCTACAATTCCATTCAATTCTGACCCTAACTATTGGAATGAGTTAACACAGACTCTACAAGGTAAGGCCTAGTCCCATAAGGCTGTCCCCACTTCATGTACCAGTTGCAAATAGAGCCTCTAAGCCCTATCTGCTCTGCCTGCCCTATGACGAATTTGGAAGTTTCCATGACCTTCTCCCATCCTGCCCTGCTCAGGTTGGATAATTAGTAGAACAACTCACAGAACTCAGGAAAATACCATACTTACAGTTTTATTATAAAGGATACAACTCAGGAACAGCCAAATGGAAGAGGGCAAGGTATGGGAGTAGTAGGTGTGTCAAAGCTTCCATGTTCTCTCTGGGTGTACCACCTTCCCAGCATATGATGTGTTCACCAACCCAGAAGTTTCCCCCAAACCTCATCTTGGCATCATTGGTTGTCCTCTCTCCTCCTTGGAAACTGGGGATGGAGCTCAAAGTTCTAACTCTCTAATTGCATAGTTTTCCTGATAACTAGCCTCATCCTAAAGCTATCTAGCCTTTCCCCATCATACCCAACTAGGAGTCATTAGCATAAAACAGGTATTCCTATCACTCAGGAATTTACCAGGATTTTAGGAGCTCAGTGCCAGAAGCTAGGACCAAAGACAAAATACATATATATTTTATTAGACCACTACAATATTTTCAAGGATCATTTGTGTAGCATATATCAGAATTTCATATCTTCTTATGGCTTCAAAATATTCCATTGTATATATATAGCACATTTTGTTTATCCAAAGTGGTGTTTCTACCCTTTGGCTATTGTAAATAATGTTGCTGTGGAGATTGGTATAGAAGTATCTGTTTGAGTTCCTGCTTTCAATTCTTTTTGATGTATACCTAGGAGAGGAATTGCTGGATCATCATAACACCATGTCTAACTTTTTGAGGAACCACCAAACTAATCTCCATAGACTACCATTTTACATTCCTGATAGCAATGTACCAGGATTCCGTTTTCTCCATATCCTCACCAACACTTGTTATTTTCAATTTTTTTGATGGTAACTATCCTAATGGGTATGAAGTGGTATCTTACTGTGGCTTTGATTTGCATCTCCCTAATGACATGATTTAATATCTTTTCATGTGCTTGTTGGCCATTTGCATATCATCTTTGGAGAAATGTCCTGTTGAAGTCCTATTTTTGTTTTTAGAGTTCTTTATATATTCTGGATAGTAATCCCTTATCGGTTATATAATTTGCAAATATTTGATCCCTATTCTGTGGGTTGTGTTTTTACTCTTTTGATAGCGTCCTTTGTTGAACAAAAGTTTTTAATTCTGTTAAGACCTAGGGGTGCCTGGGTTGTTCAGTCATTTGGGCCTCCAGCTCTTGATTTTGGCTCAGGTCATGGTCCTTGGGGTCATGGGATCAGGCCCCATGTTGGGCTCTACTCTCAGCAGGGACTCTGTTGGGATTCTCCTTCTCCTCCCCCTGCCCCTCCCCCACTCTCTAGAATGACTAATAAATCTTTAAAATTTATTTTGTTGAGATCTAATTTATCTACTTTTTCTTTTGCCATATTTACTTTTGGTGTCATATCCAAGAAATCATTGCCAAATCCAATATGAAGCTTTCCCCCTATTTTTTCTTCTGAGAGTTTTATGATTTTAGTTCTTAAGTTTAGATCTTTGATCCATTTTAAGTTAATTTTTGTGTTTGGTATAAAATTTATACATTTGCATGTGGCTGTCCAGTTTTCTAGAACCATTTGTTGAAAAGACTGTCCTTTCCATGTGTGGTCTTGGCACCCTTCTCATAAATCAGATGATCCTAAATGCAAGTCTTTATTTCTGGACTGTATTCTGTTCCATTGACCTATATGTCTGTCCATATGCCATTACCACTGTTTTGGTTACTGTAACTTTGTAGTAAGTTTTGAAATCTAGAAGTATGAGCCCTTTTTGTTCTTTTTAAAGATTGTTTTGTTTCAGTTATTTGGAGTCCCTTGAGATTCCATATGAATTTTAGGATGGGTATTCCTGTTTATGAAAAAAAAATACTATTGGGTTTTTGTATTTGATTTTTGTATTTGATTTTGTATTTGATTTATATTTAATCCATACATTGTTTTGGGTGGTGGTGTCATCTTCATATTAAGTATTTAAAGAACAGGATACTTTCCATTTATTTGTATCATCTTAGATTTCTTTCAGCAATGTTTTATAGTTTTGAGTGTTCAAGTCTTAACATTTTATTCTCTTTTATTCTATTAAATAATTGCTTTCTTAATTTACTTTTCAGTTGTTCACTGTTTATGTATAGAAATAGAAGTGCTTTCTGTGTGTTAATTTTGTTTCATCAACTTTACTGATTTCATCTATTTAACAGGTTTTTTTGGTGGAATCTTTTTTTAAGATTTCATTTTTTGTGAGAGAGAGAGCATGCACAAGCAGGGGGAGTGGCAAGCAGAGGGAGAAGCAGGCTTCCTGCTGAGCAGGGAGCCCAATGCAGGACTCTATCCCATGATTTGCGATAGTGACCTGAGCCAAAGGCAGACGCTTGACCAATTGAGCCACCCAGGCATCCCCTTTTTTGGTTAATCTTAACAGTAAACTGTATGTAAATTCATGTCATCTGCAAATAGATTACATCCGCCTTTTCAATTTGGGTATCTTTTATTTCTTTTTCTTATCTAATTACTCTAATTAGAACCTCTGACAGTATGCTGAATACATGTGGTAAAAGTGCGTTTTTGTCTTTATATGATTATGTTTCATGTTCAAAGGTGAAAGAATAGATTTGACTTATATCTCTTCCATGTTGCTTGTTGATTTCTAAACACACAACCCTGAGCTCAAGACCTGAGCTGAGATCAAGAGTAGGACGCTTTATATACTGGGCCACCCAGGCGCCTCCATTCTCAGCATTTTTGAGTCATTTCCTATTATATTCTATGGCATGTTGGTTTTAAGTGTTTTCTGTGGGACCTGTTTTTCTTTCTGATAGATTCACTTAAAAAAAATTGTGTATTTATTTGACAGACAGAGATCACAAGTAGGCAGAGAGGAGGGCAGAGAGAGATCTAGAGAGAGGAGGAAGCAGGCTCCCTGCTGAGCAGAGATTCCCAGGACTCTGGAATCATGACCTGAGCCGAAGGCAGAGGGGTTAAAGCTTTAACCCACTGAGTCACCCAGGTGCCCCTGATAGATTCATTTTATCCCAAGTCTCCTGCAATTTTTACTTGTTTAGCTCTTTATTCTTTGAGTTGGATATTTGATGAATTCCTCCTCCTCCTTCCTCCCACCCTTCCTTTCTTCCTTCCCCTCTTTCTTTCCATCTCTTTCTTTCCTCCTCCCTCCCTCCCTCTCTCTTTCTTCTCCGTCTCTCTCTCTTTTTCTCCCTTCTTCCCTCCCTTCCTTCCATCCATCCTTCCTTCCTCTCTTTCTCTTTCTTTCTTTTATGAGAACTTAAAAGATTTACCCTCTTCGGAACTTTCAGATATGCGGTACAGTACTGTTAGTTCTAGTCAACATGCTGCACGTTACATGCTGCACATTATTTATTGTATAATTGTAAGTTTGTACCCTTTGACTCCCTTTACCCGTTTTGTCTCCCCCTAACCCCTGCTTCTGGAAACCACCAGTTTGTTCTCTATATGAACTTGGTTCTGTTTGTTTTTTTATTTTATAAATTACACATAAAAGTGAAATCTTAGGGTATTTCTCTTTCTCTGACTAATTTCATTGCATTATGCCTTCAGAGTCCTTCCATGTTGTCACAAATGGCAAGATTTTATTCTTTTTGATGACTGAATAATATTATACGAACACACACACACACACACACACACCATGTCTTCTTTATCCATTCATCTGCCAGTGGACAGTTATGTTGTTTACATATTTTGGTTGTTATAAGTAATGCTGCAATGCACATCAGGGTACAGATATCTTTCTGAGTTAGTGTTTTTGTCTTATTCAGATAGATATCCAGAAGTGGAGTTGTGGATCGTATGGTAGTTCAATTTTTAATTTTTGAAGGAATGCCCGTAGTGTTTTCAATAGGGCTGCATCAATTCACAGCCCCACCAATGGTGCACAACAGTTCCTTTTTCTCCACATCCTTGCCAGGATTTGTTACCTCTTATTTTTTTTTATTTTTATTTTTTATAATAGCCATTCTGTCACGTGTGAGGTGATATTTCATTGTGGTTTTTGTTGAGCATCATTTTATATCTATGTGTTGGCCATCTGTGTGTCATCTTTGAAGAAAATAACTATTAAAATCTTCTGCTCCGGGAGCGCTTGGGTGGCTCAGTGGGTTAAGCCACTGCCTTTGACTCAGGTCATGATCTCAGGATCCTGGGATCAAGCCCCGCATCAGGCTCTCTGCTCAGTAGGGAGCCTGCTTCCCCCTCTCTCTCTGCCTGCCTCTCTGCCTGCTTGTGAACTCTCTCTGTCAAATAAATAAATAAAATCTTAAAAAAAAAAATCTCAGTTTTCAATCAGACTATTTTTAAATTTTTTGCTATTGAATTCTTATATGTTTTGGATATTAACCCCTTATCAGATATGTGATTTGCAGATATTTTCTCCCACTCAGTAGGTTGTCTTTTTATTTTGTTGATGGTTCCTTTGGTGTGCAGAGCTGTCTAATTTGACGAGCTCTGCATGTTTATTTTTGGTTGCATTGTCCTTGCTTTTGAGTCAGATCTGAAAAATTATCACTAAGCTTACTGTTTTCTTCCAGGAGTTTAGTGGTTTCAGATCTTAAATTCAAGTCTTTTAATAATTTTGAGATAATTTTTGTGCATGGCATAAAACAGTGGTCCAGTTTCATTCTTTTGCATGTGTCTGTCTAGTGTTCCCATTGATTCTTATTCAAGAGACTGAGGGAGTTGTTTGTTTTTCTGTGGAAATCAAAGAAAGGGACCAAGATTTATGTCTAGGTGGGTTAGGAGGAGTGCCAAGTGAGCTCACTGGGGTCTTCTACACAATTCTTGAGCTGGACAAATCCAGCAGAAGCAAGGATCTAGAAATCATGATATTCAAGTAAACTTTATGCTCCTGTGAACTTACAGAATTTGGTCTTTCTTGTTTTTCTCAGCAACTCTGCAAGGTAAATATTTAATCAATATCCCTATTTTATTTTAGTTTTGTAATTTTTAAATTTTTTATTAAAATTCAATGTATTATTAGCCCCAGGGGTACAGGTCTGTGTCAGTATCCTTATTTCAAAGATGAGTAAACAGGTTTAGAGTTTATACAACTTGTGGAAGTTCACACGGAAGGAATATGGCAGAATTGGGATTTGAACTTGCCGAGTTTCCACTCTTTCGGGGACTATTGCTATGCTTCCACCTCCTCCATGATCTTTACTATTCCTCTTTACATGCAATATCTGGAGTTGATACCATGTCCCAGTATGACCAGAATTGAGTATGATAAAGCTATTCCTTCTTCTATCCTGGCCACTCTTATCAGTGAGCTCAAGATTAACCATCTGATACATTTACATTAACCCTCTGATCCATTTAGCTCATATGAAATTTATTATTAGTACAAAAACCACAGCTCTTTTTCACAAGAACTATTTTAAAGCCACAGATCACAAAAGGAAGGTGGGAGGAGAATTCATTTCTCTGAAACAGACGTTGTTGATTCTCTACCCAAGACCCATTCTTTCCCTCCTTTCTTCTTCCAAAGAGATCCCTAACTTTATTTAGGTACCCACCCCTTCTCCAGGAACTCTGTGAATCTCAGGGTATGCTGACCCCTCTTGCAATTCCAGGGATGGCCCAGTTTGTCTAAGAATGATCGCATGTCCTTGATCTGTTCATAATTTTGACAGGGAGATGTAAGTAGAAGTGAGCCAGGGACTTTGGGAAAATTCTCTCTCGTTTTTCTGGGTGAGCTCCTGGAAATGACCCTTTCTTTCTTTGTCTGGATTAATTTTTGGATCCAGTGAGCCCTGAATCTGCTGTGAGGTTATTGCTTCCAGTCTGGGAAGAAGCCAACCTCACTGGAGGCCCAGTAGAAAGATTTGCAAGAAAATAGAGATGGAGCCATTAGAAGAAGTCAACCCTCAAAGCTATTCTACCTCTGGACTTCCAGTTACATGAACCAGTTGTTTTCTGTTGGGCTTAAATCTGTTAAAATTAAAATTATTGTTACTTGCAATTTATATATCCTGACTGATGTGTGGATCAAATGATGTAACATGTGATTTGTTATATACTAGTTTCTTTTCTCTCTAACATGGTGTGATGGTCACATGTAAGAGCTTTATGTTTGTTTCAAGGTTCTTGGTGTCCTGGGTCTACCTTTTCCCAGTTAACTGACCTTGAGTAGAATTACTTACCCTCCCAAACCAAGTTCACCTCTATGAAGAGGAAGGGTAATAAAAGCTCCTGTCTTGCAGGTTTGCTGAGAGGATTAATGGAAAACATCCCTGTAAGGGGTTTAGTACTTTATGGCATCTAGTTGCATAGTATTGAAAGCATAGAGGGTAAGGCCGGGCTCATGATAGGTACTTGGTACTCAGTAAATGTCTACTATTGTTATTTACTTTCCTGGTGTGTATGTGTGTGTATGAGCAATTTAACTGTGGGACCTTTATTAAATATTTCTTATGTATTTAATAAATACATACTTCTTATGTATTTAATCCCTCTTAAATCTTATATTCTCTTTCACTGTATCATTCCAAGTTGTAATGATCTCTCTGACTCTATCATCAACATACTGATATGTCTTTCTTTCTTTTATATGCTATGCCTTTTAATTCTGCCCCTAAGTGTTCTATAAATATGGATGAAACCAGGAGCTCAAAGAAGTGAAATAACTTTTAACTTGCTAGCAAATTGCTGATCTGTTAGCAAAAGTCCTTGACTTTTCCACAACTACCACCCCTGCCTCCAGTCTCAGCCCTGCTCATGACCCAGGAGGGCTGTAGGTGATCCTCCTTGGTGTTATGGAGATCTGGCATCAGGCCAGGTGTAGCAGGTACCATCCTCCTTTGGACAGAGGTGCTTATCCCCCAGCTGCTGAAGATAGCTGAGCGTCTCTCCTGTCATTGCCCTCTGCTGAAAGGGCTGCAGCCACTCCCCAGGCACTAGCTCACCTCTGTGACTAGTCCATTGCAGGAAGAAGATAGCCCTGCTCTGTGTCTCAATTCAAGATGTCTTTAAGGGCCACCCCAGCTCCAGCCCTCCCCATGGAGTTGGCAGTACTCTTGCAATATCACTGTAGTTCACCTTCTTCTCCTGCTCTTAATGGACCTCATGGTCCAGAGACCATAGCCCTTCGCATGCTAATATCCTTCTCAGAAACCAACTGCCCTGCTTGGCCACCTTTGTGCATGTGCTCTTGTGCTCTATTTCTAGCTCTGACCAGGATACTCAGACCCTAGTTCTGATCATGGAGTTCTCAATTCTGAATTTATTGTCATTTCTCTTCAACTGTGAATCTTCTTTCCACCCACCTACTGGAGCCATGAATATTGCCTGCTTCTAGGCTCCTGGATTTAATATATGGCTTCTTTTCTGAGTGATAACAAAATATCTGCTTGATCAATAGAGCTAGAGTTGTCTTAAGCAGCGTGTCTATGAGTTAAAACAATTCACCTGGCTTTCAAATTCTACACTTTCTTTCTTTATGGGTTTGGTTTTCTCAGAATCCACCTCTGCCTCCTCTTGAAAACTAAGACATTTATTCAAGCTCCCCCCTGAAAATTTTGGTCTCTATACCGCTGTCCAAAATTCCTTGGATACCAATAATTACAAATTCTAATTCATCTGGACCTGGAGATGTGAAAAATCAAAAACAATGAATAATCGCCATGTTTTGACCAACATATTTTAAGCATCAAGTCTTTTGAAGAAGGATTATTTATACTTTTCTAGTTTTAAGATATTTTCTAACGAAGAAGGCCAAATCTAAATTGAAAGTGAGTGCTTTTGCTGTGCTATTAAGTGTTTAGCTTTGTTATTAAATATTTTTGTTATTTACTATTTTGATAGGAAATAGTTCAGTACTCACATCATAGTTACCTGCCATGTGCTAAATCACATACAGATATGACTTAGTTCTACCAGTCCTTGAAGGTAGAAATTATGATCTCTATTACAAAATAAATGAAATGGCCACATTGTGGGCATCTGGGTGGCTCAGTTGGGTGTCTGCTTCTCTCTCCCTCCGCCCATCCCTCTGCTTGTTCTCTCGCCCTCTCTGTGTCAGATAAATAAAGAAAGAGAAAGAAAGAAATAAAGAATAAATAAATAAAATCTTAGAGAAAAAAAAAAAGAAATGGTCACTTTTCTATGAAGCTGGGAGCCCAGTGTTATTGGGCCTGGTAGGGTAAGGCAGAATTTGCTCTCTTTGCCCATTTTTGTGCCACAACAAAAGTCTCCTACAATAGGGCTGGCACTTTACTGGTGGCTTTCCAGGTTCTGCAGCTGGCAGCTGGCAGATCACGTGACTTCTTGCCCTTCATAATCATAGGAACTGATTTCTAATAATAAACATCCTTATGTATGTCTGTATCTCTTATTGGTTCTGTTTCTATGGAGAACCCTGGTATATTGTTCTCATTTGCTGCTTCAGCCTCGGGTGCTGATCTAGAGTTTCATGTCATGCTATTTTGGAACTTGTTCTCGGACATTTATTATTTCTTCCATCTTTCATAATGACCTATTAAAACTTGAGATCAATTTGCATAACTACAAGGGTTTTGATGTGTACCTTCCATTTCTTCAACCTTTGGTCATCCGTGTTGGGCTTCTCCTTCCTCTTGAGTCATCTTCCTTTTGTAGAATCTCCAGATACAGAAATATGGCTATTTTTATCTGAACTCAGAAGTGTCTGTGTTCAGAATTCCTTTGCTAGCTTTTAAGATATCATGGATTTTTACCTTTTCAATTATTTTGAAAACTACATTTTCAACTATTGTTCACAATTGAGATGGAATAATAATTTTTCATATTTTTCTCTCTACTGAATGTGGGATGTAATTAACTGCAAGGCAAGTCAAGATTTACAAACCATATATATTTTTTTCTTGGTCCAGGGAGATCCTCAGCAGCAGTTTTCATATTTCACTGACTCTTAGCCATTTTGGAAGAGCGTTGTGTTTGTTGTTGTTGTTGTTTTCCTCCTTTACTCGAATCTTCCTGCTTTCTAAAATCTCCTCTTTCATTTTCTATTACTTTAGAGCTCTTGGGTTTTCTTTTTTTTTAAATACTGCAAAGTGTAATTTTTTGTCTAAAAACCCAAAAGAGCCCTAAGTGCACGGGAGAAGTGAAAAATAAACCAGGAACAAATTTTGATACCACATTTCCTTCAAGTTGTCAAAATGATGTTTGTATTCTACTTCATATTAGTTTTCTCCAGGTCTTTAATCCTAAGGGCAAGTACTATTTCTTTTAAGAAACTTATCCCCTATTAGCATATCTCATACAAACTTTATCCTTCAAAAAAGTATTTTTGGTTTGTGGCATTAAATTAAAATGAAATGTATCCTTTTCCTCGGTGATCTTTCTTAGGCAAAACAAGATCCATCTTGATGAGTGTTTGAGTGACTTTCCTGATTACCATGTCCCCTGGTGCCCAGTTCTAGAATGATGATTTATCAGAGTATTTTTACTTTTTTAATTTTAAGATTGATCTACAGTTCACCCTTTCTGATGTGTAGTTCTGTGGGCTTTGAAGACATCACTGTGTACTCACAATCACAACCAAGATACCAGAACTGTTGTGTCATCCAACCTCAAAATTTCGCCATGTGCCACTTTTGTAGTCAACCCTTCTCCAACTCCATCCCATGGTAACTATGATTCTGCTTTCTATCCCTAAAGATTTGCCTTTTCCAAAATGTGAACTCAGTGGAATCAGACACTTGATGGCATTTGGGGTTTGGCCTCTTTCACTTACCATAATACCTTTGGAATTCATCCATGTCATTACATGTATTGCTGGTTGTTTTCCTTTTCCTGCTGAGCATTATTACATGATATGGACAGAGTGTAGTTTGTTTAATCATTCCCCAGCAGAGGGATATTGTGTTTTCTTTTGGTTTCTGGCTATTGCAAATAAAGCTGCTATAAATATTTTTGTACAAGTCTTAGGTGAACATAGGTTCTCATTTCACTTAGATAAATACCTTGGAGTGAAATTGTTGTGTGTATTTGTTTTATAGGATTTCTGTAACAAATTACCACAAACTTGGTGGTTTAAAACAATGGAAATTGATTCTCTCACAGTTCTAAAGGCCGGAAGTCCAAAATCATGGTGTCAGCAAGGCCACGCATGGGAAGAATCAGTTCCTTGCCTCTTTTAGTTTTTCGTGGTTGCCACCTTCCTTGGCTTGTGTCCATGTGGCTCCAGTCTTCATCTCTGTCTTCTTTGCATGATCATATTCCAGACTGTTGGCCTTTAACTCCAGGTGACAAAGAAAAACATTAAGTCTGAGTATACACATCTCCCCTCTTATAGGCTTAATGATGGAATTGAGAATGTATGGGGAAGCCAGGTGTCACTCCAGGCATATTTATTTTTATGAGAGTTTCTTGAGTCATGCTACTTTCTTCCAGGTTCTCGCTCTCAATCTCGACTCTGTCAGGGTTCTTGGTTGCAAATAACAGAAACTAATTCTGGTTAACATAAGCAGAAGAACCCTTTTTTAAGGGTATTGGATGGCTTGCGTGATCAATGGAAATTCTACATTTTTGGGCTTCAAAGATGCACAATCACCAGTGGAACAAACTTGAAACACTTTCGCTCTTGAGCTCCTGCTCTGTGTCTCAGGGTTCTTGTCTCTACCACTCGTTAAGGAATAATCTCTGCCTCATCAATTTTACATTTTCTCTCAAGTGTCAAAGCTCTAGGCAGAAGCATCTAATTGGCTAAATCAGGATATGCAACCATGGCTTAGCTGTGGGCGCATTGAAGAGAAACTATAACTGCCCCTTCACATTAGCTGTCCTACTGGAAGCATCCTATTTCCACAAATTTGGTTTTCTCCAAAGTAGGAAATGTGTTTAGCTTCTAGATGGCCAAAAGAAAACAAAAATTACAAATGTTTGCTACAAATACTACAGTTCCTGGGGTATGTGGGTGCCTCAGTGCATTAAGCATCCAACTCTTGGTTTTAGCTCATGATTTCATGGATCATGGGATTGAGCACCATGTCAGACTCCATGCTGGGTGTGGAGCCTGCTTGGAATTCTCTCTCTGCCCCACCCCCACCCACCATCCCCACTTGTGCACTCTTTCTGTCTCTCTCTAAAAAACAAAACAAAACAAAAAAACAAACAAAAAAACCCTATAGAATTCCTTTAGTAATTTTTTCTTTTTTCTTTTTTTTTTTGTTGAAGATTTTATTTATTTATTTGAGAAAGAGAATTTGTGAACAGGCATGAGCAGATGGGAGAGGCAGAGTGAGAAGCAGATTCCCTGCTGAGCAGAGAGCCCGATGCAGGGCTTGATCCCAGGACCCTGAGATCATGACCTGAGCTGAAGGCAGATGCTTAATGGACTGAGTCACCCAGGTGCCCCAGTAATTTTTTTTCCTAATGTTCAGTAGGGATGACTGTATTTCTTCTAGTCCCACAGGGGATGAATTTTTCTTACTTTTAACCTCTGTTACTGCTTTGTTTTGGAATGAAGGAGGAAACATAAAGCTTGACTTCACAGCATGTTCTTGACCAGAACTTCTCACACTGCCCAAATATGTTAGCTAATGACTATCAGTTGGTGAACAGTTGTTCCCTTGTTTACTGTATCAAAAATGTCATAACCAAAATTACTTCATAATTTTTAAAGACAAACCAAAAAAGGTGGTCAAAAGTAAAGGAATTTTGGAAGCATACCCAGTTGGCTTGTGACTATATAATGGATTTGAAACCTTGCCTTCCTTCTCAGACTCTCTTAACTTCCTCCTCTTTCTCGCTTCCTTGGTTGGCCCACTGCCTGGACCACATTGGCCTTCCACTTTTGGACTTTGTTAACACTTTACACAGAAGACTCTGATATTTGCCTTTCTGAGTAGCTACCAATTGGTATGATACTACCAATGGATAATGCAACCTGGGCATGTGAGGGAATTAGCTCCCCTTGAATTGCATACCAGCGAGGGGGAACCAGGTGATGAGTGGAAGTTAGGCTTGTGTATTCCCTTCTTTTCTCTCTACTGTAGACTTACTCTGAAATGCAGTCCCTCTTAACAACCCTTCTGGATGATGATATGTGGTGAATAAACACACTGCAGAGCAACCTGCTGTTTTTTATTGTCCCTGAATGAAAAACAGCTTTAGCAGTCATGCTAACACATCCCGTTATGCTGTGTCACAGTTCTCCCTGCCTCTCTTTTTACTTTACTGTCACTGCCCTCAGCTTGCATTGTCTAAATAAAGTATTAGCATCTTAATCCTTGCTTCTGGCTCTGCTTTCTAGAGGATCTGTGCTAACAGCAAGACATGGATTCTAAGAAAACAACTCTCAGTGGATTTACTCTGTCCACAACTACTGAATGTGGTGGGTGGAAGGCTCATTTCCATATCCATCCCATTCTGAAAATCTGGGGAAGAGGTAGGGAGTTTGTCTCTTACTCCTAACAGAGATTCCTAACAGAGATTTTATGAAGTTGAGGAATGTTCCCTCTGTCCATATACTTTGAAGTGTTTTAATCAGGAATGGATTCTGTATCTTGTCAAATGCTTTTTCTGCATCTGTTGAGAGGACCATGTGGTTCTTCTTTCTTCTCTTATTGATTTGCAAATGTTGAACCACCCTTGCCTCCCAGGGATTGAACCCCACCTGGTCATAGTGGATAATCTTTTTAATTACTGTTGGATCCTATTAGCTAGGATCTTCATCAAGAACAAAATCTTCTACCCAGCAAAGGAAACGGTCAGCAAAACAGAGGCAACCCATAGGATGGAAGAAGATATTTGCAAATGATATTACAGACAAAGGTCTGATATCCAAGATCTAGAAAGAACGCAAACTCAACATTCAAAAAAACAGATAATCACATCAAAAAATGTGCAGAAGACATGAATAGACACTTCTCCAGAGATGACATATGAATGGCTAACAGACACATGAAAAAATGTTCATCATCACTAGCCATCAGGGAGATTCAAATAAAAAACTACATTGAGGTACCACCTTACACCAGTTAGAATGGCCAAAATTAACAAGACAGTAAACAGTAGTGTTGGAGAGGACGTGGAGAAAGGGGAACCCTCTTACACTGTTGGTAGGAATGCAAGTTGGTGCAGCCACTTTGGAAAACAGTGTGAAGATTCCTTAAGAAATTAAAAATAGAGCTTCCCTATGACTCTGCAATTGCACTATGGGTATTCATCCCAAAGATAAAGATGTGGTGAAAAGAAGGGCCATCTGTACTTCAGTGTTCATAGCAGCAATGTCCACAGTTGCCAAACTATAGAAAGAGCTAAGATGCCCTTCAACTGACGAATGGATAAAGAAGATATGGTCCATATATACAATGGAGTATTATGTCTCCATCAGAAAGGATGAATACCCAGCTTTTGTACCAACATGGGTGGGACTAGAGGAGATTATGCTGAGTGAAATAAGTCAAGCAGAGAGAGTCAATTACCATATGGTTTCACTTATTTGTGGAGCATAAGGAATAACATGGGGGACATTGGAAGGAGAGAACTGAGCTGGGGGAAACTGGAGGGGGAGAGGGACCATGAGAGACTGTGGACTCTGAGAAACAAACTGAGGGTTTTGGAGGAGAGGGGGTTGGGGGGTTCGGTGAACCTGGTGGTGGATATTAAGGAGGGCACATATTGCATGGAGCACTGGGTGTGGTGCATAAACAAGGAATCTTGGGACACTGAAAAAATAAAATAAAATAAAGTAAAATAAAATAAAATAAAAATATAAATGACTTATGAACTGGCTGAATAGGGGTAGGCAGTCTAGTGAGGGCACCGGCAGTAGGAAGTCCAAGACAACTTGTTCTTTCCCAGTCCTCATCACACTGCCACTGGGAAACTGAAACACATTAGTAGACTCTACTACCTAAGTCTAGGGGATTTTCTGGGCTTGTTGGTGGGCTGTTTTAATCTGATTAATCCTCCATGTGCTCATCATCCGATCAGGTTTTTGTCATTTGCCTATCACATGGGAAAGGGTGGAGAGCTCCTTCCATGTTGGTGTAAAATCCTTTTAAGGGTGGTTTCCTCTAAGGTGGGGGGGCCCCTTGTCCCTGCCTGCTTTGCCTCTTCTTCTTTTTCTTTTTCTTTTTTTTTTTGGTTTTTATTTAGTTTTATAATTTTGGGGGGAAGTGGTAATTATTCATTTATTTTTTAGTTCAATTAATTGGCATAAAATGTACTATTAGCTTCAGAGGTTTCATCAGTCCTATATAACACCCAGTGCTCGTTATATCATGTGTCCTCTCTAATGTCCATCATCCAATTACCCCATCCCCCTACCATCCACCCCCCCCCCTCAGCAGCCCTTAGTTTGTTTCCTATGATTGAAAATCTCTTATGATTTGTCTCCCTCTCTGACTTCTTCTTGTTTTATTTCTTCCTCTCTTCCTCTATGATCCTCTGTTTGGTGTCTTAAATTCCTCATATCAGTGAGATCATGTGATAATTGTCTTTCTCTGATTGACTTATTTAGCTTAGTATAACATGTAGTTTCCTCCACATCATTGCAAATGGCAAGATTTCATTTTTTTGATGGCTGAGTAATATTCCTTCTGTATATATATCTCATCTTTTCCCGTTCATCTGTTGATGGATATCTGGGCTCTTTCCACAATTTAGCTATTGTGCACATTACTACTGTAAATATTGATGTACAGGTACCCCTTCATATCATCACTATGTTTTTTTTTTATAATTTTTTTATTTTTTATAAACATATATTTTTATCCCCAGGGGTACAGGTCTGTGAATCACCAGGTTTACACACTTCACAGCACTCACCAAAGCACATACCCTCCCCAATGTCCATAATACCACCCCCTTCTCCCAAACCCCCTCCCCCCAGCAACCCTCAGTTTGTTTTGTGAGATTAAGAGTCACTTATGGTTTGTCTCCCTCCCAATCCCATTTTCTTTCATTTATTCTTCTCGTACCCACTTAAGCCCCCATGTTGCATCACAACTTCCTCATATCAGGGAGATCATATGATAGTTGTCTTTCTCTGCTTGATTTATTTCGCTAAGCATGATACGCTCTAGTTCCATCCATGTTGTCGCAAATGGCAAGATTTCATTTCTTTTGATGGCTGCATAGTATTCCATTGTGTATATATACCACTTCTTCTTGATCCATTCATCTGTTGATGGACATCTAGGTTCTTTCCATAGTTTGGCTATTGTAGACATTGCTGCTATAAACATTCGGGTACACGTGCCCCTTTGGATCACTACGTTTGTATCTTTAGGGTAAATACCCAATAGTGCAATTGCTGAGTCATAGGGCAGTTCTATTTTCAACATTTTGAGGAACCTCCATGCTGTTTTCCAGAGAGGTTGCACCAGCTTGCATTCCCACCAACAGTGTAGGAGGGTTCCCCTTTCTCCGCATCCTCGCCAACATCTGTCATTTCCTGACTTGTTGATTTTAGCCATTCTGACTGGTGTGAGGTGATATCGCATTGTGGTTTTGATTTGTATTTCCCTGATGCCGAGTGATATGGAGCACTTTTTCATGTGTCTGTTGGCCATCTGGATGTCTTCTTTGTAAAAATGTCTGTTCATGTCTTCTGCCCATTTGTTGATTGGATTATTTGTTCTTTGGGTGTTGAGTTTGCTAAGTTCTTTATAGATTCTGGACACTAGTCCTTTATCTGATATGTCGTTTGCAAATATCTTCTCCCATTCTGTCAGTTGTCTTTTGATTTTGTTAACTGTTTCCTTTGCTGTGCAAAAGCTTTTGATCTTGATGAAATCCCAATAGTTCATTTTTTCCCTTGCTTCCCTTGCCTTTGGCGTTGTTCCTAGGAAGATGTTGCTGCGGCTGAGGTCGAAGAGGTTGTTGCCTGTGTTCTCCTCAAGGATTTTGATGGATTCCTTTCTCACATTGAGGTCCTTCATCCATTTTGAGTCTATTTTTGTGTGTGGTGTAAGGAAATGGTCCAATTTCATTTTTCTGCATGTGGCTGTCCAATTTTCCCAGCACCATTTATTGAAGAGGCTGTCTTTTTTCCATTGGACATTCTTTCCTGCTTTGTCGAAGAAGAGTTGACCATAGAGTTGAGGGTCTATTTCTGGGCTCTCTATTCTGTTCCATTGATCTATGGGTCTGTTTTTGTGCCAGTACCATGCTGTCTTGATGATGACAGCTTTGTAATAGAGCTTGAAGTCCGGAATTGTGATGCCACCAACGTTGGCTTTCTTTTTCAATATCCCTTTGGCTATTCGAGGTCTTTTCTGGTTCCATATAAATTTTAGAATTATTTGTTCCATTTCCTTGAAAAAGATGGATGGTACTTTGATAGGAATTGCATTAAATGTGTAGATTGCTTTAGGTAGCATAGACATTTTCACAATATTTATTCTTCCAATCCAGGACCATGGAACATTTTTCCATTTCTTTGTGTCTTCCTCAATTTCTTTCATGAGTACTTTATAGTTTTCTGAGTATAGATTCTGTGTCTCTTTGGTTAGGTTTATTCCTAGGTATCTTATGGTTTTGGGTGCAATTGTAAATGGGATTGACTCCTTAATTTCCCTTTCTTCTGTCTTGCTGTTGGTGTAGAGAAATGCAACTGATTTCTGTGCATTGATTTTATATCCTGACACTTTACTGAATTCCTGTATAAGTTCTAGCAGTTTTGGAGTGGAGTCTTTTGGGTTTTCCACATATAGTATCATATCATCTGCAAAGAGTGATAATTTGACTTCTTCTTTGCCGATTTGGATGCCTTTAATTTCCTTTTGTTGTCTGATTGCTGAGGCTAGGACCTCTAGTACTATGTTGAATAGCAGTGGTGATAATGGACATTCCTGCCGTGTTCCTGACCTTAGCGGAAAAGATTTCAGTTTTTCTCCATTGAGAATGATATTTGCGGTGGGTTTTTCATAGATGGCTTTGATGATATTGAGGTATGTGCCCTCTATCCCTACACTTTGAAGAGTTTTGATCAGGAAGGGATGCTGTACTTTGTCAAATGCTTTTTCAGCATCTATTGAGAGTATCATATGGTTCTTGTTCTTTCTTTTATTGATGTGTTGTATCACATTGACTGATTTGCGGATGTTGAACCAACCTTGCAGCCCTGGAATAAATCCCACTTGGTCGTGGTGAATAATCTTTTTAATGTACTGTTGAATCCTATTGGCTAGTATTTTGTTGAGTATTTTCGCATCTGTGTTCATCAAGGATATCGGTCTATAGCTCTCTTTTTTGGTGGGATCCTTGTCTGGTTTTGGGATCAAGGTGATGCTGGCCTCATAAAATGAGTTTGGAAGTTTTCCTTCCATTTCTATTTTTTGGAACAGTTTCAGGAGAATAGGAATTAGTTCTTCTTTAAATGTTTGGTAGAATTCCCCCGGGAAGCCGTCTGGCCCTGGGCTTTTGTTTGTTTGGAGATTTTTAATGACTGTTTCAATCTCCTTACTGGTTATGGGTCTGTTCAGGCTTTCTATTTCTTCCTGGTTCAGTTGTGGTAGTTTATATGTTTCTAGGAATGCATCCATTTCTTCCAGATTGTCAAATTTATTGCCGTAGAGTTGCTCATAGTATGTTCTTATAATAGTTTGTATTTCTTTGGTGTTAGTTGTGATCTCTCCTCTTTCATTCATGATTTTATTTATTTGGGTCCTTTCTCTTTTCTTTTTGATAAGTCTGGCCAGGGGTTTATCAATTTTATTAATTCTTTCAAAGAACCAGCTCCTAGTTTCGTTGATTTGTTCTATTGTTTTTTTGGTTTCTATTTCATTGATTTCTGCTCTGATCTTTATGATTTCTCTTTCCTGCTGGGCTTAGGGTTTCTTTCTTGTTCTTTCTCCAGCTCCTTTAGGTGTAGGGTTAGGTTGTGTACATGAGACCTTTCTTGTTTCTTGAGAAAGGCTTGTACCGCTATATATTTTCCTCTCAGGACTGCCTTTGTTGTGTCGCACAGATTTTGAACCGTTGTATTTTCATTATCATTTGTTTCTATGATTTTTTTCAATTCTTCTTTAATTTCCCGGTTGACCCATTCATTCTTTAGAAGGATGCTGTTTAGTCTCCATGTATTGGGTTCTTTCCAACCTTCCTTTTGTGGTTGAGTTCTAGCTTTAGAGCATTGTGGTCTGAAAATATGCAAGGAATTATCCCAATCTTTTGATACCAGTTGAGTCCTGATTTAGGACCGAGGATGTGATCTATTCTGGAGAATGTTCCATGTGCACTAGAGAAGAATGTGTATTCTGTTGCTTTGGGATGAAATGTTCTGAATATATCTGTGATGTCCATCTGCTCCAGTGTGTCGTTTAAGGCCTTTATTTCCTTGCTGATCTTTTGCTTGGATGATCTGTCCATTTCAGTGAGGGGAGTGTTAAAGTCCCCTACTATTATTGTATTATTGTTGATGTGTTTCTTTGATTTTGTTATTAATTGGTTTATATAGTTGGGTGCTCCCACGTTGGGGGCATAGATATTTAAAATTGTTAAATCTTCTTGTTGGACAGACCCTTAGTATGATATAGTGTCCTTTCTCATCTCTTATTATAGTCTTTGGCTTAAAATCTAATTGATCTGATGTAAGGATTGCCACTCCTGCTTTCTTCTGATGTCCATTAGCATGGTAAATTCTTTTCCACCCCCTCACCTTAAATCTGGAGGTGTCTTCGGGCTTAAAATGAGTTTCTTGGAGGCAACATATAAATGGGTTTTGTTTTTTTATCCATTCTGATACCCTGTGTCTTTTGACAGGGGCATTTAGCCCATTAACATTCAGGGTAACTATTGAGAGATATGAATTTAGGGCCATTGTATTGCCTGTAAGATGACTGTTACTGTATATGGTCTCTGTTCCTTTCTGATCTACCACTTGTAGGCTCTCTCTTTGCTTAGAGGACCCTTTTCAAGATTTCCTGTACAGCTGGTTTGGTGTTTGCAAATTCTTTCAGTTGTTGTTTGTCCTGGAAGCTTTTAATCTCTCCTTCTATTTTCAATGATAGCCTAGCTGGATATAGTATTCTTGGCTGCATGTTTTTCTTGTTTAGTGCTCTGAAAATATCATGCCAGCTCTTTCTGGCCTGCCAGGTCTCTGTGGATAAGTCAGCTGCCAATCTAATATTTTTACCATTGTATGTTACAGACTTCTTTTCCCGGGCTGCTTTCAGGATTTTCTCTTTGTCACTGAGACTTGTAAATTTTACTATTAGGTGACGGGGTGTGGGCCTATTCTTATTGATTTGAGGGGCGTTCTCTGAACCTCCTGAATTTTGATGCTCGTTCCCTTTGCCATATTGGGGAAATTCTCCCCAATAATTCTCTCTAGTATACCTTCTGCTCCCCTCTCTCTTTCTTCTTCTTCTGGAATCCCAATTATTCTAATGTTGTTTCGTCTTATGGTGTCACTTATCTCTCGAATTCTCCTCTCGTGGTCCAGTAGCTGTTTGTCCCTCTTTTGCTCAGCTTCTTTATTCTCTGTCATTTGGTCTTCTATATCACTAATTCTTTCTTCTGCCTCATTTATCCTAGCAGTGAGAGCCTCCATTTTTGATTGCACCTCATTAATAGCTTTTTTGATTTCAACTTGGTTAGATTTTAGTTCTTTTATTTCTCCAGAAAGGGCTTTTATATCTCTCGAGAGGGTTTCTCTAATATCTTCCATGCCTTTTTCGAGCCCGGCTAGAACCTTGAGAATTGTCATTCTGAACTCTAGATCTGACATATTACCAATGTCTGTATTGATTAGGTCCCTAGCCTTCGGTACTGCCTCTTGTTCTTTTTTTTGTGTTGAATTTTTCTGTCTTGTCATTTTGTCCAGATAAGAGTATATGAAGGGGCAAGTAAAATACTAAAAGGGTGGCAACAACCCCAGGAAAATATGCTTTAACCAAATTAGAAGAGATCCAAAATCGTGAGGGGGGAGAAAGGGGATAAAAAGAGGTTCAAAAAAGAAGAAAGAAAAAAAAAGAAAAAAGAGAAAAAAAAAGAAAAGAATTTTAAAAAAAAGAAAACACCTAAGGACAATATAAAAAAGAAAAAATATATATATTAGATAAACTAGTAAAAAATCGTTAAAAAAGAAAAAGGTAACAGTTAAAAAAATAATTTTACTCGAAGGCGAGAAAAAAAAACAAAAAATGAAAAAGAAAAAAATTAAATTAACTGCAAGACTAAAAAAAATCACAGGGAAAAAGCCATGAGTTCCGTTCTTTTTTTCTCCTCTTCTAGAATTCTGCTGTTCTCCTTGGTATTGAAACCGCACTCCTTGGTAGGTGAACTTGGTCTCTGCTGGATTTCTTGTTGATATTCTGGGGGAGGGGCCTGTTGTAGTGATTCTCAAGTGTCTGCCCCAGGCGGAATTACACCGCCCTTACCCGGGGGGCCAGGGTGAGTAATCCGCTTGGGTTTGTTTTCAGGAGCTTTTGTTCCCTGAGCGCTTTCCGTAGAGTTCTGGAGGACGGGAATACAAATGGTGGCCTCCTGGTCTCCGGCCTGGAGGAGCCGAGAGCCCAGGGCCCCACTCCTCAGTGCGCGCTCAGAGAACCGCGCCCAGTTACTCCCGTCTGCCTGACCTCCGGCCGCGCTCCGAGCTCACCGAGCCTGCGACCGGTTCAAGGTCACCCAGTGCTGCGAGCTTGCTGTCGGCTCTGTCTCTGTAGCCGGCTTTCCCGTTCCAATACCCACAAGCTCTGCGACACTCAGATACCCCCGATCCTTCTGTGACCCTGCAGGACCTGAGGCCACGCTGACCCCATGTGGGCTTTGCCCCAGGTAGCCTCTGGAGCGATGTCCCTCAGCGGAACAGACTTTTAAAAGTCCTGATTTTGTGCACCGTTGCTCCGCCGCTTGCCGGGAGCCGGACCCTCCCCCCGGGGTCTATCTTCCCGTCGCTTTGGATTCACTTATCCGCCGGTCCTACCTTTCAGAAAGTGGTTGTTTTTCTGTTTCCAGAATTGCTGTTCTTCTCTTTGATCTGCCGATGGATTTTCAGGTGTTTGCAATCTTTAGATAAGCTATCTAGCTGATCTCCGGCTAGCTGAAGTAGTCTCAGCCTGCTATTTCTCCGCCATCTTGACTCCTCAGAAAGTCATCACTATGTTTGTATCTTTGGGGTAATTACCCAGTAGTGCAATTACTAGGTTGTAGGGTGCTTCTATTTTCAATTTTTGGAGGAACTGCTAGACAACTACAACTAACCACAAGGGAGGATGATGGCATAGTGCCCAGCTATGAACTGAGATTCCTATTCCTGAAGAAGAAGAAAGGACACCAGAAAACAAAAAGCACACTTGCTACAGCTACTTTGATGAAATCATGAGGTGGGAAAGCATCTCATTTGACTGTGGACTTGCAGCCTTGGTCCACTTCTTCTGGCAGAACTTTGGACTCAAGGAAGAGGGGGCTGCAATTTGGATACCACGAGGAAAAGAATCCTCGGAAATTAGAGATTTTCCTTGCTCTGGGGAAGAATGTAAACTGAGGCACACAGTCTTGTGCAACTCTGACCTGGTTTCAACCGAACAAGGGGGGAAATCATGTCTGGTTCTCAATTCAGGACCCGAAGTTTGGAGGTAGTCAGCATTAACTATTAAGAGGCCAGTGAGAGGTATGGGGTGATGGAAGAGGGTGCCCTCAGGGGAGCCAGGGAAAGCAGGCCCTGGAAAGGAGGGACTACCCTGGGAGCTGGGGCACTTGGCAGGAGGCCAGGCCAAGTTAGGCCATTTTTAAGAATTGGGAAATACACACACAACAATAGACAATTTAGAGTCCAGCCCCACCTTTCCAGGTTGGTTTTTAATGTTATAGTGGAGGTATAAAGGCAAAGTAGAAATCCCTAGGGAAACTTCTTAAAAATTTTTGGTTGGGACAACTTTTCCTGTTTAAATCCTCTTTAATAGATTTCTAAAATACGATAGTAAAGCATGTTCTTTGTAATGAGTGACTTTGTCCAAAGGCATATAAAGAAAATAAAACGAACCCTTCATGCCTCCCCGCCATGAGCCTCTGAGGTGTGTATTGTCAGCGTCCTGGTGTGTTGCCAGCCTCCTCACACCTTTCCGTCCTTCCTCACGCATGCAAGACATATTCAAATGGATACACACTAGATGGAAATACTATACTCTGTGGTGTATGTGGGGTGTGTGTGTGTGTGTGTGTGTGTGTGTGTGTGTGCTGTTTTTGCAAACATAAGATCTAATTCTAAATATTGTCTTGAAACCTTCTTTAAGAGAAGAAAACATAACTTGAAGATACCTCCAAATGAATAGATATAGACCTAACTCATCCTTTCTGATAGACGCTTAATATTTTACAACAAACACACCCTTTACTTTGTTAAACCATCTTTTTCCTGGTGGATATTCAGGAACTCATTTGATAATCATCTATGTTAGAAAATCTCATTTCTGTGGAAGACTCGCATATAAACTCCAAGTACTAAGTTAGTGTGGCTGAATCTGGGAAACATCAACATTTTTCACTTCTCTTTCCTTGCGGGTCACAACGGGATCCAATATTCCATGGAGGGCCTGAGAAGATAAATTCCCGTCAAGTCTTCAAAGGGTAAGTATGTGATACAACAGTGTATGACTATTTACAAATTTTGAACCATAAGAACTTCAACAAAATGCCGAAGAGGACAAATGGGTTGCTGGAGTAAGCGGCCATCTTCCCAGGGAATCCAGCTTTATGTTAATTAAGTTGACAATTGTGTGTTTGGGGTCTGCGTGGCACTCTTCGTATCAGTCAAGAGGAGAAAAATCATCTAGAAGTGATACCTCTAGGATAGAGATTAAGCAGTTGCATTAATAATTGCTAGTGCTATAATCTGTAACTAACTAACGAGACATGACAACTGCTGTCACGGCACCAGGCTCTTCGTCCAGGCTCCCCCACAGCTTGGCCTGCGTCAGGCTACCCTAATGAGATCCATCCATAAAAGTCTCCCTTCAGTTCAGTCTTCCCTCACTGCATTACCAGCAGCTAGCCCTTCCCTTGTCATGCCAGGCCCCCTTCCAAGGCCTGGGGAATCTTCTCTCATAACCTGACAAGGCTCGGAAGGCTTAATTTTAAACATTGTAAATAAGAGAGGATCCCGATTTAATAGTAACAGCCAACAGCCGCTGAACACTCATCACTAGCCAGGTGCTGTTCAAAGCACTTTAGGTGTCTTCTAAAAATCTTTTAACAACCTTGTAAAGTAGGCGAATGGGGGACAGGGTCAGTGTAACATGAAAGCATCATGGTTCATATGTGGCTCCTCCCCTCTTTGCTAATATTCTAAGTTGATCAAAGGCAAGCTTTTGTATGAGTTAACAAAAGAGTTAACAAAAGAGCCTGAGCAATGTACAAAAAACTTAAAAGGGCCTAAATTCTGCAGTAGTGCTTTCTTCAGTGCATGTGGCTGTTCTTATGGATTCAAGAAGCACCATTCTTTTCACAAAGTTAAGAGATCTGGGGGCAGGGGGCAGCAAGTGCGGAGGAAGAAGCTGTGAGTGTTTTGTAGGAAGTGGGTTTTTCCCCCATTGTTGCTGAAGACTGCTTCCCATATCTGTATTATTTTAATTTTGATGTAACGAGTATCTATTAGAAGCAAGTGCCTGCAAGGACTTAACCTCTTGCAAGTGCAAACCTTGGCTCTGGGCTGCAAAGCCTGATTCTTGGCTGGACTATTGTTCCAGTTGCTGCTACTCGGAACTGGGTCCCAACCTGCCAACCAGTTGTCAAGGTGTTTATAAAGCAAAATGTACCCACTTATCATAAGATCTGTGCCTTTCAAATAGCTGAAAACCTAGGATCTTCTTAAAACTGGTCAAAACCCATCCTCACAAAGAAGGACTCTAAGCAAGAAGTAGAATTTGTCATCATTAAAAATCACTTTCTTCAAAAAATAGTCCAGAAACCCAAGTCATATCTATATAATATCTCTATTATATGAAAAATGGAAGAAAACTAAATGTATTTGTATTCAATTGGTAACTTAAAAAGTTGAAACATTCTATTAAAACTAAAGGAAAATATTCATGAAAACAGAAGAATATAGGAAAGCCCCATTAAGGTGCATTTAAATAAACTCCTGCCTTGCTGAAAAGGTTCACAAGCAGTCTTACTCCTCTCCCTTTCTCCCTCCTCTCATCTCTCTATTGTAGCCACACAGGGTTTTTTCTTTTACAGCTTCTTTGCAGCTTGCCCATCCCCACCCCACCCCACCCCCCACTTTCCCTCTGCTCTGCTTAGCTGCATACTGCCCTCACCTCCTCTTGTTTTCCTTGACAAACTCTTGTTCAGCTAAAATGTCAGGCCCACTTTGGTCTTCTCTGTCCTCCCACAGTGTTGGCTGCCATAGATTTCCTTTCTATTTCATTTGCCACATTTGTAGTTTCTTAACGTATGTTATCTGCCAAAAGCATTATAGCATTGTGGTTAAGACATGGGCTGTGGAGACAACAAAACTGGGTTTGAATGTTGCCTCTTCCACTTCTTAGCTATAGTAGCTTGGGCAACTCACATGACCTCTTTGAGAAGAACAAACAAACAGAAAACAAAATAAAACAAAACAAAAAAACCAAGATGTAAATCCCTTGGCACAATGCTGGCATATAAAACATAGCACTGGACACATGTTATGTATTATTAGTCAACAGTGGTTTGTATCATTGACTGTTGGGTTCCTTCCAGACTGTTGTGTCCTTGGTTCTTTCTGTGTTATACATAGTTACTGAATACATGAGGAAAGTCTATGAAAAGATTAAAATATTTTCTTGTGATAAAATTGTTTGGCTTCATATAAAAAATGGCTTAATTGATTTATAAAAATGCACCAATGTATTTAAATCCCAAGCAACAAGTCCTATTAGCTAGGTAATTAGAATCTGCTCAAAAATGCTTTTCTCTATTGACAAATGGAAAGAATTTGATTCCCCTAAAGATCAGCCTTCAGAACAACACTAAACCTAGAATGTAGACATAACAAAGAAACCCCCCTGTAAAATATATTGTATTGAGTTTTCTGCAAATTGAATCTAGGAATTGTTCATTTTTATTGATTGGCACTGCCAGCCTGAGATGTTACAATAAGGTATCTTTCAAGTGTTCGGTGATACAATTAAATAGATTTTGTGAAATCTCTATGTAGCAACTTTGGGAAATAAACAGTTGTATTTCATGTGTGTTTAAGACTGAAAAAGACTAATTGGACTTACATTTAGGCAACCATGGTATTGATTAAGTTTCTTGAGACTCGGGGTGATAAAGCACTATACTGGGCTAGACAGGGATGTTGTGAATCCCAGAGAATGTTTTTGTTTTTGTTTTTTTAAAGCACTAAAAAGATAAGCATAAAAGACATAGTCCATCCATTTTCTCCTGGAAAAACTTTATTTTTCCTCATCCACCCAAGTCCCATTATTTGAGCATGTATTTTCTATTTCCCCTTCCTACTCACTAACATTAAAGATGTTGTTAGTTTTTACAAAAAAAGGTGGATTACAGGATTCTTCATGCATACCTGCCTGCTACTACTTCAATACCCTTAGTTGCCGATTTTAACCAAACAGAAAGAGTCTCTTTTCAGGTCTATATCTTCTGCTTACAACATCTTCATGTGTCTTTGTTACTGTTGTCTACTGACCTCCAGATGTAATTTACAATTTCCTCCCCCAAAACCTCCCTCGTTGGAGATCCTTGGTTCCCTACCTGATGGATGAATCATCTAACATTCAAAGTTGAAGCTGGCCTTGGCCCTGGAGGGTCCACCATTCACCCTGAAATAGCCATTCATGTTTCTTCCTTGCTGTAACTGTGCCTCAGAACAATGTATTACTTAAAATATAACCCATGAGATGGGACGCCTGGGTGGCTCGGTTGGTTAAGCAGCTGCCTTTGGCTCAGGTCATGATCCCAGCGTCCTGGGATCGAGTCCCACATCGGGCTCCTTGCTCCGCAGGGAGCCTGCTTCTCCCTCTGACTCTGCCTTCCACTCTGTCTGCCTGTACTTGCTCTCTCTCTCTCTCTTACAAATAAATAAATAAAATCTTACAAAAAAAAAAAATATATATATATATATAACCCATGAGAAATTATACTAGTTATCAAGCATGTTTAGATATAGCCTTAAGAAAAACATACTGGCAATAGGCCTCTGGGGAAGAGAATGATAAATGTCCTTGAAGCTGAGCAGCTGGGGATACCTAGCCTGCTCAGGGTGGAATGCCGCCTGCTTCATTTTTCCATTATCTCCCCTTCCCTGGAGAGCACCTGTGGCTAATTAGATGATCCCTTTGAATGTGATTGCTCAAATATATTTTGCCTTCATTCTTATCTACAAGGCATATGATTAATGTGTAGCCTTCTTTGGCTCCTTTGTTGATTACTGTCTATATCTCATAAATATAGGTCTGAGGAGTTGTTTGGGGTGGCAGTCTTTTCTACCATTGTCCCCTGCTCCCTTTCTCTTGAGCTGACTTGTTTGTGCTTCATTCTTCTTTTGTGCGCCGCCAGAAAGCCGAACTTGCCACAGAGCTCCACTGCGATTTGGGTGGCCACCTTTCCCCATGTGACATCCACAGGTTCCCTGAATAGCCCAGGAATCCCTTTCCCCTTTAGCAGAGATTTGTTCTGGGGTTCATATGTGACCTATATTGGGCCAAAGACCCAGGAGGGTAACTTGTATTGGGGTCTTCTAGGAAGCCTTTTCCTCGTTGATTAAAAGTGAGAAATATCAAAAGAGATAGCTCCTTGTCTCCCTTGCCCATTGCTATGTCTGGAACATAACATGGGAGCCACAGCCCTCTTGCAACTACAGGGGAGCTGAACAGGCTAAGGATAGCAGAATGAAAACCGTCAAGAGACAAAAACAAATCTAAAATGCTAGATTAGCTAAGGCTGGGGCAGTTCCACTTCTTGGTGAAAGAAGAAGTCTTCCTTGTTGTAAGCCAGGTGATTTGAGAATTTCCTTTTTCATTGTGGTATCTTTTGCCTGGGTACTTCCTCATCATTAGATTTAGGCTACACATTTTTGGCAGGAGCAGGGCTGAAAGGAAGTGCTGTTGTGTTTCCTGGTGCAGTTGTCAGGAGGCCCAGAGGGTCCATTACTCCTAATACTGGTGAAGTGAACTTGATCATTTGGTTAAGGTCTTGTCTGCCTGGTTTCTCCACTCTAAAAGTCACGGTTTTCCTTCTATAATTAAGAGAAGGGAAGTTCCTTGATACTGTAAGTTTCCTGTTCTCCTTCATACTTTCACCCACTAGTATCATCAATGGATACATTGATGCCTAAACCATTTATTTCTGTGATGCTTGCCAAATAGGGTATCCTCAGATTCTTTTAAAGTTTTTAAACGAAAATTGTGGTAAAACATACATAAACCATACCATTTGAAACTTTCTTGAGGGTATAATTCAGATTGTTGGGCAACCATCACCACTACCCATTTCTATAACTTCTTAGACATCCCAAACTGAAACGCTGTACCCACTAAACAAAACTTACATCCCCCTCCTCCTCCAGCCCCTTGTAACCACTGCTCCACCTTCTGTCTCTATGAGTTTGACTACATAGTACTGCATGTAAGTGAAGTCATACAATATTCTTTTGTATCTGGTGTATTTCATTTCACATAATGTCTTTAAATTTTATTCATGTTGCATTTTATCCATTATCCATTAGAACTTCATTCCTTTTACAGACTGTATAACATCCCACTGTATGTATATAAACCGCATTTTGTTTATCCATTCATCAAGCTATGGACATTTGGGTTGTTTCCTTCTTTTGGCTATTATGAGAAGCTGCTATGAAAAGCTGCTATGAACACTGATGTACAATTACCTGTTCAAGTTCCTGCTTTCACTACTTTTGGGTATATACCTAGAAGTGTAATTGGTGGATTATATATATGATATAAATGTTTAATTTTTTGAGGAGCTACCATATTTTTTTCTTGGTGCCTGTACTATTTTACTTTCCTCCCAGCAATATCCAAAGGTTCCAATTTCTCTATACCCTTGCCAATAATTATTTACATTTTTAAATTTTTTTTTATTATTTTTTAATAAAAATATATTTTTATCCCCAGGGGTACAGGTCTGTGAATCGCCAGGTTTACACACTTCACAGCACTCGCCATAGCACATACCCTCCCCAACGTCCATAACACCACCTCCCTTCTCCCAATACCCCCCCCTCCAGCAACCCTCAGTTTGTTTTGTGAGATTAAGAGTCACTTATGGTTTGTCTCCCTCCCAATCCCATCTTGTTTCATTTATTCTTCTCCTACCCCCTTAACCCCCCATGTTGCATCTCCACTTCCTCATATCAGGGAGATCATATGATAGTTGTCTTTCTTCGCTTGACTTATTTCGCTAAGCCTGATACCCTCTAGTTCCATCCACGTCGTCACAAATGGCAAGATTTCATTTCTTTTGATGGCTGCATAGTATTCCATTGTGTATATATGCCATATCTTCTTGATCCATTCGTCTGTTGATGGACATCTAAGTTCTTTCCATAGTTTGGCTATTGTAGACATTGCTGCTATAAACATTCAGGTGCACATGCCCCTTTGGATCACTAGTTTGAATCTTTAGGGTAAATACCCAGTAGTGCTATTGCTGGCTCATAGGGTAGTTCTATTTTCAACATTTTGAGGAACCTCCATGTTTTTTTCAGAGTGGTTGCACCAGCTTGCATTCCCACCAACAGTGTAGGAGGGTTCCCCTTTCTCCGCATCCTAGCCAGCATCTGTCATTTCCTGACTAGTTAATTTTAGCCATTCTGACTGGTGTGAGGTGGTATCTCATTGTGGTTTTGATTTGTATTTCCCTGATGCCGAGTGATAAGGAGTACTTTTTCTTGTGTCTGTTGGCTATCTGGATGTCTTCTTTGCAGAAATGTCTGTTCATGTCTTCTGCCCATTTCTTGATTGGATTATTTGTTCTTTGGGTGTTGAGTTTGCTAAGTTCTTTATAGATTTTGGACACTAGCCCTTTATCTGATATGTCGTTTGCAAATATCTTCTCCCATTCTGTCAGTTGTCTTTTGGTTTTGTTAACTGTTTCCTTTGCTGTGCAAAAGCTTTTGATCTTGATGAAATCCCAAGAGTTCATTTTTGTCCTTGCTTCCCTTGCCTTCGGTGATGTACCTAGGAATATGTTGCTGCAGCTGAGGTCAAAGAGGTTGCTGCCTGTGTTCTCCTCAAGGATTTTGATGGATGCCTTTCTCACATTGAGGTCCTTCATCCATTTTGAGTCTATTTCCATGTGTGGTGTAAGGAAATAGTCCAATATCATTTTTCTGCATGTGGCTGTCCAATTTTCCCAACACCATTTATTGAAGAGGCTGTCTTTTTTCCATTGGACATTCTTTCCTGCTTTGTCGAAGATTAGTTGAC
Source organism: Mustela lutreola (assembly GCF_030435805.1). Taxonomy (NCBI): domain Eukaryota; kingdom Metazoa; phylum Chordata; class Mammalia; order Carnivora; family Mustelidae; genus Mustela; species Mustela lutreola. The sequence continues at coordinate 77,020,988 of NC_081292.1, forward strand.
CATAGAGTTGAGGGTCTATTTCTGGGCTCTCTATTCTGTTCCATTGATCTGTGTGTTTTACAGATAGGGAAAATGAGGTTGACAGAGGATAGATGACTTTCTCAAGATCACACATTAGAGTAATAGGGTTGGAATTTGAACCCAAGACTGTAAGGGACTCACCAGTTAGACATCTAACCACAAGGACTCCCTTGCAATCTGTCCAGATGTGTTGTCATGACTTCCTAAAAGCAAAGAGGAGACCAGGAAAAAGTTCAACACGGTTCACAGTGGCTAACTGATGTTACTATTTTGAGGGTTTACATTTGGTGTTTGCATCCCTTGGTTTATGAATTATGACAAGCAAGCAGCTCTGGAGCTGTAACTTATTCCATCAGCGTCATCTTGCAGAGCTGGAGTGCAGTGGGGGCAAAACGTTTGTGGCAGTGAGCAGGGATGAGGGGGAGGACCACACGTGGACAATAAGTCTAAACACAGCCTTCTTGCTCCTCATTCTGTCAAGGAAAGGAGGACTTGTATGCCACTGGAGACTGACTTTTAGATTAAGCTCTGCTCCAACCTGCCATGGAAAACTTTCATGGCCCTTCAGTGCAGTGCTTTCTTTTTGAGGGATGGAGTGATACCAGAAACATCAGGAAAGTTCTCCAAGAGAACAACTATTGTGTTCTTTGTACAAAAACCACTCTGGTTGTGCCACCTGGGAGCCATTATTTCATAATTTTTCTTTGAATTGTTTTTCCTTGAAAGGACTTGGAGAGCATTAAGAGATTCTGAAAGAAGACTTTCCCAAGAATTGTATTTCTAACTTATTCCTCATCTATTTGAAAGCATTTTTTAAAAAATTGTCCCATTCGATCACAGGAATGTTGTTTTCTATCTTACTCCTCAGATTTCTGAAGTTGAGGGAAGAAAGTCTGAAAAAGGAAAACCCAGTGTCCCCTGAGTAGCAGCAGGAAGGAAGTCATCTTTTTCATGCCAGAGGACAGTACTGTGGCGAGTAGTGACTCTTTCCTTGTCACACTGCTGCTCTGGGGACAACTTGCTCTAGTAGCCCTAAATGATGCACTTGAATAGTAAATACAATACAATAAAATAAAAAAAATAGTAAAAATTTTCCATCCTATGCCACTCTCTGTCAGTGTTGTTTAACCTCCATAGAAGTAACTCCTTGAAATCTACATACTTTTCGATACTAGATTTCTTGGCAGAAATATTTCTTTTGTTTGTTTGTTTGTTTTTAAAGATTTTATTTATTTGACAGACAGAGAGCACAAGTAGACAGAGAGGGAGGCAGAGAGAGAGGAGGAAGCAGGCTCCCTGCTAAGCAGAGAGCCTGACGTGGGGCTTGATCCCAGGGCCCTGGGATCATGACCTGAGCTGAAGGCAGAGGCTTTAACCCACTGAGCCACCCAGGCACCCCAGCAGCAGAAATATTTCTGATGGCCATCTGCTTTTAAGGTCTGACTAGAACCATGCTAAACTTTTTACTCTACGTATCTTGTAAAATGTTCTTTTTGTTTGTTTAGTATGTATGTATGTACGTATGTATGTATTTATTTCCAGAAGCTTTTCTATTACTTTTGCTGGAATCACCTGGGATGTTCTTGTAAAAAATTCAGATTCCTGGGCCCCACCCAAACCTACTGAATTAGAATGTCTGAGTTGAAGCCAAGGAATCTGCATTTCTAACTTGTTCCCCATGTTTGAGAACCTTGGTTCTAAATCACATAGATGCTAATTCCAGAACAAAAAATCCTCAGTCTGGTCTAGACCATTATTTCTCAACCTAGGTTGTATATTAGAATCCCCTGGAGTGTTTAAAATATAACATGTGTGGGCCTTACTCACCAACAACAGAATCTTGTTAGAGGTGTGGTAGTGCAGATAAGGATTATTATTTTTTTTTTAGCTTTTAAGAGTTTCCTATTTATAGCCGCAATTACAATTTCTGATCTAAACCTAGAGGTTTAAGACTTGCCGTCAGGATATTTGTCCATAAATTCGCTGAAATGGCATAATATACAAAAACTGGAGTGACTGCTCGGCTCACGGTGAATTCCTCTTCTCCAGGAACCTTGATTCACAGTGGAGAAATCCAGCGGCCGGACGCCATTGATCCAGCTGAGACGTCAACCTAAGCTGAGCTCATCAGTATCTTTGTCTTGGAAGTATTTTATGTTCTTAAGTTTTTTTCATTTTTATTTTTTCTTTACTAGAGAGTTTCTCAAAATAAACACCACTTCATATATTTTTTTTCTTATAATGAAAATAATGCATTAATAGAAATAAATCTAGGCAATATAAACAGTGTAAAGCAAAAATGAAAATCACCTCTGTCCAGAGAGAAAACCTACTAACATTTGGATGAGTGCCCTTCCACATTTTTTCTATGCATATATTAAAAAATGTGATAATACACATATGATTTTGTAATCTTTTTTTATCAAATGTAACAATATCATGGGCATTTTTCTTTAAAACAAATACGGATCTTCATGATTATTTTTAAATCCATATAGCAGCATTTCACTGCATGGCTTTACCATAAGATATTTAATGAATTCTCTGCTGAGAATTGAGAATTTCTTCATTATAAATAATGCCATGATGAACATATTTGTACATTAAACTTTATATGCCTTTCCAGTTATTTCCTTAGGATAAATTTACAGAAGTAAGATTGTTGGGTAAAGGGTATGCATATTAAAAAACTGATTACATATTACCAAATTACCCCCTAGAGCTGCTGATCTTCCACTGCTGCCATCGGAGCCTGAGAGTGCCCTGTTCCACACATTACCAATACTAGCATTACCAATCTTAAAATTTTGCTGAACTGTTAGGCAAAAATTATACTTTTTATCATTTAATTACTTAGATTACTTGATAGGGAAAGCCCTGATCAAATTTTCAGAGAGGAAACTTCCCTTGACCATGGAAGCCACTAGGGCTCAGTCCCATATTGGGGAAATAACAAGTGACAGAGTCGACAAAGCTTAAGATGACATCCCGCTTATTACTATTTTTTTAGGTGTCTGTTTTTGAGGTCTCTACAGTGAAATTATTGATTTTCAGTTTCCCTTTCGGTCCCAAATACCTGAATTAGCCTGCAAAGAATCTGGAACAATCTTGAAGCACTTCCTCACTGCCCTCCCATTCCCCTCATTTCAGTTTGAAATAGTGTCTGGCTCTTCAGTTTCCTATGTCACTGTGTCACTTAACTTTGGTCCTCACACTTCCAGCTTCAAATATTTTTTTTTCTCAAAAACGTACTTTTTTAAAAAAAAAGATTTTATTTGTTTATTTGAGATAGTGAGAGCGAGCGAGAGAGAGCATGAGTAGGGGTTGGGGGTAGGGATAGAGGGAGAGGGAGAAGCAGACCCCTTGCTGATCAGGGAGCCCTACCTGGGGCTAGATCCCAGGACCCTAGGATCAGGGCCTGAGCCGAAGACAGTCGCTTAACCAACCAAACCACTCAGGAGCTCCTCAGAAATGTTCCCTTGCTTATCCAGCAGTGGTTTTATTCCTTTATCCCACCTCATTCCACTGTTTTTTGTTGGTTTGTTCATTTTGTTTTAATTGAGGTAATATTCACATACCACAAATTTTACCTTTAGCTATTTTAAAGTTTATAATTAAGTGGCTTTCAGTACATTCATGGTGGTGTTCACCCATCCCATCTAGTCAGTTCCAAGACCCACTCATCACTCCAAGAGGAATACCCATATTTCATCACTCCCCATTCTCATATGTGTGGTTCTTTGGCCACCCTGGCCAATGAACTTAGGTATACACAGTCAAAAGAAACGATCGAACATCAAACACATTTCTTGTGGGGCATACATCACAGCCAGGAAGACAAAAATCACCTCTTATGATGGATATCATTAAAAAAAAAAAAAAAAAGACAAACAGAATAGAAGTGCTGATGGAGATGTGGAAAAATCAGAATGCTTGGGCACTCCTGGTAGGAATGTAAAGTGGTGCGGCTGCTCTGGGAAACAGTGGGGGTAGTTCCTTAAAAAACTAAACACGGAATTACCATAACCAGCAACTCCATGTGTGGTATAAGCTTCAAAGAATTGGAGGTAGGGACTTGAACAGATACTTGTACGCCCATGTTCATCATTCATAATTGCCAAAAGGTAGAAGCAACCCAAGGGACCATCCATGCACAGACAAACAAAATGTGATACACACCTAAAATGTATCTTATTCAGTCCTAAAAAAAAATCAATGAAATTTGGACACACGATGCAACATGAATGCACCTTGAAGACATGCTGAGTAAAATAAGTCAGTCACAGACAAATACCATGTAATTTGACTTATAGGAGGTGCCTAGAGTGAGTAGTCAAATTCAGAGACAGAAAAAATGGTGGCTGTCAGGAGCTGGTGGGGAGGAGAGTGTAGAGAGTTATTGTTTAATGGGTAGAGGGTTTCAATTTGGGAAAATGAGAAATTCTGGAGAAGGGTGGTGGTGGTTATACAACAGTGTGAATGTTCTTACTAATGCTGAACTGTACACATAAAATGGTGAAAATGACAAAAGTTATATATAATTTACTACAATTAAAAAAATTACTGGGGTCATCTTCAAAGGACACAGGAGGCATCAACAGAAGGCAATTTGATCATCAGAAAGAATAATGAGGGGCACCTGGGTGGCTCAGGTGGTTAAGTGTCCGACTCTTGATTTTGGCTCAGATCATGATCTCAGAGTTGTGAGATCAAGTCCTGTGTTGGGCTCCATACTCAGCGTGGCATGGCGTCTCCTTGAGATTTCCTCTCTCCTTTTCCCTCTGTCTCTTCCCTCCTTGTGTGCACATGCTCACACTCTTTCTCTAGATAAATAATTTTTTAAAAAAGAATAATGGTTACAGGAAATGAATATATATATGTCATCTAAAAAGCTGTGCCTTTCTGATACTAAAAAAAATTTTTTTAACCCCTTTTGGATACTGCTAGGGCACCAATTAACTCATTACTCTGAAAACTGGTAAATAAATAAAGGTAAAAAAAATTCTGAAAAAAAAAAAAAGATATGTGTGGAGAGAAATAACATTTACAGCCAGTTTGAAGGATCTTTCTTTTTGGCCCTCTTGTGTTGGTATCTATGTTCACTGAAAACTGGTTATTACCTTGTGTGCGGGCCTCTTGCACCTTGAAAGATGAGTTTGGGTATGGACATTCAAAAGAAAAATGATCAAATATCAAACGTGTTTCTTGTGGGGCATGTATCTGTCAGAAATGCAAAATTGCCCTTTTTTCCACTATCTCTACCTCTAGTTGTGGAGGCAATATTAAATTATTCTCCATCAGAACTGGATTAAATCTGATCTGTTGAAAATGGCAGTTAGGACACTGAAGTTAGAAATCTCTTAAGTTGGAATTTGAGTAGTGTGCAATATAGTATTATGAATACATGCATAAAATATCTTTTTCTTTCTAGGTTTTGTCTGCATTTGCTATAGAACTTTATAAAAAATGTTAAATAGGGGGCATCTAGGTGCCCAGTTGGTTAAACAACTGACTCTTGATTTCTGCTAAGGTCATGATCTCAGAGCATCAGGCTCCTCACTGGGCATGGAGCTTGCTTGAGATTCTCTCTTTCTCTCTACCCCTCCCCTCTACTTGCATGTATGCACATACGTATGCACCCTCTCTCTTTCTCTTTCTTTCTTTAAAAAAAATTGTTAACCAGATTCTTCTCCATGGACCAAGATATGTCAAGCAGTAGATAACATTAGCAGCTATTCATATTTTACTTAATGTCCATTTTACTAATATTATAACTTATTTAAACATTTCTTCAAACATTAAAAATAAATGATTGATGTTCCTCTAAGTATTTACATGCTACCTAAGATGACTATGTCAAAATTTACACATTTAACAAATTAAATTACCCAAATGCTTAAGCACTGATTGTAAACTTACTTAATCAAACTCTTCTCAACATTAAATAAAATCATGAATCTCCTCTATCAAATGCTTCAGGTAACCAGCAGGAAAGAATGCACAGAAACATAGTGACCATTACTAAATGAATTGCACTTACTAGTACAAGTTACAATATGCTAATGCCATGGATTGATTGATTGATGACCAATTGATTTTTTATATCTTTTTCTGGTGCTGCCTTTCTAGAGTTGCAGAGAGTTTTATCAGTGCTGAGAGGAAAAAGGACACCTTCCCAGACTTGCTGAGGTTGCAGGATCTGGTTGTCAAGCATCTGATTCCTGGTCAAGATCCAGCATCCGTTGTGCTGTTTAAGACTTTTAAACATGAGCCATTATAAAAAGACTGAGTCATTTTTTACATTTCACTTTCTCCTGAACATCTGTGAGAATTTTAAACCCATGTCTTTCAGAAGGCTTTTAGTTTTTCAAGTTTCGTGTATTTCTAGGAAATGATACATTCTTTAACTTTCACATGGTCTGAATTACCAAGCTTATCTTGCCATTAAGGCTGGATTTATTAGTATTGCTAGAAATTGAAGGGTTGTATGCATTATATTTAATAAGGTCATTCAGAGTTTTTGTCTACAGGTGAATGAGGGATCATTTCATCTTTGGGACATTTGGCTAATTGATCATCTGGGAACAGTTACATAAAACTACTGGTATTGATGACCTGATGGATCTCACAGTTCTCTGAGATTCTATTCACTTATTAAAATATCTTTTCTCCTCTTTGTTTTTTATATTGGATAATTTCTATTCTTATCTTTTAAAAAAGTCTGATGTCCTCAATTTGCTCTTAAGTTCAGTCAGTGAATTTTTAATTTTGAGTATTATTCTTTTCAGTCATAGAATTTCCATTTGGTTCTTTTTTTATGGTGTCTTTCTCTGCTGAGATTTTTCTCTCTTTGCATTAATTGGGAGCATATTTTCTTTTATGTCTAGAGGCATAGTCATAGTAGCTGCTTAAAAATCTTTGTCTACTAATTCCAGCCTCTAGATCACCTCAGAGTTAGTATCTGCTGTTTGTCTTCTAAAGATAGGTTATGATTCTCAAAGGGGAAAAACTGAGAACTTTTCCCTTAAAGTCAGGCACACAATAGGGATGCCCACTCTTACCACTCATGTTCAACATAGTAATAGAAATCCTAGCCTCAGCAATCAGACAACAAAAAGAAATAAAAGACATTTAAATTGGCAAAAAAGAAGTCAAACTCTCTCTTCTTGCAGATGACACAATACTTCATAAGGTAAACCCAAAGATTCCACCCCCAAATTACTAGAACTCATACAGCAATTCAGCAACGTGGCAGGATACAAAATAAATGCACAGGAATCAGTTACATTCATGACTGAAGAAATAGAAATTAAGGAATCAAGCCCATTTACAATTGCACCCAAACCCATAAGATGCCTAGTAATAAACCTAAGGTAAAGGATCTGTACTTCAGAAGCCACAGAACATTTATGAGAGAAATTGAGGAAGACACAATGAGATGGGAAAACATTCCATGCTCATGGATTGGAAGAATAAACATTGTTGAAATGTTTGTTGCCCAGAGCAATCTACACATTCAATGCAATCCCTATCAAAATACCACCAATATTTTTCACAAAAGTTGGAACAAATAATCCTAAAGTTTGTTTGAAACCAGAAAAGACCCTGAATCACCAGTGTAATGTTGAAAAAGAAAAACAAAGCTGGGGGCATCACAATATCTGACTTCAAGCTCTATTAAAAAGCTGTGATCATCAAGACAGCATGGTACTGGCACAAAAACAGATACATAGATCAATGCATCAGAATAGAGAACCCAGAAATAGTCTCTCAACTCTATGGTCACCTAATCTTCAACAAAGAAGGAAAGAATGTCCAATAGGAAAAAGACAGTCTCTTCAATAAATGGTGCTGGGAAAATCTGACAACCAAGTTCAGAAGAATGAAACTGGGCCATTCTCTTATACCACATACAAAGGTAAACTCAAAATGGATGAAAGATCTAAATGTGAGACAGGAATACATTAAAATCCTAGAGGAGAACGTAGGCAGCAACCTCTTCGACATCTGATGAAACAAACTTCTTGCAAGCTTCTAAAAGCAAAGGAAACAAAAGCAAAAATGAACTTTTGGGACTTCATCAAGATCAAAAGCTTATGTACAGCAAAGGAAACAGTCAACAAAACAAAGAGGCAACCCACGGAATGGGGGAAAATATTTGCAAATGACATATCAGATAAAGGGCTGGTATCCAAGATCTATAAAGAACTTATTAAACTCAACACCCAAAAGACAAATAATCCAATCAAGAAGTGGGCAGAAGACATGAACAGACTCTTATCCAAAAAAGACATACAAAAGGCTAATAGGCACATGAAAAAATGCTCCATATCACTTGCCATCAGAGAAATATAAATGAAAACCACAATGAGATACCACCTCACATCAGTCAGAATGGCTAAAATTAACAGTCAGGAAATGACAGATATTGGAGAGGATGTGGAGAAAGGGGAACCCTCTTACACTGTTGGTGGGAACGCAAGCTGGTATAGTCACTCTGGAAAACAGTATAAAGGTTCCTCAGGACTTTAAATATAGAGCTACTCTATCACCCAGCAATTGCACTACCAAGTATTTACCCCAAAGATACAGATGTAGTGAAATCAAGGGCCATACCCCAATGTTCATAGCAGCAATATCCACAGTAGCCAAACTGTGGAAGGATCTGAGATGTTCTTCAGTGGGTGAATGGATAAAGAAGATGTGGTTCATATAGACACAATGGAATATTACTCAGCCACCAGAAAGGATGAATATCTACCATTTACATTTACATGGATGGAACTGGAGGGCATTATGTTAAGTGAAAAAAGTCAATTAGAGAAACACAATTATCATATATTTCCACTCATATGTGGAACATAAGGAATAGGGAAAGGACAGTAGGGGTGGGGAGGAAACTGAATGGGAAGAAATCAGAGAGGGAGACAAATCATATGTGACTCTTGACTCCAGGAAACAAACTGAAGGTTGCAGAAAGGGAGCTGGGTGGTAACTCAGCTGGGGATGAGGTAGCTGGGTGATGGGCATTAAAGAGAGTATGTGATGTGATCAGCTCTGGGAGATAGACACAACTAAGGAATCTTTGAACATTATATCAAAAACTAATGATGTACTATACCTTGGTTAATTGAACTTAAATACAAAAATAAAGATAGATCATGTTTCCCTGTTTCTTTGTATGTCACATAATTTTGGAATGTGTCCTGGATATTGTGAGTGATCTGCTATATAAATCTGGACTCTGCTATCACACAAAAAATTTATGTTTTATTTGGGCAGGGTGATAACTTGCTGAACTCAAACTGCAAACTCTGTTTTCCCTGTTTCATTCTGGCATGGAGCTGAACTGTGCATGTGATTCAGCGGTTGGTGAGGGGTCTGGACTGTGTTTATACACAGAGCTTGGCTCTCTGGCCCTCTCGTTTCTGAGATTATTTTCCTTCCTTCCTTCCTTCCTTCCTCTCTTCTTTCTTTCTTTTTAAAAGATTTTATTCATTTATTTATCTGTTTATCTGATGGGAGTTAGCACAAGCAAGCAGAGCATCAGGTGGAGAGAGAGAGAGAGAAGCAGGCTCCCTCTTGAGCAGAAAGCCCGATGTGGGGCCCTATCACAAGACCCTGAGATCATGACCAGAGCTGAAGGCAGATACCCAACTGACTGAGGCACCCAGGCGCCCCCTTCTCCTTATTTTCTAACTCCTAGTTCTGTGTAATCTCAGTTCTCTTATTCTTCAAGCCAGTAAGACTTAAAAAAAAAACAAAACAAAACAGGTTTAGCCACATGGTATAGACTGGGACCTCCCCTCACGTTAAACAACAACAACAACAACACCCTCCAAAATGGACAACTCATCCATGTCTTCTCTTGTTCCTTATGTCCATCTTCTTCTAATATCTTCCTGCTTTTGTTTGTTCTTTAGTATCTTTAGGTGGTTGTTTTAATATTTCATCCAGAGTTTATAATTGCTGGTTGTGGGAAGATTGATCCAACAAGAACTACCCAGCCATTGCCAGAACATCTTTTTAAGGTCAAGGGTTCAGCCTAGATTTCCTACCATAATATATGTTGCTCTCCTTACTCTTTTTTTTTTTTTTTTTTAACACAGTATGAAGTCTTGTCATCCACTGAATGTTTCACTGAATCACAGAAATGATTACAAGGGAAATATTTCCTTTAAACTGGGAGTACTGAAAAGGTTGGCTAACTCCTGTATAAAAGCAATCCTATATTATTTTGCAGGAGTTTATGATGGATCTATGCAGATTCTGATTCCACCTGATAGCAACTGCAAGGTTGGAGTAAGATTTTTAACATCTCAAGGCTTGTTTTTCTTTTTATCAAAGAAAGATTGTGATTCACTGTTCTCTCTCTATCCGCAAAGCTGATATTATAATCAAGGGATATGCTACACTTAAAAGTATTTTAGAATGAAAGCAATTATAGTGATTGCTTAGGGCGGAGAATGAGGACATTACAGCTTTAGCTCAAACCCCTTACCTCCCATTCTTCTTATGTTGCAATTAGCAGAGTGGGATAGAGTGGTTCTATTAGGGAGATCTGGTGGTCAGCCACTTAGGCCAGGCGTCCCCAGATGGCAGGATTGTACGATGGTGTGCCAGAGTCTGACCCTCAACCTCACATGCATTTAAGTTTAGTCTTCCTGGTGTTCCAGAACCGATCAGAATGATTCATTTGACCAAACTCACAGAAGCCTAGCATGCACACCAGAAAGCTAACTTGCTAATCTGGTAGAGACTAGAACACTTGTGTCCGATGTGGGGTGCGCTCTGCTTCACGGTGTGGGTGTTTTTCTAAAGTAAATGAATAAACCACCAGGTTGTTTCTTGTTACAGCCGAGGCAAAGAGACGTCAGTAAAAACTACAGTAACAACAAAAACATCTGCCAATGCTGAGGGCTTTAGATTCTTTTTTGTTATTTTTACAACCTTGCAAATAAGATTTTATAATTTCCATTTTTCAGTTTTGAAGACACTAAAACTGAGAGAATTTAAATGTTTGTAAGGTCAAATTCAGGAAGTATGGGAGTCACTTTTCCAGCTGGGGTGAGATCAGATGAACCATCTTGGCCCTAGAAGGAAAAAACATAGCTCTAGTGATAAGGCTATTTTTTCCCACAGATTCAATGTCTGGATATTTGATGGTCCTAGATAAAGACCTACAAATTCTCATTCTCAAATTCTCATTACCAAAGCTCCATGCTCACTGTCCCTCTTTTATATCCTGTTGCTTTCCTGATTATGATCAGTACAATTAATCTGTTCTACTCATATCCTATTCCAACCTCCTGGATATTATGCCAAACCTTGCTTGGTTGGATCAATGCATGTACCCAAGACTCTTGGGTAAAAGGGGCACATACATTCCCTGGGCTGAGACCATGAGCTCTGCCTATGCAGGTAAGAATGATGTTCCCCTCAAGCTGTTATTCTTCACATCTTATCCAACATAAGGTGCAAGAGAAACTGGTTTTCTATTACTTAAAATTGTGTCCTTTATTCTCATTTAAAGATTTTATTGATTTATTTGAGAAAAAGTTGTGTGTGTGTGTGTGTGTGCGCGTGCGTGAGAGAGAGAGAGATCACTAGTGGGGGGAGGGTATAGGGAGAAGCAGAGGGAAAAGCCTGAAGAGGGACTCCCTCAGGACCCCGGGATCATGACGTGAACCGAAGGCGGACGCTTAACCGACTGAGCCACCCAGGAGCCCCAAATTGTGTCCTTTTTATGTTCAGAGTAAGATAATGAATTTCTGATATAAGCTGACAGTTCAGCTTATTTGGAGTTCTCTTTCATTCCACTGTGCTGCTTGCATTCACAGCTGGACAGCCCAAGTGACCCAAGTCACTGGAAGTGGAAGTAAGTTCCACTCCTCAAATTATGATACTGACGGTGCTGGTAACATTTTCTGAGCTCAAGATGCCTGTCACTGCTCTATATGTCTTTTTGTAGTCTCAGAAATCAGGTAGAGACTGTTATCTTCATTTTAATGGATAAGGAAGTGAGGCGCTGAGAAAGTAGGAGATTGGCCTCAGGTCGCATCGTAAATGGCTGGCACTGGACTCAAATACACTGAACTGCCTATTGGTTAAAATTATGAACCGTTATGGGCTAAATTGAGTCTCCTCAAAATTCGTGTGTTGCTCTCTAACCCCCAGAACCTCAGAAAGTGACTGTATTTGGAGATAGGGCCTTTAAAGGGGTGACTGAGTTAAGATGAGGCCATTCAAGTGGGTCCTAACCCAACGTGCCCGGGGTCCTGGTATGAGGAACACCAAGTCTGAGCCCACACAGAGAGATGGCCTGAGGACACACAGGAAGGAGTTCGTCCACAAGCCCGAGAGGGATGCCTCGAGAGATGCCAGCTCTGCCAGCACCCTAATCTTGGACCTGAAGCCTCTAGAATGCGGGAAAGTACATTCTGTTGTTTAAACCACTGCATCTACCATGTTTTGTTATGGCAAGAACTGCCAAGCTAACACATTCATCTTGCTCAAAGCAATTTTAAAGTTCTTTCCTCCATATTTCCTTTATCATTTATTGTCCCTCCCTCCTGCCTGCCTTCCTTGCTCTCTTCTCCTTTCTCTCCTCCTCCTCCTCCTGTTCCTCTTCCTCCTCCTCCTTCTTCTCCTCTCCCTGTCTCTCCTTTTTGGACTTTTTGAATGAGAAGCCTTCTCAATCATCATGTGAAAGGATTTAAATTTATATAGAAAAGAAATCACTGGTCCTTGTTGGAAGTACCATGACTGATGACGGCATTGGTGAGGTCTTTGCTGACTTTTGGCCTCTCCCAGTTGGTCGGCCTCAGGGGCTCCTCACAACGTTGGTGCCCTGATTGTTGAGCATATATGCACATGGCAGTGAGCCTCAGTGAGGATGGACCAGGGCTCTCAGCTCTACTCCAGGGCTCTGTCTATCTTGCAGGAAGTGGGGCAAGTTTCTATTCTGCCATCTAGGGATCCCGAGATCACTCAGACTACAGTTCTGAGTTAGTCTAGTGATGTTGTTGTGCTCTCTAGAAATGAGCTCAGGGAAACTTAATGTGACTGTGATTTAAAACGTCCCAGGGAGCTATCTTTTTCTCATTCAAATCCTCAGTGCCCAGCTGTCTTAATATAGGCTTTTGTATTTAGGTAGGGTGAGGTCAACAGATCGGATGGTCCATTGGAAAGACAGTTTGTGGCTCACAAGTCCCAAGACAGGGAAGCACACTGTTCTGTGCAGGACTACTTGGAGAAGCACCAGTGATGGGTCAGGAAGCGAGGAGTGGGGGGGGGGGGGCACCTGTAGGCAAGAGACTTTATTGTGGTTTCTATGGGGAGGAAAGGGGCAGACAGGGCAAGTGGGTTTAGGATTGGCTAATTTGAATCCTTTCAGTGGGCTCTGGGGCACAGGGGCTGCCCCTGGTTCTTAGGCCTGGGAGACTGGAGAACAGGGAGAATGTTCAGAGTCTGAGAGCCCCAAAAAGGAGGCAGCTGAAGTATGGGTTCTGAATCGGCTGGTTTGCATTTGAAAAGTACACTGGAAGGCAAGGAATCACTAGGAACTGGGTAGCTTTGGGATGGACAGTCCCTCCAGGGTCAGCAAAGGCCCCAAACCTCAGAAACAGAAAATAAAGGACCCAGCTGATACACCACTACAAAGTTACGCTCACTGACTAATGACATTGTGGGCATCTCCTGTACTGAAACACTGGGCCACAGTGCTGAGCACACATGGCAAGAGCCATGCATGCTCTTGTCAAGTGGGGATGGCAGAGCACCTCAAGCCCTTGCGATTCTTTTCCTACAGATCTCAAAATCTCTACAATCTTTAAAAGAGTTTTTTGGGGATCAGTGAGTGAAAGAGAAGTGATATTATTTCCTTGTGGTTTCCAGGCCCACAGTGTACCTGCGCAGAGGACACTCTGTAGCCTTGCCCCCCACCCCCCAACGCAGGGCAGGCCATGTGGGTCTTTGCTCCATCTGAGGCCAGGGGATCGTGTGTGTGCCAGGCACATTGCTAGGTGCTTTAATATACCTGCTTTCATGGGACCCTCACTTCAGCTTCTGAGGTGGTTTTTCTATTTGTTCCAGCTCCTCAGATGTGGAAATGTGGATACCACGAGAAGAATAACTTGCCAGAGGTCATACAACTAGAGGATTGGGTGGAATTTGAATCCAGCTTGTGTGAGGGCAAAGCTCTATGCTGGGCTGCTGTGCAAAGATGTAATGTCATTTCTGGGTGTAACAGCTACCTGGGCTCTGGCAAGGCAAAGACACTAACTTACTAAATGGCTTTACACCTTTTCTTCTCCACCCTGCCCCTCTGGGAAACCACTGGACAGCTTTTCAGTATCTTACAATTGGGAGCATCCTGCTGCCCATTTGACTTATGGGCTTGGGATAGTGGAGAGTAAAGGGAAATCTTATGAAGGCTTTCCAATTCGTCACTCCAGATCTCTGTTTATGAACTTAGGAAGGAAAAGAAAGTTTGACATCATATTCCCTAGATCCTCAACACCACCAGGATTTTAGGTGGGAGGTGACAGAATCAGGCAGGGAACACCAAGCAGACTACCCGGGAAGGGAGCCTAAGGGTGTCAACTTGCATATGGTCCAGACCTTCCCTTCAGTCTGATGCTGATCAGTAAATCAGGGGGGCGGGTCTAAAGTAAGTGAGGATGATCACAGAGTCTATGCTGGCTGTTGTTTTCAGATTTTTTAGGGAAGTTACTCAAAAGAGATGGGAAAGAGAGAATTATTTCTCCCCTCCCCCCTTTATTGCCTGTGGGTGTGTGTTTGCAGAGATGTGGGCATTGTTGAGAGGGTCAGTGAGAACAGAAATTCGAGAGTCTCTTCAGGGGTCCCAAACAGCCCTAGTCCTTTCAGACTCCATCAGGCTTATTCTTTTCTTTTCTTTTTTTTAAGATTTTATTTATTTATTTGAGAGAGAGGTTGCGAGAATGGTAGGAGGAAGGCAGGGAGAAGCAGAATCCCACAGAGCATGGACCCTGACATGGGACCCCATCCCAGGACCCTGGGATCATGACCTGAGCTAGAGGCAGACACTCGACTCTCTAAGCCATCAAGGTGAACCCATCAGGCTTATTCTTAAGGCAAAATAGTCCCAGTGGTAACCCTGTGGCAGAGTTTCGGTGCTCTGAGAGCACAGACCAATATTCAGAGTGTCCATCCTTCTGGAAATCCATAAAGCTGATGCCAGGGCTATGGCTTGAAAGTGCAATATTCTGACTTGTCAGGAAAGATTTTGATAAGAAAATCTAGGGAACTGAAAGTCAAATTCTCTTCCCCAGAGGCCTAGACAATCTGTGCCAGGGAGGAGGCTTTCTGCAGGGGGCTCCTGCCCTGCCTTGGCCTCGCTGGCTGTTCTTCATGTGAAGGGTTCCTCCATGAGAGCAGCTTGCCCCTGCACACACCCTGTCCCTTCCCTGCTTCCCGGTGAATTCTCAGCCTCAGAAGGTCTAGAAATCTGCATTTAGAAATCTGTCTTAGAAATCTGCATTTTCAATATGCAGAGAAGGCTCAGATGGATGGCTAAGTGAATGCCAGAGGTAGGATGTAGTTAGATCAGAGCAGGGCACTGTCCTTACAGATGGCTGGGGACATTATATTAACTGTGTTGTATGCCTTTTTTTCTGTTTTCTTGGTGTTTTGGTGCCTGTCTCTCAGTGGCAGCACAGAGAGACTGCCCCTCCCAGGGCTAGCTAATTCCTAGAGCTAGCAAACAAACTACTTGATAAGCAAACCAACCAATCCCGAATCTATACAGTTATCCACTTCCTTTTATGAAACCCCTCTGGTACTGGACACTATCCTCCTGCCCTAAATCACCTGAAGGCCGGGTGATTTAGGGACCACTCCATCTGTAGCCCAGAACCTGCTGAAATTATTCAAACTGTGCACTCCTAACCCTGCTGAGCCCCTTACCTTGCTTTATTCAATCCTTGAAGCAAAACCCATAATAAACGCATTTGCCCACATTTTCCCCCAACACCTGTGCCACCTGACTGACCCTGGTTGCTCCCTTCTCTTAGGAACTGTGTGTGTAACAAATAAATGTTTTATCTTCTGACCTGTTGGTCTGAAAAATAATTAAACCTACATTTTAAAACTGAGGGTATCTGGCTTGCTCAGCCAGCAGAGCTGTGAGTTCAAGCCCCACCTTGGGTGTAGAAATTACTTAAAACAAATGTGGGAGAGCTCATTTCCCCTTAAATAGAGTCATAACTTGTCCCCCCAAACTATTTGTTAATGATAATCATATTAAGAAGATTCTATAATTCACCCTGATTTGGTCAATATTTTTATTATTGAAGGGGTAAAAAGTGTAAAAAGCATATCAAAGTTTTGGATGAAAAAGATCGGAATAGCTGGATGTTCAATGGCAATATCAAGTTTTAAAAATATCTTGACACTTTATTAATATTGAGGTATGTGCCCTCTATCCCTACACTTTGAAGAGTTTTGATCAGGAAGGGATGCTGTACTTTGTCAAATGCTTTTTCAGCATCTATTGAGAGTATCATATGGTTCTTGTTCTTTCTTTTATTGATGTGTTGTATCACATTGACTGATTTGCGGATGTTGAACCAACCTTGCAGCCCTGGAATAAATCCCACTTGGTCGTGGTGAATAATCCTTTTAATGTACTGTTGAATCCTATTGGCTAGTATTTTGTTGAGTATTTTCGCATCTGTGTTCATCAAGGATATTGGTCTATAGCTCTCTTTTTTGATGGGATCCTTGTCTGGTTTTGGGATCAAGGTGATGCTGGCCTCATAAAATGAGTTTGGAAGTTTTCCTTCCATTTCTATTTTTTGGAACAGTTTTAGGAGAATAGGAATTAGTTCTTCTTTAAATGTTTGGTAGAATTCCCCCAGGAAGCCGTCTGGCCCTGGGCTTTTGTTTGTTTGGAGATTTTTAATGACTGTTTCAATCTCCTTACTGGTTATGGGTCTGTTCAGGCTTTCTATTTCTTCCTGGTTCAGTTGTGGTAGTTTATATGTTTCTAGGAATGCATCCATTTCTTCCAGATTGTCAAATTTATTGCCGTAGAGTTGCTCATAGTATGTTCCTATAATAGTTTGTATTTCTTTGGTGTTAGTTGTGATCTCTCCTCTTTCATTCATGATTTTATTTATTTGGGTCCTTTCTCTTTTCTTTTTGATAAGTCTGGCCAGGGGTTTATCAATTTTATTAATTCTTTCAAAGAACCAGCTCCTAGTTTCGTTGATTTGTTCTATTGTTTTCTTGGTTTTTATTTCCTTGATTTCTGCTCTGATCTTTATGATTTCTCTTCTCCTGCTGGGTTTAGGGTTTCTTTCTTGTTCTTTCTCCAGCTCCTTTAGCTGTAGGGTTGGGTTGTGTACATGAGACCTTTCTTGTTTCTTGAGAAAGGCTTGTACCACTATATATTTTCTTCTCAGGACTGCCTTTGTTATGTCCCACAGATTTTGAACCATTGTGTTTTCATTATCATTTGTTTCCATGATTTTTTTTCAATTCTTCTTTAATTTCCTGGTTGACCCAGAAGGATCCTGTTTAGTCTCCACGTAATTGGGTTCTTCCCAAATTTCTTCTTGTGGTTGAGTTCTAGCTTCAGAGCATTGTGGTCTGAAAATATGCAGGGAATGATCCCAATCTTTTGATACCTGCTGAGACCTGATTTAGGACCGAGGATGTGATCTATTCTGGAGAATGTTCCATGTGCACTAGAGAAGAATGTGTATTCCGTTGCTTTGGGATGAAATGTTCTGAATATATCTGTGATGTTCATCTGGTCCAGTGTGTCATTTAAGGCCTTTATTTCCTTGTTTATCTTTTGCTTGGATGATCTGTCCATTTCAGTGAGGGGAGTGTTAAAGTCCCCTACTATTATTGTATTATTGTCGATGTGTCTCTTTGATTTCATTATTAATTAGTTTATATAGTTGGGTGCTCCCAAGTTGGGGGCATAGATATTTAAAATTGTTAGATCTTCTTGTTGGACAGACCCTTTGAGTATGATATAGTGTCCTATGAAAAACCCACCGCAAATATCATTCTCAATGGAGAAAAACAGAAAGCTTTTCCGCTAAGGTCAGGAACACAGCAGGAATGTCCATTATCACCACTGCTATTCAACATAGTACTAGAAGTCCTAGCCTCAGCAATCAGACAACAAAAGGAAATTAAAGGCATCCAAATCAGCAAAGAAGAAGTCAAACTATCACTCTTCGCAGATGATATGATACTATATGTGGAAAACCCAAAAGACTCCACTCCAAAACTGCTAGAACTTATACAGGAATTCAGTAAAGTGTCAGGATATAAAATCAATGCACAGAAATCAGTTGCATTTCTCTACACCAACAGCAAGACAGAAGAAAGGGAAATTAAGGAGTCAATCCCATTTACAATTGCACCCAAAACCATAAGATACCTAGGAATAAACCTAACCAAAGAGGCAAAGAATCTATACTCAGAAAACTATAAAGTACTCATGAAAGACATTGAGGAAGACACAAAGAAATGGAAAAATGTTCCATGCTCCTGGATTGGAAGAATAAATATTGTGAAAATGTCTATGCAACCTAAAGCAATCTACACATTTAATGCAATTCCTATCAAAGTACCATCCATCTTTTTCAAAGAAATGGAACAAATAATTCTAAAATTTATATGGAACCAGAAAAGACCTCGAATAGCCAAAGGAATATTGAAAAAGATAGCCAAAGTTGGTGGCATCACAATTCCGGACTTCAAGCTCTATTACAAAGCTGTCATCATCAAGACAGCATGGTATTGGCACAAAAACAGACACATAGATCAATGGAACAGAATAGAGAGCCCAGAAATAGACCCTCAACTCTATGGTCAACTCTTCTTCGACAAAGCAGGAAAGAATGTTCAATGGAAAAAAGACAACCTCTTCAATAAATGGTGGTGGGAAAATTGGACGGCCACATGCAGAAAAATGAAATTGGACCATTTACTTACACCACACACGGAAATAGACTCAAAATGGATGAAGGACCTCAATGTGCGAAAGGAATCCATCAAAATCCTTGAGGAGAACACAGGCAGCAACCTTTTTGACCTCAGCCGCACCAACATCTTTCTAGGAACATCGCCGAAGGCAAGGGAAGCAAGGGCAAAATGAACTATTGGGATTTTATCAAGATCAAAAGCTTTTGCACAACAAATGAACCAGTTAACAAAACCAAAAGACAACTGACAGAATGGGAGAAGATATTTGCAAATGACATATCAGATAAAGGACTAGTGTCCAAAATCTATAAAGAACTTAGCAAACTCAACACCCAAAGAACAAATAATCCAATCAAGAAATGGGCAGAGGACATGAACAGACATTTCTGCAAAGAAGACATCCAGATGGCCAACAGACACATGAAAAAGTGCTCCATATTACTCAGCATCAGGGAAATACAAATCAAAACCACAATGAGATACCACCTCACATCAGTCAGAATGGCTAAAATTAACAAGTCAGGAAATGACAAATGCTGGCGAGGATGTGGAGAAAGGGGAACCCTTTCATTCATGATTTTATTTATTTGGGTCCTTTCTCTTTTCTTTTTGATAAGTCGGGCCTGGGGTTTATCAATTTTATTAATTCTTTCAAAGAACCAGCTCCTAGTTTCGTCGATTTGTTCTATTGTTTTTTTGGTTTCTATTTCATTGATTTCTGCTCTGATCTTTATGTGATCATTACTTTTTGAAAGAGTGTCTCAATAATTGGAATGTGTCCATAAAATGATGACCACAGTGATAATGGGGTAGAAGCCATCCACTGAAATAAACCCCTCTAAAATGTCAAGGGTCATATACATAAAATGGTTGAAGTTACTCTGTGTAGATACATGGCATAGAGCTAAGACCCATAGAGATTAATGGAGAAGTGGATTTTACCTCTGTATGAGGAAGAGCTTTCTATTAAATAATATTGTTCAAAAGTGGAATATGAATTCTCTTGAATCACAGGAACTATTCAGAGTAATCACTAGCTGGAGGTGTTGTCAATGAAATTTCTTCATTAAGTGGACAGTTAGACTCACTGACTTGAAAGATACTTTCTCATTTAAAATTAAAAACAAAATTTGCATTTTTTTTGGTCTTGACTTTTCTCATATGTAAGGTAGTATATGTCTCACAGCATTTTATTTGCATATCATTATTCTTTCTATTCTATATCATTATTATTTCTTTCTATTATATTTCTTAATAATATATTTCTATATATTACATTATTCTATATCATTATTATTTCTTTCTATTATATTTCTATAAGTGACTAGGTTATTTTTCTTGAATCACATTGATAAGCTTTCTTTGAGAAAAAAAGCATAAATCTGTGTGAGTGCACAGGATAAATCTGATTTCCTCCCTGAAGCTAATGTTAAAGACAAAATGGTTTACCTCTTCTACTTATTCCCATCCTCAGATAAATAGCTTGGCCTGAATGGTCTATATTGTCCCATCAGCTAGTTCTCTGTTTTGTAAATGTGACCAATGACATTAGGGGTTGTGCAGGAGGTAGATGAGACTCTCCAATTTTATTGCTAACTTTTGCTGTTTGAAGATCTTGAAAGAGCCTCAATTTCTTTGATAAGTTTGTCTTCCTCTTTTCAACAAATTGTGGACAAATTAAACTGGCTTTATCAATTCTGTGGCTGGAAAAAACTGTAATTTTTTCCCTCCAAATTTTTGGCTTGACATGGACTCTATTAGTTTGAAAATAAAAAAACAAGAGACAGACACAACAATGCCCTAAACTGACAAAGTTATGAGTTATCATATGAAATAGAGTTTGAAAAGGGTCATCTCTGATTTTTAAAAATCTGTCACTTCTCCCAAACCAAATATAATATATTCCACCTGAGAGACTCTAAGTTTAGGCATCTGAAATGTACTGATGGCAAAATGGTGGACAAGGTAAACTGTTTATAAATTTTGTGGATGAGGTTGGAGAAGCATAAAATTTTTTTTATTGACACTCTGGAGTCTTCCTTGTCCTAGTTTTATAGCCCAAGGAACAAAGTGCCCTGAACTTTGCATGTATCTCCTTCATTTGGTCTGATAATGCATCCTCATTAATATAATTAATTAGACCCTAAAGTTAATTAAAGCACCTGATGAATACTTCCTGTCACCTGAGCTCCTTATGGTCTATTATAATTAATGGCTATTTTGTTTGTTCATAATAATTCTGTTGGAGTGTCCTCCCTGGTAGAACTCAGGGTAATTTCTCTAGGTTGTATTTAAACCTTTAATAAGACATCTTTTTTCCTGGATAAATCTCACATGGAAGAATGGAAGAATAGCCAAAGAAAGCAGATTAAAGAAGTACTGTTATGGCTGGACCCCAACTTTCTGGCTTTTCTCTTTCCTATGATTCTACTTAGGAACACACTGGTCTCGTCCATATTTAATTAAGAAAATTCTTTACTCCTCTAAACTTCTGACCCATTCAGCACATTCCATCTGAATTTTTCCTTAACAAATTGCTAGTTTCTTTTTTCAGGTAACAAATGGGCTTTGAGAACTTATTCCATTTCTGATTGTTTTTGAAGAGAAATAGGTAAAGGAACGGATTTGTAATCTTTGCCTTTGAGTTTGGACAGGACTTGTCAGTATTAAGTCCCACAAACTGATGATATATTTCAGTTACTTGAAAATTAATAGTATTGTGAAATTCAAAACTAGCAAGAAGGAGACTCTACTGAGGAGTTAGAACAGTAGTAGCAGTAGTAGAACAATATGCTTTCCCTTCCTTTTAGACCCCTTTTGAAAAATATACATTCATGATTTGAACCACTTTTAGATGCATTAAGATCATACCCATAAAGTCCTATTTGCCTAAGATATGGGTTTATGGTCACCTAGAAATAGTCTCAAAAGTGGTTCTGTTCTCTAAATACTGTCAGAAAGAAAGGTTTAAAACCAACTATCAATACTTACAGGAAGTGCCTTTCAAAATTTAATTGTCTTGTTGTCAACAATTATGTGTAGTTGGATAACTCACTTAGATACCCAGGAGTACATTTTTTCAACTAATTTTGCCCTAAGGCTTTTTCAAAACGCTGCTTCAAATTTATTGTTTCTTGGGTGCATCGTTGAGAAATTTCTCATAGCAAAGTAGAGAAACTTACATTTTTCTAGGCCAAAATGACATTAGTAATGTTCTCCAGTGTGGGAATTTGGGGACCTAGCCTTGAAGCAGACATAGAACTCTGTTTTAGAGAAATGTTGACCTTAACTTGGGAATGTTCCTCCTTGTCTGACATAAGTCTGATTATGTTCTTCATTTTTATATGATTCAAATCTTTTAAAAATACAGAGCTCTTCTTAAAGCTTACAGCAAGAGTATGTACTCTGGGCTCTTGTTAGCAAATACAGCCTTGAACATAACCCACTTCCCTCTCCAGCTCCATTTTAGGCAGAAAGAGGGATTCTCAAGGATATACAGTTCATCCATCCTTCTTAGATTTGTATTTCACAAAGGGTGAAGCAGAATCATGGAGGAGTGTCTTAAAACTGGCAAGGCCCTGGTCCTGAAATCCCAGTCTCTGGAATGGGACAAGAAGCCTGCTATAAACCAGTTGCATTACACTCTGCATTGAGACCCCACAAGCTCCACAGATAAATCTACCTGGGACTAAGCCATATCACAGAACCATTTTTACCAATTTGTGTTCTGGCGTGAAACCCTCAGAAACCTTGAAAGAAGCAGTCATGTGGAGAAAGCATCCAGTTTTCGGAGGAGCCATGGCTCTGCCCTCCACCATCAGCGCAATGGGCCCCTGCCTGGAGTGGGAGTACTGGGAGATCTTAACTGCCCTCTTTGGCTGGGATTCCTTTCCTTTTTTATTCTCCATTGGTCTCAGAAATCCCCTGTATTTCTTTTATTTTAATTATGAAATAAAAATGCAAAATTAGGGGCACCTGGGTAGCTCAGTCGATTAGATGTCTGCCTTTGGCTCAGGTCATGATCCCAGGGTCCTAAGATTGAGCCCTGAATTGGGATCCCCACTCAGTATGGAGTCTGCTTCTCCTTCTCTGTCTTTCTGCAGCTCTCCCTGCTTGTGCTCTCTCTCTCTCTGTCAAATAAATAAGTAAAATCTTTTAAAAAATGCCATCTTACCATAGTTATTGTAAGAATATTCTTCAGGATGCTGTCCACTGTGTCACTCAGTGCCTAGTATCTCATTCAGTGTCACCTGGAATAATTTCCTTTTCTTGTTGCTACCATAAACTATAATCTCTTAGGTAAATAATATTTGTTTTATCTTATGGACATTATGAATTTTGCAATCACTCATGTTTTTGGCTTTTGCTTTGGTAACTGGGCAATTCAGCATTAAACACGTGGGCTGTTTTAATCATGAACTAACTGTATGTAAGGATTGAGACAGGGCGTTAGGCTACTATTGACCTTCTGATGGGTGAGAAGATGGATTGTCTGCTTCTAGACCACAGTTGACCATAGGTAACTGATAAGGGGGAACTTGTGTAATGTGTAAAACATTAAACTTTTTAAGAAATGATTAATTAATTAATTAATTTATAAGTGCATGCAAGTACATGCATGAAGAGAGGAGGGGCAGAGGGAAAAGGAGAGGTAAAGATTATCTAGTAGACTCCCTGCTGATCGAGGAGCTCAGTGCTGGGTTTGATCCTAGAACCCGAGATCATGACTTGAGCCAAGATCAAGAATCAGATGCTTAACTGACTGAGCCACCCAGGTGCCTCTTCAATTTTTGTTGTTATTGTATCCTGCACATAAAAGGCATTTAATATGAATCTGCTAAATGAATAAGAGGTGAATTCTAGAAGGCATCTAAGGAAAATCTGGACATATGCTATTTTAACAGAGGATATAAGAATAAAACCAATAGAATAGTAGTAATAGCCAATAGCATTTGCAAGTTATGTGCTATAGACATGATCTTACTTAATCATCACAAGAAATAAACAAAATGGGTATAACTAATACATATAAGGACAGTGAGCCATAGATAGGGTGATGACCTCTCCACCCAGTGGCTACCCAGGTCACCAGAGGGTAAGCAGCAGAGCATGGGATTTTGAGCATGTCTTCTGGCCAAGCTTTTGTTTGTTGGCTACCAGACTTTGGTTGCACCCAGTGGATGCAGACTTTGGTTGGCTTCTGCCCACTTTGTTCCAGGTGTTCATTTGTCCCAAGTAACTGAGATCTTAGAAGAGGTTGCCCTATTCTCAGAGATCAAGACATGATTCACATAAACTCTTGCTTCACCTCCTAGACAAAATCCAACATCTTCCTCCAAATCTTTGTAGCCTTCTGGAGGCTTTTATTCCCCCAATTTTGGCTTAAAGTACCTATTTTGATGGAGCTTTCAAAATTCTCCCTGTCTCTCCCCTTTAGCTATTCTCTTGTCTCTGCTCTGTGCAGATGTAAGGTAGAATTTGGTTTCTTTGGCTGGTTTCCACAAGCCCCCTATGTGACACACTTGTGTGTAGCAGAAGATTTAGAGAGACAAATTTTATAGACAGACTTCCAAAGCATTTAATATTTGTCATTGGACAATCTTCTCCTTTAATGTTCCTTGGCTACCTTACCATAGGAGATTGCTTATAGGCCAATTTCTCCAACAAGTGCCAGGCTTGGGGCTCTGCACATTTCTCTTCTCCCCATCCAGTGGCTACCCAGCCTAGACAGTTGGAGTTGGAGGTATGCATGTGTGGAGGGTGCTCCATGGTGTGTGAATGTGGAGAGCTCTAAGGTGGTCCACTTCAAGATCATCAACTCTCAGACCAGTTGATCTGCCTGAAAATGCCCCCATGGTCCAGATGTTTCTCTGCTTCTTTTTTCCTACCTCCCCTTTCATAATGACCCCCTCCTTTCCTGCTTTACAGAGGAATAACATACCTCTCCCCAGTCCCAAATTTTATTATAGTACATTGCTTTGGAGTGTTAAAACCTTTGCACAAAGGAATTGTTTGAAATATTGATGTGGGGCACCTGGGTGGCTCAGTGGGTTAACGCCTCTACCTTCGGCTCAGGTCATGATTCCAGGGTCCTGGGATCGAGCCCCACATCAGGCTCTCTGCTCAGCAGGGAGCCTGTTTCCTCCTCTCTCTCTGCCTGCCTCTCTGCCTACTTGTGATCTCTGTCTGTCAAATAAATAAATAAAATCTTTTAAAAAAATGAAATATTGATGTGTGTCTAAGAAAGTGATAGATTTTAGTGAGTGGGTAGCTATTCCTTTTTAGGTAGGATGGTTCCCAGTCTCGGGAAGGAGAACATAATTGGGTTGTTAGTTGATAAATCATTAAAAAATACATTTTGAGGATATATTACTATGCTAATTTGGAGAAGTATAACTCAGGGAGAATCCTGCACTTGAGTGATGTTGCCATACTAAAATGCCTTCATTTCCATTTACGTACATAGGTGAGTAAGGCGTTTGCACCATTTTCATCTATAGTAAAGACAAGTCAGTGTAGAATTAATGCTGTGTCCTGGGTCATTTTGGCAATGAGTGTAGTCATCTAAGGATAAAGGAATTCAGAAAAGGAATGGTGCCAAATCTGTTAAGATAAACATTTCCAATTTTCTTTTCGTTTTCATGTAATATGTAGGCATACCCTGTTTTATTCCATTTTGCTTTATTACTCTTTGCAGATATTGTACCCTTTTTTTTTTTCCAAATTTAAGTTTTGTGGTAAGCTTGCATTAAGCAAGTCTACTGTCACCATTTCTCCAAATTTGCTCACTTCATATCTCTATGTAACATTCTGGTCATTTCTGCAATTTTTAAAGCTTTTCCTTATTATTAGATTTTTGATGGTGATTTGTGTTTATGACTATGACTCACTGAAAGCTCAGATGATGGTTCGCTTTTTTATTTAGCAATAAAGTATTTTTAAATTGAGGTACGCACATTTCTTTTAAAGACATAATGCTATTGCACACTTGATAGAATACAGTTTGCTGTAAACACAACTTTTACATGTATGTGGGCACCACAAAATTCACTAGACTCACTTTATTGTGATATGTGTTCTATTACGGTCTTTTAGCCAAACCTGTGATGTTTCCAAGGTAGGTCTGTATTTGATCATTTTCCTCAGTGATGTACTACTACTAATAATTGTAATGATAAATCAACACACAAATTCTTAAAATTCATAGGGAATAAGCAACCAACTTCAAAAATTAACTTTCATTTATTTATGGTAATCCATAATAAGGCTTTTAAGCATGAAATTTGAATAAAATGCTACTGCGGAAGAGGAATGGAAATCCAAGATGAAAGATAAAACATAAGCAATAACAAAGGATAAGATAAACAGAAGTGTAAAAAGAAACAAGTAAATTTTGTTATTTTCTTCCCATTACTCAGTAGATTATCTTGCACAGGCTCTAGTACAAATGGGCCCAAATCACTTTGGAGGGTCCTGTTATCATTCAGTGGGCAGGGCACTTCTCCAGTATACATGAGGACAGGAAGCAGGATGAGGATGATTTATGATTATCCCTCTACACTAGTCATTGCTATGGGTTGGGTGTTCCGAGTACACTGACCTTAGAGTTATTACTTACTTTTTTTTTTTCCAATATAGTTACTCTTCACTGAAAAACAAAAATGCTTTCCGAATACTAACCAATAAGACCAATCTTATCTCTTCTTCCCAGATGGTGCAATAAAGACCTAAAAATATCAAGGAAGTTTTCTGAAATATTACAAGTAAGTGGAAGAAAGAGGAATTAGGGACCTCGTGTCCTCATTCTAGGATTAGTAGACTGCAATTTGTGGCTGCAGGTGTGAGGTGAAGGACATAGCTTGAAGATTATAGCATGATGGTGGCTTATTGTGACTTGTTAAACTAGACTGCTGAATAGCAAGCTCTTTCTTTTGACATTTTCTCGAATTGCCTTTTGAAACAGTCCTGGTGAAGTTTGTCCCTACCAGGTCTCCTGTATCCTTCACCCAGTATCCCCAGGCCTGTGAAATATGTCAACAATAGAAGGGAGTTTTCATGGATTATGTTGGCTCCTTCCTTCACTTCCTGGAACTCATGTGAGGTGAGCATATCAGAACCTCAGAAGAAGCCACAGGCAAGCTGCAGGAGCAGGAGAGGTGAGGAGAGTGATGGCAGCCCCCTCATCAGGGATGGGCATTGTTGTGGGGACATGTTTTGCTGACACAGATAATGCCCTGGACCTTATATAGGTCCTTTGTGACACCCCCAGGGCAGGAGCACCTGTAAATTTGGGGGTCAGCAGCTATCATATCCAAGAGGAAGAGTTAACATCACATCCACTGCAGTCCCTTTGAGAAAGGAGGGAGTCCTTGAATTTGAGAGGGCTGGAGTGGAGAATGAAGAGCTGGGGAACAGAGGCCATCTCTGGGTTTCCCCTTGAAATGTTAATTCATATACCATAAAATTCACTCTTTCAAATTTTACAGTTCAGTGGTTTTTAGCATATTCTGAGTTGTGGGACCATCACCAGTCTAATTCCAGAATAGTTTCATCACCTCTGAAAGAAACCTCATGTCCATTAGCAGTCATTCCCCATTCTTCCCTATAGCCCCTGGCAACCATTTTGGTCTCTGAGTATTTGTCTCCTTTGTCTATTATGGACACTTCAAACAAATGACTTGTATTTGAATTTGAGTTTTTGTGACTGGCATTTTTCACTCAGCCTAACATTCCCATTTTTCACTCAGCCTAAAGCTTCCATGTTGTGGTATGAATGGATACTTTATTCTTTTCAATGGCTGACTAATATTCCACTGTATGTCTATACTACAATTTGTTCATCTGTTCACAGGTTGATGGACATTTGGGCTGTTTCCATGTTTTGGCTACCACAAATAATGCTGCTATGAACACTGGCAGAAAAGTTGATTTTTTTTTTTTAAAGTACATGTAATTGAGAGCTCATTTTAGTTGAACAATGCTGGCAGGCTACTCAAGATTCATTGATGTCAGACCTTACATGTATCTGGCTAGTCCAAAAGCCATGGTCGATTGGGAGTAAGATATAACAGAATTTCTGTTTGTCTGATTAAGCATCAAGGATGTGTAAATGTTTATTTGCCTGTCTCATCTACATATTTTCAAATCATACTTACAAATTTCATTGAAAATTGTTGCTGCTTGATTATATTTTTATTGTCATGGCCATGTCACATTTGTATGTCAGAAATGTCTCCTAATATAAAAGTTTTCTTTCGTTTGATTTTAGCCTACTCACTAGCCCAGTGGTTCCCAAACTGAGTACTGAATTGCCTTTGGAAACTGCAAGAAAATTACAGGGGTGGTGCAAGAATATTTGAAATTTTGATTCAAGTTACTCCAAACTAGATACTAATAGTGAAGGACAGGCTACAATTTCAACATTAGGGAACATTAGATAATGGCAACATTAGATAGGGACATAGTCACTAAAGAAATATCTTTGTGAAGCTAGGATTTTGGCAGGAAGTCTGATAAAACACCAAGTTCTGCATGAAAATCAATGTGGAACAAGAAGCAGGTTGGCTGTGTCCAATCTTATTCAAAGATCTGAGAGGCTATAGAGTAACCATCTGATACACACGTTCCCCAAATAAGTAATTGCTATTTAAGAATGAAACAAAAATGTTTTTTCCTTTTTTTTTTAAGATTTTATTTATTTTTGAGAGAGAGTGAGTGAGAGAGAGAGGAGGAGCAGGGGGAGGGGCAGAGGGAGAAGCAGACTCCCCGCTGAGCAGAGCACTCTACACTGAGCTTTATCCTGGGACCCTGGGATCATGACCTGAGCTGAATGCAGATGCTTAACCAAGCGAATCACCCAGGCTCCCCTATGCTTTTTATCTTTGTTGTAACTTAAATGTTATTTGAACCCGAGTACTTAATAAATAAAACTCTTAGATATTTCTTTTGGTCTCAGAGTGCCATGAAAAAATGACTGAAATCTGTAGGTTGCAAGAAACCCAGATGTTTGGGACCCTTTGTTCCAGTCTCTTTCCCTTAGTTTCTCAGGTTTGCTTTGCTGAACTCTTAGTATTTCTAAAGCATATCTTGTTTCTTCATGGCGCCATGTCCTTGCATGTGTCTCTTTGACTTAGAATTCATCCTTTATATCTATTCTTCTCTCTGCAAAACTTTTTTTAACCCTTCGAGACTCTTCTCAAATATCCTCTCCTCTGGGAAGCCTTCCTGTACCTTTCCAGTAGTGGTCATGTACCAAATTTTCAACGTTCCCAGAACGTCTAGTTTATTCTTTCACTTTATGTCCTGCTCCCACCATTGTGCTGGAATTTTTCTGCATTACTGGTCTTCTTTTCTTATTCTGAGTCCCACAACCACAGAAACCACATCTTCGCAGTCTTATATCCCCAGCACAGCCCTGAGTGCACTGTGATTGGCTGGTTCACTGCATGAGCAAACTGAATGATACCACAAGATATCTATCAAGCTACTTACCCTCTCTTCTTCAGAATTCATATTTTTTCACTGGAAGCAATTTACTATGGTAATATTGGAGAGTACTGTAAATAATCATGATTGCAGTGCCAATAAAGCCTTATAATCAGTCAGAGAGACCGTGTGAATACAAATTGTGACCGTTTCAAAGGCAATTTCCTGACCACCACCTCCAAGCCCATGGCGGACACAAAAGTTGTGCCAATCTACGAGCTCCAATTTAAATGATAGAGTTCACTGCAAGTTCAGCCTGAATTGGGCTTAAATGAAATGAAATTGATAGCAGATGAAAGCTCAACAGGTTCCAGAATAATTATATACTTGTTATGATGTTCTCACTAATTGGAGCACTAGCTCAGTGAACCTCAGCTTCTGGGACTGCTACTGGGGTAACTGGCAGACACATCTGTTTGGTACGAATCTGCATATTTGCTCATTTGCCAAAAATGTAAAGTAGAGCCCTGAATTAGTTTCAGTTCACTTCATCACTTCCAAGCTGAAGAATCAGCTGAATATATTATAGTCCCTCCTGCTCCCCCCGGCATGCCAAATTACATCCACAAGTGAACATTCACAAAAGGCAACTTTAAAACAAGCTGTCTGGAATGGCGATGCACAGAGGCACATACACCCTTTGGATGAACATCTATTAGTCTCATTTATCTAACCAGGGGCCCCGTGCTCATACCAAAGAGGAGGCTGATAAAAAGACGCTCTGTAGAAGCTCTTATTTTCACGACAAGGGTGAAACTTGTATTTTCTGAAAGGAAGGTCCCTTTAACTCCTATTTCGTTCCCTTTGGCAATGTGTGCATCCCCCGATAAGTATTTGCTTGTGGTTTCAAAAGTTGTGCTTCTAACAGAATTAAAGTTTAACCTTCATTAATCCCAGTGGTGTTTGCTCTAAAATAACTTGTCGCCGTTACTTTAACGCCGTGTTCATTTTATTTTATCATGGTTCTCAAATTATAGTAATCCTCCCAGCCCTTAGAGTCAGTATAAAGCAATTTCATATTTATATTGTACTTGGCAGACTCAAGTTATCTTCGAATGTTCTAAAAAAATAAAAGTATCAAGCCACAGAGAAGGAACCACATTGTGGAGATGAAATGCATGAAAAAGAAATGGGCTCTCTTCCTCTTTAAATCATTGGTTGAAACAATGTCTCACATTGCTTCTCTTAGTTATTAGTTATTAGCTTTATTTGAGAGCATAAGGAACAGTGAGTGACTGAGTTACCTTTGAGATAGAAATTCACTTACAGGCTTCATCCTGAGCCTGCAATGCCAGGTCCAACACATCGCTTGCCATAGAGGGTGAAGCTTCTCTTTCCCAGGCTCCTCCCTGTGTCCTTGAACAGGTGCCATGTATGGAGAATCAGCTGGAGCCCTCTTTGTGCGAGACACTTTCTGCATGGTTAGCAGTGAAGAAAACAGACAATTTAATAGGAGACCCAAGCGAAAGTACCTTAATCGATAATTATAAAGATCATTATTCAGTGATGATAGGATTGCAACAGTGTGATGGGAAAAGAACAATTTCTGACTATAGGGGTAGCGCTAGTAGCCAGGGAAGGATTTCCTGAGCAGATATGAGATGAAGCCAAGGATTAGAAGGAGTAAACCTTGAAGGGACCTGGGGGAAGAGCCCACAGGCAGAAGGAATGATAGGTGCAGGGACCCTAAGGACTGAAAAATGCAAGTGTCCCTCCCCTCCATCCTGCCTTTTGCCAGTGCCTCATCCTTTGTTTCCCTTTCATCTTCCGTAAGGTAAACTGACCAGAGATTCCATCTGGTAGACTCCCTGGCTGGGACAGAAGTGTCTGACTCTTCAAAGAGCTAGCCATACCTAGTACTAGAAGGCATGGGTCTTAAAAAATTACATATTTGGATCCACAAAAACTGAAACTATGAAGCTTTTCTAGAAGACAGTTTCATGGGAACAGGGTTTGTGTTTTAATAGTAAACTCTGTGCAATTTACAGACTTCTAAGACACACCCTGTTCTAACATTCTGTGAGGTCTACTTAAATAACCGCAAGTTCTGTACAAAGATGAAGAGTTGTTATTTTGCCTGTTTCATCTCTGAAATGTTGCTACCCTCTTGAATTCTTTCAAGGTGTGGGGGGTCTGTATAAAAAGCAGAGGTAGGACTAATGGCTGTGATCTTACCTTGTGGCCTGCCAGGGATCCTGTGGTCATGGGGACTCACAGCCATCTCAAATGGCTGCACTTGCAGCCATCACATCCTTATTCCTCCCTACTCCAAGAGGATATTTCCATTAAGAAAAGGTAAAATGAGTACCCGTGGGACAGTGCAGATGGACAGCCTGTTGCCACCTGCCTGGAGTAAGAAATGGAAGGACGCAAAGATAGGATCACTTTGCCTGGGGGAATGGCCCTGGGTAAGGCTAGTGCTGCTCTTTCAGTTGCCTGAAGAATTCCCTTTGTTGTTCAAGACCCAGTCCCGGAGACTTTCGATAAAATTGTACTTGCTCACACCTTATTCCCAGCCCCAAGGATGCTGTTCATCTCTATGCATACACAGATCTTGGTCCTCGCCCATTTTAGTGAACTGAGGTGTATCCAACTGTAAACCTAGATCCCTATTTGGACTGTGAGCTCATCTGTATTTTACTCATATGGTTACCTTGGAGTGCCCGCTCCCAAGATGTTTGCTGGAAATGAATAAAATACATGCATGATATAGAGTAAATAGAGCTCCTCCAAAGCAAATCAGAATGGCAGCAGAACCCAGCACACCATCATAACTGGAGGAGGAGAGAAGGACCTTCCTCAACAGAATCCCTGTCCACCTGAAGTAAGGCCCATTACCACTTAGGACTGCTAATCTTTCATTCATCTCTACATTTTCTTTTTCTCCGCTTTAGAAAATAATAGGCAGATGGTGGAGAAACAGAGATGTTTTGATGAAAGCATAACACTATTTAATGGGTTAGCCTGCACACTCTTTTTGTTGCTGTAAAGTCTGTCCGAAATGTGTGTTTTGGCTTCTCTGTCTTAGTAGCTTTGTAAGTGCAATCTTCTGAGCAAAATGGCATCTTTCTTTGAAGGTTGAAACCATTGTAACGCTTTGCAGTCGTCATAACATCAAGGCCCCTGCCCTGGTTTCTTCTGGAAAATGCACAGGAAATATAACCAAGTCTTCACTAACCCCAGGGCATGACTGGTACAGTAATTTTTTGAATAAATCTTAAAATAATCTGGTTTCCTTATGACCATGCTTTCCCCCCCGAAGTCATAAGCTATAAAAAATTTGGATGGGTTTATGTTTCTGCTTAATCAAGTTTTACTGTCTGCCTTAAACTTCGTGCCAGGTGACATCCAGTAATCATTCTTTGTTTGGAGCATCCCAGCAGCTGAGAAGTCAAATTCATCAGCAAGTGACAGTTTCACTCACATTCCAGAAGAGAAACAATTCATAAACCTCTCATCTTTATTTATTTTTCTTTTACCCCCCATCAGGAAATCCTCTAGCCTGATGCTATTAGTAGATAGGGCATGACCTTCCACACTACTGTAATATTTCTTTAGTTGGTGTGCTTGGTGAGAAGACTCCGGAAAAATGGATATGGAGAGAGCAGGATATATAATTCCTCCCTTCCTAGAATATGTCACAGTGATAAGTGGATGATGAATGCTGATGAGCTTTGACTATTTCCTCAATCAAGCTCTGCATTCTGGGGTGTCTATGTCTGTGTGAATGTGTGTGTGTGAGTGTGTGTTGCAGCTGCCATCTCTATTACTAAACCATCAGGATGATCACAAACAACCAAAGAAAAAATTGAAATGACACCCGATACATTATTTCATCCATCTATAGCATTAACAATGTGGTTTAGCAAAACATGCCTGGAACACATTTTGCCTTAATGTATCAGTGACAATAGCTGCAAAGAATTTCTGAAATCAAAGTCACAGATGTGGGTATGTTTTTATGAATTTGATTATAACAAAACAACTCTGACTAAAGGGTATTTAGTAGAAATAGGCTCCATTTGATCATCATTCTTTCTGCTATCATCCAAATCTGAAGACAAACGGACCTGGATCCAACACTTCCTGACTGGTTACTTTGG
Organism: Mustela lutreola; assembly: GCF_030435805.1. NCBI lineage: Eukaryota > Metazoa > Chordata > Mammalia > Carnivora > Mustelidae > Mustela > Mustela lutreola. Next base: position 77,054,587 of record NC_081292.1, read on the forward strand.
TTATGTTAACCTTCCTAAAGCCTTAGAAAACCTGCTTTAAGTTAGAACAATCAAGTTGGAGAGAAAATGTGTGACAGGAGGAGAAACTGGACTTGGAGTTTGACCACCAAGCCTCACTTAATGGCAGAATAACATGGGACAAACTGCCAAACTTTTCTGAATCCTATTTCCTCATTTAATGGATATGGATAACAATATAGTGCTTACAGGATTGCTATGAGGAATTAGATGAAGATATTTCAAGTAAGATGGTTGGAACACAGTAGGTACTCCTAGGCTGTAAAGTCTGTTCACACTTTCTTCATAAGCCTGAAAAAACTGTTCTTCATACAAGGCTCAGATTAAATGACTCAAATTCAATGGCTCAGCTCAATAACTAAGTATTAGTAGCAAAAACTGTTGTGAAAGTACTGTGTCAATGCTAGTTATTAGTGATGACAAAATTTAATAATGACGAGACAGACTTTCCCACTATCAAATCTCTAAAATTGTAAATCTCCCACCCTAAATCACTAAGACATAGGAAGGAAGTCTTTTCAGGCATTGGACAATAGGCAGCACTGCCTGTGTCCAATGTCTGACAACTTGTTTCATGTATTTTGTTTGGTTTTCAGTTTTTCCATGTAGGATAATAAATCTAGTGCCCATTACCCAATTATGGCTAGAAGTGGAGGCCTGACAGAGGTCTGTAATGAATTAAAGGTGCAATTACTAAGAAAATAAGAAGCATGGCTAAAAAGCTAGTATAAGAAGTAAAATGGAATATTAAAAGATTATTTGACCCAAATGAAGGCAGGAAAAGAGGGAAAGAAAAAACAAAATCATATGAACTAACAAATAAACAAATAAAAAGCAATAGATTAAAACCCAGCTACATCAATAATAACATTAAATGTAAATAGAGCAAAATTTCCACTTAATGAGACTGGACAAAAGTCAAAACTATGGTGGATATGGAGCAGTTCTACTACAACTTCTTCAAAGAAGGACTTGCCCAGTCTGTCAGAAGTGAGCCTTCTATTTGTCACTTATGCAGAAAACTGCTTCACTCAGAACATGCCCTTCCCAAAAAGGTCCATATCCAATTATTGATTAAGGCAGAGGCATATTGGCCCTTTCAGCCCAATGTGGGAGCTCTAAGAAGCCATATGTGCACCAGAGCTCCCTGCCGGGTGAGCTGAGGTTCTGTCAAGACTGCAGTGTGGTTTGTCTTTTGCTCTTCCAGATCCTGCTCACTGCCCTTCCTTTCCACCTTTGTTGATTCCAATAAACACTCTGCACAGAAAACTCCAGCTTAGCATCAGTTTTTGGAGAGTCCAACCTATGACAAACACGCAATTATAGGCTGTCCATAGGGATTTAAATGTAAAGACAGATTAATTAAAAGAATAAGAAAAAATATACTGTGCAAACACTTGAGAAAACTGATGTGGTTATCAGACAAGCAAGAACTCAAGAAGAGTGTTACCAAAGAAAAAGAGAACTATTTTAGATGATTAAAGGGTAAATTCAAAATCACAAAAATCCTAAATATGTAGGTACTTAATAATAAAGTTTCAAAATATATGAAGAAAATTGACATAAATAAAAGAAGATAAAGATATATCTGTAGTTGTAACTGGAGAGTTTATTTATTTTTTAAAAATATTTTACTTATTTATTTGACAGAGAGAGACAGAGACAATGAAAGAAGGAACAGAAGCAGGGGACGGAAGATGGAGAAGCAGGTTTCCCACTGCTGTGCAGACAGCTCCTTGTGGGGCTCAATTCCAGGACCCTGGGATCATGACCTGAGCTGAAGGCAGATGCTTAATGACTAAGCCACCAGGTACCCCATAACTGGAGAGTTTAACACCACTTCTCGAAAAAAAAAAAAAAATCAGTGTGAAATCAATAGTTTTGAAAGCTGTATCAAATGACCCAATTTTCATTTACAGAATACTATATGCAATAATGACAAAATGTACATTTTTTCAAGTGAACTTAATATATTCAGCAAGATATCATATGCAGAGTATAAAATGTCTTAAAATACTGAAATATTGTAGAGTACATTTTCTGACTACAACAAAATTAAATTAAAAGCCAATAACAAAGAGATACCTAGAAAATCAAAATTTGAAATTTGTTTGGAAATTAAACAACACATTTTAAAATAATTTATGGGTAAAGAAGTCACAGTGGAAATTAGAAAAAATTTTTCAGTTAAATGATAATGAAAACACATATAGCAAAATTCATGTGATGCATTTAAAGCAGCAATTGGAGTGAAATTTGTAGCTTTGAAGGCCTGTATGAGAAAGAGGAAAGATGTAAAATCAAATGTTTCCAGAAATCAAAACAAAGAAGAAACAAAGAAAAGCGACAAACCAAAATCAGTTATTTGAAAACATTAATAAACTTAAACTCTAATAGAGACATATAGAAAAGAGAGAAGCAACACAAATTGACAATTTTAAAAATGAAAGAGGGGAAATCGAACCAGGAGACAAGATGGTGGGCAAGTAGGAGGAGGCGGCGTTTCAACCTGTACCCTAAAGTGAGCTGATTACCTACCAAAGAACTCCGATCACCCATGAAATCAGCCTGAGATCAGAATTATACACGTCTGGATCTCTACAGGGGCAAAAGACGCCAGTGGGCAGGTAAAGCAGAGTGGGAACGGCAGACTGATATCTGAAGATAAACGAAAGGGGGAGGGAGCCACCAGAGGCCACCATGTGATGGTAAGTAATACCATGGAAAGTAATACCCTTAATACGAGAGTGCCCTGCATCTGGGGACCAGCATTAATTTGGAGACTTGTTGAAAGCACTCAGAAAGAGCAAAGGATCACGCGGAGTGGGGGGGATTGTGGGAATCCGGGCGGCTACAGATAGGGGCTTAAGTCCCCAGACCCAGGACAGCCTCCCCTGGCACTGAGCCAGAGAGAGTGCGGAGGAGAAACCAGGTCTTGGTCCCTGAGCCGCCAGTGCACCCGAGATTGCATGGGGTCTGGCTCCTGTGAGGGGCTGGGAGCCTCGCCAGCCGGCAGAAGGCCGAGTCGTGCTACAGAGCCTGAGACGAGCTCGCCCCTCACCCTCCACTGAGAGAGGTGCGGGAAGACCCAGCCTGGCGCTCTCGGACCCCCGCGTGCTACCAGAGCCTGAGGTGCGCTCGTGACCCACAGCCTCCCCTGAGAGAGGTGCACGCAAGCCGGGCGCTCTTAGACCCAGAAAGACCAGGCACTCCCAGCTCGGGCCCACGGGAAAATCTCAGTGTGCAATCGCTGCTTGGAACCTCTCTTGTGGTCTGGAGCTGCCCAGACAGCCACCGCTGCTGTGGTTTTGGGTACAAGCAGAAGATCCTGTGTCCCCAGAGACCGCGATGGGGAACCTGCTCTGCCAGCGGCCAAGGGGGAATTTATATGCAGCACCCACAGGGTACCAGGCTGAGGCTTCTCTCTGAGAGGGAGGTCAGGGTGCAGTTTGCTTTCCTCTAAACCCACAAAAACCATCAAAAGCAGTCAAGGCGAGAGGAAAAAAAAAAAAGTGAACAAACATAAAAACCTCCAGAGAACAAAAGCCTGAAAAAAACTGGTTTCCTCAGAGCCCCACCCCCTTGAGGGTGGCGGAAGGACTTAACTCAGGGAACATCATTGACTGAAAACCCACGTGGCAGGCCCTTCCCCCAGAAAACAACCAGGAAAGAAAAAGAAAAAAAAAGAGAGAATACAAGAGAACAACCACCACTACTTCATAGGACAACTTATATTTTTAACTTGTTCCCACTATTCTGGTTCATTTTTTTTTTATATATATAGATAATTTTTTAACCTATTTGCCATCACAGTGAGATGTCCAGTATATCAAATTCCATAATACCTTCTAACCTAAACTTTTTGATACATACACCTGTGTTTTTCTTTTGCATTTCTCTTTTTAAATTTTTTTCCCTAAATTTTAGTTTAGTTTAGTCTAGTTTATTCCTTTTTTTATTTTTATTTTCTAATATTCATATAGAGTTAAACTTCAGGGTAATCCCCTTTCCCCAATCAATGCTACCCCTATAGGTAAACCAATTTTTATTCCTTCTTTATCTTAGGAAAGTTGAGTCCTTTAACAAAGATATCAAGATACATCCAGGAAGAATCAAAACAAATTTCCTCGCCCACACTGAGAATTTATAACCACTCTCCCATCTTTTTCTTCTGCCAGTGTTTCTGTGTTTGTCCTGATAGTATATAAATCTTATACTTGGGGTTCTTTATGATGAGGTTCTTCCTTTATTTGCATATATATATATATATATATATATATATATATATATATATATATATATTCTTGTCATATACTTTTATCAGTCTTTTTGTTTGTCTGTTTTTGTTTGTATACTTCATCAGTCTTACCTTGGGGCCCATTTGGGCTGAACATTCTCTTTTATCTTCCCTTTTTTTCCTGTCTCTCTCTCTCTCTTGCCTTTTTTTTTTCTTCTTCTTTTTCTTTTCTTTTTTCTCTCGTTTGGGTGGGGAACCCTGATTGTTCAGAAGTGTTCCAGGGTGCACCTTGACTGCACCACGATCAATACATCCAGCTACATTCTTTCAGTCATCTCTCACCAAAATGACTAGGAGGAGGAATGCCCAACAGAAGAAAAATACAGAGGATGGGCCTTCTGCAACAGAGCTAACAGCTATCAACATAGACAATATGTCAGTAAGAGAATTCAGGCTAACAATTATCCAGGCAATAGCTAGGTTGGAGAAAGCCATGGATGACCAAATGGAATTGACTAGGGCAGAACTGAAAGCGACCAGGGATGATATTCACAATGTTAGGGCAAAACTGAAAGCCACCAGAGATGATGTTTACAATACTCTCAATGAGTTCCAATCTAATCTAAATTCTCTAAAAGCTAGGGTAACTGAGACAGAAGATAGAATTAGTGATCTGGAGGGCAAACAGATAGAGAGAAAGGATCAGGAGGAAACCTGGAACAAACAGCTTAGAAGCCACGAAAACAGAATCAGGGAAATAAATGATGCCATGAAATGTTCCAACGTCAGAATTATTGGAATCCCTGAAGGGGAGGAGAAAGAAAGAAGTCTAGATGATATACTGGAACAAGTTCTTGAAGAAAATTTTCCCAATCTCGCGAATGGAACCAGCGTTCCTGTAGGCCAAACAATCTCCACCCAAGAGTATAGATTCCAAAAAAAGTCAAGGCACATTGTAGTCAAATTGAGCAATCATAATTGTAGATACAATCTCTTAAAAGCCGCTAGGACAAAGAGGCTCCTTACTTACAGAGGAAAGCCTATCAGAATAACATCAGACCTGTCCACAGAGACCTGGCAAGCCAGAAAGGGCTGGCAAGATATACTCAGGGCACTAAATGAGAAAAACATGCAGCCAAGAATACTTTATCCAGCAAGACTGACATTCAAAATGGATGGAGAGATAAAGAGTTTCCAAGACCCGCAAGGCTTAAAAGACTATGCAACCACCAAGTTGACACTGCAGGAAATATTAAGGGGGGGTTCTATAAAAGAGGAAAAATCCTAAGAATAGCATTGAATAGAAATATAGGGACAATCTACAGAAAGAAAGACTTCAAAGGTAACACAATGTCAATAAAAACATACCTATCAATAATCACTCTCAATCTGAATGGCCTAAATGCGCCTATAAAACAACATAGGGTTGCAGATTGGATAAAATGACAGGACCCATCCATATGTTGTCTACAAGAGACCCATTTTGAACCTAAAGATACACCCAGACTGAAAGTGAAGGGATGGAGAAGCATCTTTCATGCCAATGGGCCTTAAAAGAAGGCCGGAATAGCAATTCTAATATCAGATAAATTAGATTTTAAACTAAAGACTGTGGTCAGAGATACAGAAGGACACTACATAATTCTTAAAGGGACTATCCACCAAGATGATCTAACAATTTCTATGCCCCCAATATGGGAGCAGCCAATTACAAAGAAAACTGTTAATCAAGATAAAGAGCCATATTGATATGAATACATTAATAGTAGGAGATCTTAACACACCTCTCTCAGAAATAGATCATCGAAGTAGAAAATCAGTAAAGAAACAAGAGCACTGAATGACACATTGGACCAGATGGACCTCATATATATATATATATATATATATATATATATATATATATACACACACACACAGAACATTCCACCCTAAAACAACAGAATACTCATTCTTCTCAAGTGCACATGGAACCTTCCCAAGAATAGACCACATACTGGGTCACAAATCAGGACTCAACCGATACCAAAAGACTGAGATTATTCCCTGCATATTCTCAGATCACAATGCTTTGAAATTGGAACTCAATCACAAGGAAAAGTTCGGAAGGAACTCAAACACCTGGAACCTAAAGGCCACCGTGCTTAATAATGCTTAGATCAACCAGGAGCTCAAAGAAGAACTTAAACAATTCATGGAAACCAATGAGAATGAAGACACTTTGGTCCAAAACCTATGGGATACAGCAAAGGCAGTCCTAAGGGGGAAATACATAGCCATCCAAGCCTCCCTCAAAAAAATTGAAAAATCCAGAATACACCAGCTGTCTCTACACCTTAAAGAACTGGAGAATCAACAACAAATTAAACCAACTCAACACATAAGAAGGGAAATAATCAAGATTAGAGCAGAGATCAATGAGGTAGAAACCAGAGGTACAGTAGAATGTATCAATGAAACTAGAAGTTGGTTTTTTGAAAGAATCAATAAGGTCGATGAACCACTGGCCACACTAATCCAAAAGAAAAGAGAGAAAGCCCAAATTCATAAAATTATGAATGAAAAGGGAGAGATCACAACTAACACCAAGGAAGTAGAAACAATCATCAGAAGTTATTATCAACAGTTATATGCCAATAAGCTTAGCAACCTAGATGAAATGGATGCATTCCTGGAAAACCATAAACTCCCATAATTGAACCAGGAAGAAATTGACAACCTGAATAGACCAATATCTAGTAACGAGATTGAAGCAGTGATCAAAAACCTCCCAAAAAACAAGAGCCCAGGACCTGATGGATTCCCTGGGGAATTCTACCAAACTTTCAAGAAGAAATAACACCTATTCTCCTGAAGCTGTTTAAAAAATTTGAAGCAGAAGGAAAACTTCCAGACTCTTTCTATGAAGCCAGCATTACCCTGATCCCCAAACCAGGCAAAGGAGAATTTCAGACCAATATCCCTGATGAATATGGATGCTAAGATTCTCAACAAGATACTAGCAAACAGGATCCAACAGCACATTCAAAAGATTATCCTCCATGACCAGGTGGGATTCATCCCTGGGCTACAAGGATGGTTCAACATTTGCAAATCAACCAATGTGATAGAACAAATTAATAAGAGAAAAGAGAAGAACCACATGGTCCTCTCAATTGACACAGAAAAAGCATTTGACAAAATCCAGCATCCATTCCTGATTAAAAAGCTTCAAAGTATATGGATAGAGGGAACATTCCTGAACTTCATAAAATCTATCTATAAAAGACCCACAGCAAATATCATCCTCAAAGGGAAAAAGCTTGCAGCCTTCCCGTTGAGATCAGGAACACAACAAGGATGCCCACTCTCACCACTCTTGTTCAACATAGTATTAGAAGTCCTAGCAACAGCAATCAGACAACAAAGAGAAATAAAAGGCATCCAAATTGGCAATGAAGTCAAACTCTCTCTCTTTGCATATGACATGATTCTTTATATGTAAAACCCAAAAGACTCCACCTCCAAACTACTAGAACTCATACAGCAATTCAGCAATGTGGCAGGATACAAAGTCAATGTACAGAAATCATTGGCTTTCTTATATACTAACAATGAAAATACAGAAAGCGAAATTAGAGAATAGATTCCATTTACTATAGCACCAAGAACCACAAGATACCTGGGAATAAACCTAAACAAAGAGGTAAAGGAACTGTACTCGAGGAACTACAGAACACTCATGAAAGAAATTGAAAAAGACACAAAAAGATGGAAGACCATTCCATGCTCTTGGATCGGAAAAATAAACATTGTTAAAATGTCTATATTGCCTAGAGCAATCTATACTTTTAATGCCATCCCGATCGAAATTCCACCAGTATTTTTCAAAGAGCTGGAGCAAATAATCCAAAAATTTGTATGGAATCAGAATAGACCCCAAATCGCTAAGGAAATGTTGAAAACAAAAATAAAACTGGGGGCATCACGTTACCTGATTTCAAGCTTTATTACAAAGCTGTGATCACCAAGACAGCATGGTACTGGCATAAAAACAGACACATAGACCAGTGGAACAGAGTTAGAGAGACCAGATATGGACCCTCAAATCTATGGGCAAATAATCTTCAACAAAACAGGAAAAAATAAATAGTGGAAAAAAGACAGTCTCTTCAATAAATGGTGCTGGGAAAACTGGACAGCTATATGTAGAAGAATGAAACTCAACCACTCTCTTACACTGTACACAAAGATAAACTCAAAATGGATAAAAGACCTCAACGTGAGACTGGAATCCATCAGAATCCTAGAGGAGAACATAGGCAGTAACCTTTTCAATCAGCCACAGCAACTTCTTTCAAAATTTGTCTCCAAAGGCAAAGGAAACAAAAGCAAAGATCAACTTTTGGGACTTCATCAAGATCAAAAGCTTCCGCACAGCAAAAGAAAAAATGAAGAAAACAAAGAGGCAACCAATGGAATGGGAGAAGATATTTGCAAATGACAGTACAGACAAAAGGTTGATATCCAGGATCTATAAAGAACTCTTCAAACTCAACACACACAAAACAGACAATCATAACAAAAAATGGGCAGAAGATATGAACAGACACTTCTCCAATGAAGACATACAAATGGCCATCAGACACATGAAAATATGTTCATCATCACTAGCCATTAGGGAGATTCAAATTAAAACCACATTGAAATACCACCTTACACCACTTAGAATGGCCAAAATTAGCAAGACAGGAAACAACATATGTTGGAGAGGACGTGGAGAAAGGGGAACCCTCTTCCACTGTTGGTGGGAATGCAAGTTGGTGCAGCCACTTCGGAGAACAGTGTGGAGATTCCTCAAGAAATTAAAAATAGAACTTCCCTATGACCCTGCCATTGCACTCCTGGGTATCTACCCCAAAGATACAGATGTAGTGAAAAGAAGGGCCATCTTTGCCCCAGTATTTATAGCAGCAATGGCCACAGTCGCCAAACTTTGAAAAGATCCAAGGTGCCCTTCAACGGACGAATGGATAAGGAAGATGTGGTCCATATACACTATGGAGTATTATGCCTCCATCAGAAAGGATGAATACCCAACTTTTGTAGCAACATGGACGGGACTGGAAGAGATTATGCTGAATGAAATAAGTCAAGCAGAGAGAGTCAATTATCATATGGTTTCACTTATTTGTGGAGCATAACAAATAGCATGGAGGACATGGGGAGATAGAGAGGAGAAGGGAGTTGGGGGAAATTTGAAGGGGAGGTGAACCATGAGAGACTATGGACTCTGAAAAACAATCTGAGGGTTTTGAAGGGGCTGGGGGTGGGAGGTTGGGGGAACAAGGTGGTGGGTACTAGAGAGGGCACGGATTGCATGGAGCACTGGATGTGGTGCAAAAACAATGAATACTGTTACGCTGAAAAGATATATAAAAAAAAAGAGGGGAAATCATTACAGATCCCATAGATATTCGGATTAAATAATAAGGACATATTAAGAAAAATTTTATGCTAGTAGATTTAATACTTGTAATGAACCAATATTTTGAAAAACACAAACTACCAAAGCTCACTCAAGAAGAAATAGAAAGTTTAGTTCTATAATTATTAAATAAGTTAAATTCATAACCACAAACCTTCCCAGAAAGAAAATTTCAGGTCCTGTGCCTTAGCTGATGAAATATATCAGTTACTAGAGAAGAAAAACAAGATAATACCGGTATTACAAAGCTCTTTCAGAAAATAGAGGAAGAAGCACATCCTAATTCATTTCATGAGATCATCATAAGCCTGATATCAAAACCTGACAAACATACTAGAGCAAAGAAAATTACAGATTGATATTCTCCATGAACTTGGGTGCAAAAATTCTTGACAAACTTTCAACAAGTTTCTTCTAACAATATATAAAAATGACAACACATCACGAAGTGAGGTTTATACCCGGAATAGAAAGGTGATTCAAAATTAAAAATATCAATCACCTTAATTCATCGTATTAATAGGATGAAAGAGAAGCACTCTGTGATCATTGCAATAGATGTAGAAAAAGTACTCCGTAAAATTCAGCACACATTTATGATAAAAATTCTCAGCCATGTGAGACCAGAACAGATATTTCTCAGCTTGATATGGCTAACATCTTAGTGGTGATATATTGAACATTTTCCCTCCAAGACAGGGAGCAAAGCAAGGATACTCTCATCATTTCCACTCAACACTATTTTCTAGCAAATGAAATAAGGGAAAACAAAAAAGCACATAGATTGGAAAGCAAAAAGCAAAACTATTTTTATTTACAGATGACATGATTTCATATACGGAATATCATAAGGAATCTATCAAAATAAAATCCTCTCAAAATTAACAGGTGAATTTAATAAGGTCAAAGGATATATACAGAATAATCAATCTGCAAATCAGTATACAAAAAGTTAGTTATGTTTCTATGTACTAGCACCAAATAATTGGAAAATGAAATAACAAACTGCTTTCATAACAGCACTAAAAATCAGTAAATACTTAGGAATAAATGAGCAAAAGATGTACTTCCACTTGGGAAATTATCTTCAGGCTATCCCAAAGGTAACAGAACAAAATGGCTCATAGGCTAAGTTAAAATATTAAATTAAAGCTCAAATCACATAATCTGGGAGTTCTGGTTTCCAGTTCTGCATGTAAGGAGCTAGGAAGGTGTCCCTGTGTCCTAATGACAAGTGAAAGCTTAACAGATTGAAAAATTAGCAATCTGAAAAAGACTACAAAGTGTATGATTCCAGGTATATGATATTCTGACAAAACCAAAACTATGGAGACACTAAAAAATCAATCAATCAATCAGTGGTTGTGAGGAGTTGGTGCAGGAGAAGGCTGTAGGAGAAGGAGTAGGTGGAACACAGAGGGTTTCTAGTGTAGGGAAAATACTGTATGAAACCATAATGATGGATACATGTCATTATACATTTGTCCAAACCCATGAAAAATGTACAACACCCAAAGAGAAACACAGTGTTACTGGACTTCAGGTGATTATGATGTGTCAATGTAGATTCATCCATTTTAACAAATGCACCACCTTGTAGGGGAGACAATGCAGGTGTAGGGGTAGGGAGGCATATAGGAAATCTTTGTATCTCTCCCTCAGTTTTTAAAACAGCTCTCAGAAATTGTCTCAATTACAAAAAGAAAAAATCCCACAAATCACATGGTTTACAAAATCAATTAACAATACGGTGCAAGAAAAAAAAAGATAAGGGTATTTTAGCACACTTTGGAGAGTGTGCGGGCAGGTGGAAGGACCCCGTCCTGGGCCATGTTATGGTCACTTGTCCTATCCCTCTGCCTCATCGGCCTTCCCCACTGAGGGTGTGGGTATAAGGACAGGAAATGACGTTTGAGCCAGAGGATTCAGACAAAAGGTATCCTGGGCCAGTGACGCACCTAGGTCAATGGCAGAGAGGTAGGCACAGTAAAACCTGGCCATAGGTGTAGCTTGCTGTTAGCTTGTCAAATAGCCATAGGTTTGTTTCTCTTGAGGCCAGCATGGATGTCACTGACGGGTGACGAATTAAGGCCTTTTGAATATTGAGTACTCATAAATATTTAGTGCATCCCGAATATGTTGAGCTTCTTATATATTTACTACTATATATGCCTCATACATGTTTAATATATGATGAATATTTAGCACCTCCAGTGTATTTAGTGTATTATGAATATTTAGTATTCAGGTGCTGCATGAACATTAGGTATTTTTTGCTCTTTGCATCCTTTTTACCTATCTTTAGCACGTACATGCTTTACCTAACACGTTTTATGAATCTTAACATTTTGTGAAGTGTCTGTTCTAACAAAGATTTTGCTTACTAAGTTAACTATACTTAAAACATCTTTAAAGTTTTTGCCAGTATTTGACAAATTACAAGCACTTTCATCTTTTATAATGTATTGAACATTTTCAAAATTTAATGGACACTGCATGTGTAAGACCACTAGGCTGAAGTTATAAAATATTGTTGGGAGTAATTTAAACAGGTCTATATAAATGACGTTTTGAAAACGTCAGTATTGATAAGTTATCACATCTCCCCAAATTGATTCATAGGTTCAACATTGCCAATTACAGAGATTCCAACAGAATTTCTTTCAAGGGGGGTGGTGGGTAGAAATCCATAGTCTGATTCTAAAATCGATACGGAAATGCAAACTTATTTTGAAAAGGGAAAGCCACCTGGTTTCAAATCTTACTTCAAGTGAAACAAAACAAAACAAAAGTTACTTCAAGACTGAGGTATTGGGTACATGTGTAGAATAGAGTCTGGAAATAGATTCACACATACATGGTCAACTGATTTTCAACATGGTACCTAAGTAATTCAATGTGGAAAAATATAATATTTCTATAATTGGAACTGGTTTAACTGGATTAAAAAAATTGCATCGCAACCCATACCTTACACTATATATAAAATTTAATTTGACATGTATTCACCATAAAGTAGAGGCTAACAAGGAGAAAATTGCAATTGCATTTCACATTCTTAGAAATTCTTGCTTTCTTAATTCACTCTCTTCTATTTTTCCTCTGTGAGATTACATTTTTCTGATTTTGACCCTATTTCTCAGATTGTTTCTTTTTGCTTTCCATGGGGTTCCTCATTGCTTCAAGAAATACTGTTTGTCCTCAGGGCTCCCTCACAGGCTCTTCTCTTTCTCTCTCTCTTTCACCTCCAGTTGGAAGTATCTTCTGTATATCTATATGTCCCACCCATATCTGTGTCCTCAGCTTTATACTGGATGTCCAACATACCATACTTAGTTATGCCACAGGCTACCCATCTCAAAACACACTAAGTGTTTTATATGCCTTTGCTTCAAACCAAACTTGCCAGACCTCTTGTTTGTCCTTATCTTGAAAAACCAGGGATCACCCTCAACAAATTGACTTCTCTTTAGATGGTCTCCCAGAGGGTTTGTTGGCTTCCAGCAGAGCTCCATGAAAGCTGGCTATGGCCCAGTTCTTGTAGCATTTGGTCCTGGGAGGGTGTCCAGGTGGTGAATGGGGAGGGAAGCCCTGGTCTACCGTGTTATGCAGTTACAGCTATGTGGACTTTACTGTCCGCTTATTTCAGGAAGACCTTGAAGATTCACAACAAAATAACTGAATGAAAAAGAATCTGGTATAATAAGAAAAATAATTTAGTTTCCAAACTGATAAATACCTCATTTTGAGCTCTTGGAGATGAGAATAAATATAAAGGAAGGGGAGATGGCCCAAATAGTGGAATTGTTTAATTCAATTTCCCTCTCATTGTTCATCGACATGGTTCATGGATTTCCAAACTAATCTCAGAAAAAAAGTAAGTTGTCTTGTTGGGGAAATATCTCACCCCGGGCCTTTTGTCATGTCAAGGCAGCAAAGCAAAACATCTGTCTAAACATAAAAGGAGTTAGAGAGACCACAACTATAGAAATAAAACTACTAGTGTTTATAATGGTGGTATAAAGGAACCGTAGAAACCCATCTGGTCGAGAAGGGAAATGAAGAACAACTCAGGACACACATGGGATGCTTATAAAACTGGGAAGAAGGGAGCCCAAGACAGTTATGAAAATTATCAGGCACAGAGCTCAAAGGGATGAAAAATGAATATTGCAAAAACTGTCTCAATAAGGAGTTTTCAAATCACTGAATACAATACAGATAAAAGATAGTATGTCTTCACCAAATTGGTTTTTAAGGGCTCATTTCAGATTAAAAAGGAATGCTAGAGCAATGAAATGGTTACTTTGCATTTGTTTTAGAAAGGGGACAGAGAGAATTAAGATTTACTTCAGATCAAAAAGTCAGTGTTCTCCAGGAGCTATGGAAACAGAACTAAACAGGGCTTAGAGATAACAAAGCGATTGATGCTAAGAGAAATGCATTGTTTTGTTTCCATTTTCTTCTGACTGTGGGTTTTAGAGCAAAGCATTAGTGAGTTCATTAGAGACAGGGCTAAGTATGGAAGTAAATATGGAATGATGGATTTTCATCCTGGCCTTGTTACTGAAGAGGTCCTTGATCTTGGCTAAATCATTTCAACCCCCTGTGTCTCCTTGTTTTAAATCCACACACTGAGATTTGTTTTGTTTCTTTAGTAAGCATTTATGAAGCCCCCATTGTGTGCTAAAGCCTTATGGCCTTGGATATCCTTACAGCTATGTCTTCAGCAAGAGACTCTTCAGGCTGGTACGAGAGACTGTTTTTCCTTCACACACTTTAAAGATGGCGTCACCTGAGACCCAGAAAAGTTAAGCAAGCTGGTTAAGATCTGCAAGCTAGGGAGAGAGCCGCTGGAGGACCCTGGCCTCCTGCTGCCAGAACCCCTCGCCCTGCTGCAGGCTGTATAGTGGAGGCTCCACTGATTCCACTTCCTGAGACATGGGAAGTTCCAGGTAACATGAAGTTAAGGTGGATGGAGCGAAAGCTCCTATACTTCAGGTGGTAGAAAAATAATAACACTAAAGAGTTATTTTCGGTTTTAAAATGTGTCACAAAACCTCACTGCCTTCCATTGTGGTAAAATATAGACCTGTCAGAGGAGATTGGATACTTTAATAGAACTAGTTAATATTTGCTGAACATGCCTCCTGTGTGCAGAAGGGTATCAGTTCTGCGTTGCATGCAAAGCACTGTCTTGTGAGGTCGGTACCAGGCCTGTGAGAAAACAGAGACCCAGAGAGTGAAGGAACCTGTCTTAGTCATGAGACTGCCCCTTGAGGATGTCTGTGTTGTCTACTGTGTAAACCGCCGGGGCTCGGAAAGATGTGGAGGGGTGTCTGTAATTCCAGAACACAGCTCCAGTAGGGAGAAGGAGTTTAACCATGGATTGACGGGTCGAGGATGGAAGTGGGAAGAAAACGGAGCCTGGGAGGTGGGGATGGATGCTGAAGAGGCCGTGGAAAGGGATGACCCGGAGGACCCTGGGGTGAGGGGTGGCAAGCCAGGATTTGAACCTACTCTGTCCCATCCTGGGCTTATAGTTCTTATATCCCATTCCTCCTTCTAGAGGGACACACATCAGTCCCCTCACAGTCCAGGAAAGACTATATTACCCACCTGCGGTAAGAGTGGTGGAGTAAAGAAGAAAGGGCAGGTAAAGCCTGGAAAGAGATTAGAATCAGCATAAGGTATTTAATAGAGATTCTCAGTATGTCTTCTTGAAGCTTTGAATGTTTGCATGTGAAGGACCCTGGAGATTAGTGTGTTTGGGGAGTCTTGGCAGCCCCCAAGTTGTTCCCGTGCCTACCAACCTTCCCAGCAAGAACCCCTGAAGTTCCAGGTTGCCCACGGCTGCCCTATCTGTCTCTTGGGTTACAGAGGTAAGCACCAGTGATAAATGGTATTGAAGGAATATTATGGTGTCCCTGGGGAGGTTTGCTTTCTAGTAACTCGGTGTTACCCTGGAAAAGCGATATGCCTTTCCAGAGCCTTCCTGTAACCAGCCCCCACCTCT
Source organism: Mustela lutreola (assembly GCF_030435805.1). Lineage (NCBI taxonomy): Eukaryota > Metazoa > Chordata > Mammalia > Carnivora > Mustelidae > Mustela > Mustela lutreola. The sequence goes on from NC_081292.1 coordinate 77,070,325, forward strand.
GCCCCCAGTAGGAGGAAGAGGTTGAGGTGGAGGACCAGGAACCATTTTTTCAGCTTAGCAAAGTAAGAATGTTAACTCTGCGGTCTCTGCCTTGACTGTCTTCTGTGTGATCTGGAACTTTTAGCTTAACCCCTCTGAGCCTCAGTTCTGTCATCAGTAAAATGGGAATAATGATTTCTACCTCACAGTGTTATTGTGAGGATTAAATGAATCTTGCCAGTCCGGTGTTTTCTATCTCAACAGTCACTTAAATTGCTCAAGTCAGAGGCTGGGGACTCACCCTTAACTCTTTCCTCTTTGGCACAAATCCCATTCCTCATCCTGTCCCTACCTGTCTCAGTGAGAGTCCCTTCTCTCTAACCTCAGGACTACTCCTGCTTCTCCCCCCTACTCATTGACTACTTTGCAGTCAGAGCGGTCTTTCAAAAATGCAATTTTGAATATGCATTTTTATAATATTTTAGTGAGTGCTCACTTCTCTTGAAATGGAGCTGGAGACTGCAGGACGTCATACCCTCTGAGGCCTCATGTCTCCTAGTCCCACCCTGATCTCTCTGCTCTGGTCGGACTAAGGATCTCTGAATTCTTGTACCTCCTATGACCCCTCTGCTGAGGTCATCTGATTGACCTTCTTGTCTTCCTCCTCTTTTGGCACCTCCCCTTGCATGGAGCATCTCCTCTTGGAAGAGTTCAATTAGCCCCAGATATGGTCCCTCTGGACACATGTCACATGTATCAGAGCTGCCTGTTTAGTGGTCCACATACCCCACTGAGCAGTGAGCACTGTAAAGTCAGGGCTGGTGTCAGACACAACGATCTCCAGCACCTGTGGTGCCCATAGGATAGAATGGTACTTTGTAAATATTTGGCTTAACATAAATATGAAATGCCACGGGATGGTGCAGAGAGTAGGTGCTAAATAAATGGTAGTGGTAATTCTTTATTACCCGAACTCTAATGTCCTGGGATCAGAGAAACCTAATTGCATAGCTGACATCTGGGTGGGATTGATCTTACTTCTATGAGCCTCCAGATTGATCTTACCTCTATGAGCCTCCAGATTTGCCCCACCAGGGCAAAGAATTCCCACTTACAACTGGAGACATGCCAATGGTGTGCTGATGATTGGATGTGGAGGTCTGTCCCGACAGTAACCCCCTGTGGCTTACACTGTGCCCCTGGGCACCTGTTGGGCGATGTGATGCTCTCTCTGGTGTGCCTGCTCCTTCATGTGCCCTGTGTTTTTCTTCTCTAATTGTCAACCCATGATTTGTGCCCAAGAACCTTTCCTGATTTCCAAGCTAGGCATGATTTTCTCCATGCCCAGAGCACCTATCCTTGCAATGCATTTTTATATTGGCAAGCTACAGCAAAGACAATTGGTGGGTACTGAAGTCCTGCTAGTCTCTCCATGCAGTCATGAACATTCTGTGTCACATATGGTTTGCATGTAATCCCAACAGCAACTTTTGAAGAGGATACCTTGTTTTCTGCCCTTTACAGATGGGAAAACTGAGGCTTGGACACTTGCTCAGACATAGAAGAGCCCTGGGTCTGTCTTGAGCTAAGTTCCATGAGTTTCAGCTCTTCCGTAAGACAAGGTTGTTTATCGTCTTCCTTCCGAGTAATAGGCATAGTTTTATTTTATTTTTTTTTCTGTTTATTTTTTTTCTGTTCAAATAATTGAAAATTATTTAATGCAGTTGAATTCCTTTTCCTCCTTTAATTAATTAATTTTTTAAAGACCTTCTCTCCCTTTTAAATGGCTCCTGGATGTTAAGTCTTTATTAGAAGAAGTCTTTTCCCCTTTGGGATAATGAAACAGTTTCCTAGGGTTTCCTCTGGCTCTCTTATAACTGTTTCATTTTTTTAAGGGTTGAAATCTTTCAGACATCTGGAATTTATTTTGGTATAAAGAGGGAATTAGAGCTCTAACTTATTTTTTCCCCAATAGCTACTTTTGATGCAGATGTCCATCTTGTCCCCACTAATATGCAAAGCCACCCTCGTTCCTAACTAAAGGATTATCTGTAAATGGATTTATTTCTGGATTCTCTCTTCCCTTCCAGTCTCCTATCTATCCATGCAACATTACTACACTGTTAATATTTATAGCTTTGTAACATATGTAACTCTTTGGAGGGCTAGATGGCCCTATTCTTGTTTTTAGAAGAATTTTCCTCACAATTTTTGCCTGTTTCTTCTGTAGTTCTTCCTTTTTTGGGGTCATTTTAAAGAGGTTTTATTTATTTATTTGAGAGAGAGATGAAGAGAGAGACACACTCACAGAGGAAGAGGCAGAGGGAGAAGGAGAAGCAGACTCCCCACTGAGCAGGGACCCCAATGCTGGGCTCCATCCTAGGACCCCAGGAACGTGACCTGAGCTGAAGGCAGATGTTTAAGTGACTGAGCCACCCAAGCGCCTCTCTGTAGTTCCTCCTTAGAACTTAACTCTACACAAATGATGCATGCATGTACACATTAAGCACACTGATGGCTTTGCTTTGGGTTTCTGGATACCCATGTGCTGCCTTTAAGCTGTAATCTGCTTGCAGGTAGAAGAGATGCTGTGTCTGCTCTTTCTGGTGTGGAATTCAGGGCAGTTAACCAAGGAACGGGGACTGGAAAAAGAGACCAATCCACAATTGCTGGAGAATCAAGAATATGAGAGTTGGAAGGGCTTCTAGAGATTAACTTCTCACTTGATAGTTGAGAAAGTGGAAATATTTGGCATTAGTGTAAGATCTTACAATTCTTTGGTGGAAAAATCAGGAGGATAGCCCCCATCTACTGTCTATTAGTTGAATCTGCTTTCTACTGCTCTGTGCATCACCCTCTCTCAAATCATTAGCACAAGGTTTTTGTTTTTAAAATAAAAGTGGGGGAAGACTTCTGTTCTTTCTAGTCTCTCTCCTTTAAATTGCCTACAAAAGGTACATATTAAAGAAAATGTGCCAGGTCTGAAAACTGCTGGATTTCTTTTCATTGAAAGCCTAGTTAGCAAGTGTTGAAGCATGAAATGAAAATGGAATTCTAGACTTCTTTTCCTTAACCTGAATTAGTAACATACACTTTATAGAACTGTATACATCTCTACCTCTGCTTTTTATTTTTTTTCCCATTGATAAAATATCCTAAACCATCTGGAGAGAGCTGGAGCTTAGTTTCATTTCTGTTCAGCAGAAATTGGGCTTTGGGCTGTGAGGGAGGAGAATGAAATGTCTCTGGAGTAATCATTTCCCTAGCCAATGATGCTAGGTCTAGAGACAACTTTATGTTTTTCTCTACAGTGATGGAGCAGAAGTTTGCAAATGGACCCCTCTGAGAGCTTGGTTGGAGAGAAAGGTCTCCCAAATGCATACTCACTTTGCAAGAAAAAAAAAAAGGAATGATATTTTCAGAAGGCCAAGAGCAGAAATTGAAACTGGTGAAAAATAACTGAGTGGGCAGCTCAGTTTATCTTCTAGGGTTAAATGTGAATAAAAAAAATTAATCTCTGCATTTCATGCTTATTACTTGGGTGATATATCTCTGTGTTAATTATTTTCTATTTATGTGAAGGGAGGTTTAAAATGTGCTAAAATGTAAACCAAATGCAAACAGCTTTTCTTCATTTGAGCCAATTTTTTTTATGCTCCATTTTCCAATAATATATCTTATTTTGGGAAGAAGTCGAGATATGTGGCCAGAGTTAAGTATATTGGATATTAACTGTCTGTGAGTTGCATGTGGCTATTTATAAAATGTTCTATTTTTGCCGTCTGTTTCCACATTCTCTTGTCTCATTCTATGTCCTTCTTTTCCTAAAGTGGTAGCTATGGCTCTTAAATTAATTTTCAAGTCCTTTTTTTTTCTTTTGGCTAAGGTTTCTTTTTGATATTTGATATCATTCAGGGATTTTAAAATACAATGTTATTCACTTTGCCCAACCCTTAATTTTATACCTTTGTTTTCATCCTTCCTTCCTGGAATGTCATGGAACCTCTCCTCTTTGTTTACCTCAGACCCAGGGTGAGCTGGGGCGTACAGGGGGCTGCCGGAGGCCTCTTCCTGAGCTGGAGAGCCATGAGGACAGTCGTTCTTTCTGCTTCTCTTCCCAGGCCAGGCCTAACTTCTTCTTAAACAATCCATTTTTATTTTTATTTATTTATTTTTGATTCTTTTAAAATTTTTTAAATCTATTTATTTGAGACAGAGACAGGGGTGGCCGAGGGAGAGGGAAAGGGAGAAGTAGACTTCCTGCAGAGGCCAGAGACCCCAACCCAGGGTTCCATCCCAGGACCCTGGGATCATGACCTGAGCTGAAGGCAAACACTTAACTACTGAGCCACACGGGCGTCCCCTAAATCCATCCTTAAATCACTGATTTCAGAAGAGTATTTTCTTAGAAATCACAAAATAGAGTCTATCCATTTTATGGATATAGAAACTGAGACTTAGACATGGTACATGTTTACAGAAGGGTACCTGAGTATTGATAGAGTAGAATAATTTAATCTGTAGATTTTTACTCCATGTTCATGACAGATTTAGAACATATAAGTGGAAAGTAAGATAACAAATCCTACAAACCAATAATAGTGAAACTCATGAACCTGTATTTATCCTCACAATAATCTTATATATTAGTTTGCTAGTGTTTCTATAACAAAATAATGGGGACCAGGTGACCTACACAACAGAGGTTTATTTTCTCATAGTCCTAAAGGTCGGGTTCAAGATCAAGGTGTTGGCAGGGCTGGTTTCTTCTGAGGATTCTCTCCTTGACTTGTAGATTTTGGCCTTCATACTGTGTCTTCACACGGTTTTTCCTCTGTGCACTCATCTCCCATGTTCCTTAGTGTGTCCAAATTTCCTCTTCTTATATGAGAACACCAATTAGATTGGATTAGGGTCCACCTTAATAGGCTCATTTTAAATTAGTCACTTTAAAAAAGACCTTACCTCTAAGTACAGTCCTATTTTGAGGTATTGGGGATGAGGACTTCAACATACGAATTTTTGGGATCACAATTCAGCCCAGAACACCCTGTTAGGTCAGGATTATCAATATTCCCATTAAATGATGATGAAAGAATGACACAGAGATGTTAAATAACTTGCCCAAGGTTGCACAGCAGATATATGGTGAAGCCAGGTTTTGACACAGACAATCTGGCATCTGAAAATCTGCTGAGAATGTAGTTCAGTGCTCAGAGTCCTTCTTAGAAAATGTTCCAAAAATATATTGTTATAATCTTAAGAATCTTCCCCTGAGCACTTTGTGCAACATAAAGATATTTTTCTACAAAGGATATTTTTTGTTCATTTGCCATGACTTATTCTAGTGCACTTAGTTCCTCACTGTATATAAGAAGGTCAGGGTCTTTGTCATCCAAGGAGTGTATAAACACAGCCATGTTACCTGAGACTGCATGAGGAGGCATAAAAATGTACAGGAAACCTTCAAAGCAGATAAGAAATTTTCGTCAAACACCTAATCTTAGATCATCCATAACTAATTACATTTGAGATGAAGGGTGTATGAATAAGTAATTTTAATTCCAAAATTATCACTAAGGATACTTGACTATACCTTCATTTTGTAGAAGTTTCCTATAGCCAATTATCATAAGAAATAGAAGTGGTCCTATAATAGTCCTATAATCTGGAGAATATCTCCCAAGGAAATTCAATAACACAACCAAAGGAGACTTGAATATCTATTAAAGAATGATTTTCTCTATGGGAAAGCTGTAGACTCACCCTCATTCCTGGTCATCCTGTCAAAACCCTTCTTAATTGTAACTTTGACACATTAGTGACAGAAATAGCTGTCCTCACTTCTTCAGATCTTCCGCAGGAAAAATGACCTGCCCGGGCCCTGCTATTATAAAATTTTCATGGTTTCTGTCGGCTGGATGAGCTCCTACAACATAAAGTGAAAGCTCTGAAGAAGGAGTCAAAGCCTTTTACCTTCACTTAACACTTATCGTTGAAACAAGATGAAAAATGCACACAAATTTATGCAACAACAGGAAATTTTATAAAATAAAAGTAAGGTCTTTATCAGCCATTAATTTCCAAAGCTCTTAGGGAATTAATAAGAAAATACATTTGCAAATGCATTCAAGTTTTAAATCCTCTACTTCTCGACTTAGATGGTTAAGTGCAATATTGCAAAAGAAAATGTAAGCCTGTGCTACGGGAAAGCTGTCCATGGCAGACAAATTGATGTTTTATTTCCTCATTAATAATGGAATTTCTAAAATAAAGCAGGGTATAAGTATGTGTAATATATGTCTCCATTTTAATGATTGAAGTCTAGAAAAATTAGTTGTCTCTCCTTCATTGTTTTCATTGGTTGGCTTCCAGCTCTCTGAATGAGATCTAGCCTCCCCACAGACCCTATACAGGACCATAGGGATTGTCGCATCAGATTTCTAATTTGTTTATAAAAATTTTATGACCCAGAAATTTAGACTCAGAGTGTCTAAATCACACAACTCCTGCTAGATGCTGGTAGAAACCATACAATTGGAGAATCTGACCTCCCTTGTCAGCCCTCTGTCCACATCTGTCTTTATGGGAAGATAGTAATGGAAAGTGGCACAGAAACGCTTCCTCCGGCACAAGAACTTTATTGTCTTTTAATCTTAGAGAAATTATGATCCTTGTCCTAAGGACAGTTTTATCTAAGGTAATGATATCATCTCTAGGTACTTCCATTAAGCCCCAAAATATTTTCCCCTTGTTCCTAAAATCACATTCATGAAGATATTTACAATTCTAAAACCAGGTGCGGCTTTTATATCTTGCACAATAATTAAGTATGGGAAGCAATCTGAAAAATCCCAAAGCGTGCAGGTTTTACTGCAGCTGCAAACTTGTAAATAGAGTGAGTGAATACTTAAACACAATTGCAGCTGATTAGTGAGAAATGCCAGCACACTTCTTTCTAAAAAGGATTTGAAGAGCAAACAAATACCTGCCCATGTAGAAACTTCCACAGAAAATAAGAGACATTTATGACATTATTAAGATGGTGCCTTTGATGATAAAATAATGAAAGGTAGATTGGATCTCTGCATAAGACCAAGATAGGTTTACAAAAATGCGCAAGCTCCTCGCATAAAAACCTGAAGTATGCTAGTCATCTGACCTTGATGTATGGCCTTGAGATCAGGCTACAATTCCACTTAGGGTTGTAGAGACCAGAACTAGCCCTTGGAATCTGCCCCCTGAAGCCTGTGCAGAATGAGATTTTTGACAAGAATGGCTAAACCTTTCCTGATTGCCCAGGTCTGTTTAAATATTGTTAATCGTCCATGGGCTACTTGTGGAAATGGAGCCATGTGCAATTAGATTATTTGGAATTTGAAGGAAGAAGAGATTCTGCATGGGAGTACTGGGGAAATAGCTACCCAGCTGGAGTTTGAAAGATTGTCCTTAAGGATGAATCTGGAGTGTTCAGTCAGGCAGAGCAGGGATGTCAGGGAAAAATTGGGGGGGCTTCCAGGGAGCAAACTACCTGGGAAAGGCATGTATGTGTTACAGTGCAGGGGCTGGTCAGCGATGGCAGGGGGTGGGGGCAGAAGAGCACAGGTAGCAGAGAATAAGGCTGATTGGAGCTAGCATGTAGCAGCCTTCCCTTGCACTCTCATGGTGCACCCAATGGGGAGGAGGCCACCAGGGGAGTTCCCACTGGGTTCTGTGATATCACTGTCTTCTGGTTCAGCAGGTGTCCTTTCTTTTATGTAGGTCTGGAGGCCATGAATCAAATTACCAAGGATACTCAGACCCTGTGGCAACACACATTTCAAACTAAAGCCACACCCAAAACAGAAAGTGAGTTACCAATGGGCTTTCTGTTTGAGGGACACAGTGGTCAGTCTTCTGCAGAATGTACCTCCTTTCTAGTTATATGTGAGTCTAGGAGGTGAAATCATTGTCTTCTAGACTTTGGGTTCCTGCCCATTTGGATCAGGATCTCTGCATTGAGTGATTGCAGAGAACACTATGACAGGCCCTTTGTAGCTCACAGAGAATATCTATATCCACATATATATACACATGGAAATATATAGCTATATCTATATCTTTATTTCTATTTATCTTATTACTTATCTTTCTTTGGAGAACTCAGACTGACATACTTCAATACCTCGGAAGGTGACACTTTTTGGAAATAAGGTGATTAAAGATATAATTGGTTAAGATGAGATGGACCCTAGTCCAACATGACCAGTGTCCTGATAAGAAGGGGTTAATTTGGAGATAGACATGCACACAAGAGGAGAAAGCCAGTTGAAGATGAAGACAGAGAAGAAAGTAATGCTTCTCACAACATGGACTGCCAGAGGTTGCCAGCAAAGACCACTTGGGAAGACACAGAGAACAAAATCTCTCCCTCACAGCCCTTGGAAGGGTGTAGCCCTACTGACACTTAGATCTGGGGCTTCTATCCTCCAGAACTGTGAGACAATACAGTTCTTCTGTTTAAAGCACTTGTTGTGGTTCTTTATTATGGCAGCCCTAGCAGATGGATAGAGGTCTACCAAGTAAGAAGGAGACCTGGCCTGGAGGAAATACCCTCAATGGCACAAGGGGTGCCTTGAAAGATTGTTCGTGGAAAGAGGCAGTAACTTCCATATGTTGTTATTTTTTTTCCCCCCATAATCAATTACAGGACCCCTGCCTTCTCTTTGTGGAATTTCTGCTGTTACATTTTATCCATTTTATATGTCAAAGTCCTCTATGTTATGGAGAGGTTGGTTAATTTCAATCAAAGTCTGAACTGTGATGTATTTTTGGTTATTGTTTACTTTTCTGTTGCTGTTGAGAATCTGAAAATTTCCTCATGTTGTCTAAACTAGAGCAGTAGGTCTAAACTAATTAGAGTAAAGGTTAAACTAGTTAATTCTTTATTAAAACTGTTATTGCAGGGACACCTGGGTGGCTCAGTTGTTAAGGGTCTGCCTTCGGCTCAGATCATGACCTAAGGGTCCTAGGATGGAACCCTGCATTGGGCTCTCTGCTCAGTGGGAGGCCTCCTTCTTCCTCTCCTGCTTGCCTGCTTGTGTTCCCTCTCAGGATGTCTCTCTCTGTCAAATGCATAATTAACAGAAGAGGAGAGGTGACAAAGTAGTGGGGAACTACTAAGTCAAATCTAAGAGTAAGTTGACCCTTTAACAAGGAGGACAACCCTCCAATTCTTCCCCTCACTCCCAAGCTCCAGTGGAACTGAATAATAGCACATGATCTAATCAGAACCAAGGTGAAATATTGTATTTGGAAGGGTTTGTATACTATTCCTTGGATTATCTTGGAACCATGAACCATGAGGTATGACCACTATTTAGCATATGTAAGGGGAGGACATCCTAGAATGGTGCAAATAGTAATAAGGTGGATCTAAGATACACACAGAGAAACCAGGTTCTGGAGGTTTGTTTGTTTGTTTGTTTTTTAAGATTTTACTTATTTATTTGACAGAGAAATTCAGAGAGCACAAGCAGGGAGAGCAGCAGACAGAGAGGGAGAAGCAGGCTTCCCACTGAGCAGGGCTCTATCCCAGGACCCTGGGTTCATGTGCTGAAACAAAGGTAGGTGCTTAACTGACTGAGCCATCCAGGCATCCCTGAAGATCTTTTTAAATCTTGTATGACACTGTGTCTGGAGTGTGTTCAGTTACAAAAGGGAATATATCCCCTCCTTTGCTAAGTTGGTTTTGGTTCCGTTTTATCTCCCATATAATAGAAAAATCTTGAAATGGGAGGCATCTTTGTGATGGAGATACAAGTCACGATTTGGATGGGGTAATTTTTAAGCTGAATGACCAAGGACAGAGATCTGAGAAATATCTGCCTTTAGGCTCTAGGAAGAAAATGGGAAGCTAAACATAAGGAACAGCCTCTTAGACATCAAAGATATGAATCTGGAGCTTCTCCACAACCAAGGCAGAAGAGGAAGACATCAGCAGTGCCAATTCATGACTCAAGGACCATGAGACAAGTGTGTCTGAAGACGGGGTGGGGGTGGGGTCATTGGTAACATTTGGGAACACCTTCTCAAGGTAGTCATGTGAGTGACAATCTGACTTCCAAAGCTCAGAAACACATTGGAGGAAAAAGGGAAAAACAAAACAAAATGAAACAACTTTCTTTCTTTATGTTGGAGAAAAGAGGATTGGTGAGGGGACAAGAGTGCCACTTTGGGCAGGGCAGCCAGAAGGGAGGGGGTTGAGGTTAAAAGGAACTTTTTAAAAAAGAGAACACATGTAAAAAGTCTTGTATAGATAGACAACAGATGAGAGATACAAAACAGAGTAATTTAGTGGAGAAGCTTCTGGAAGTGGCTACAGGAAATGAGACCAAAAAGGAAGGATAGGAAAAGGAAGGACAAGAAACAAAAGGAAGAATAAAAGAGAGCTCCTTCTTATCTGGAGGCAGGGATAGAGGTGGGATGGAGCCAGGAGCAGTGAGGGGTCCACTTGTGCTCATTACATGGAGGGAAGACCTGGTGGAAATGAACGCGACAGAAATATTAACCAGAGGGACATACATGCACTGTCAGTTCTCAGGCACTGGGAAATAAAATATTTTTTGAGGAGATAGAGGAGGGATGAACGGTTACTTAGAACTCCACTGTTTTGGACAATGGTACAAAGGGCTCTTGTGGAGCTCTGGGCAGCCGAAAGGGGCTGGTTTGCCTTATCTCAGGTCTCTCCTCACTTGCCTAAGTGCCTGAGGAGGCAACCCTGGTACTTGTTTTCCCAAGGGGAGTATTTTTGTAGGCAAGAACCAGGCTTAAGCTTCTTGAAATTCTGTTAGTGCGCTCTTTGGGAGATACTAAATACCCACTTCCTTATAATGGCTTCCACTGGCTGCAGGTCCTTTCCATTTTCACTGGAACTTTTTGATAATTCCACCTTCAGATCCAACTAGGTCCTTTCTTCTGATGGGACAGTATCAGAGGGAAGCGCTGTCTTGATAGGTGAATGCACGCCAACACTAGCAGACCAATTTGGGTTTCGGGCAGAGGCTGCTGTGCCCCTATGTTTCAAAGTTCAGTTCCACAAGCAACGTAAGAACTCCTCATAATGCAAGATGCACAATCAAGGAAGAGCTCCTTTTTGCTGAGACAAGTGACACCATCCGTGTGCCACCTTCTGTGACACACGCTGTTTTTAGAAACACATTAGGGTGTGAGCTCTGGGGAATATTTCTATCTACATCTAAGGCGATGCTAATGTTTGTAACTGAGCATCTAGCTGTGCAGTACGTTTTTATTTATATTCCTGGTTTTCAAAGGGTGCTGGGAGGAGCTTCTTTGGAAGCTACAGTAGGGAAAGAGTGAGGAAGGAGCTGGGGAAGGGGCACTGCTGTTTCATAGGGAAGTTTTGGCATCTGAATAGCATTTTATTTAAACAAAGCTTCTAAGGGGGGCGGGGGAAGAAAGCCATTATTTTAAATCAACCAAAGCCCGTTACCAAGTACATTATTAGCAATTAAGCAAGCAGACTTTTTTTTTTTTTTTTTTTTTTTTTTAAGGGCAGCTATTATCCTGGTCTTTAAATAAGAACCATATTGGATAATAACTTAAGAATGTCAATGCCATTAAAAGCAAACTGCTTTTTTTGCAGTTTAAAACCTTAGTGAACTCTCCAAAGCTTTATCTTTTCTAGCTGTTAAGATTGTACTCATCTTTTAAAGATATTTCTTACCTTGAAGGCCTTGCCCAAACACAGCACTTTGAATGGCACATCTCAGATCCCCAAGCTATCATTAATTCTTTCCTCTCCAGTCTTTCAGCAGCCTTTGTAAGTATCTATATTACTCTACGAGTCACAGCACACACCTTGCCTAAGGTTTGCTTGTGGTTGTCTTTTCTGGAAGATTCTGAGCCTCTGGAGGGTTCTCATTCATCTTCATATTCCCCATTGCGCCTGTCTAGGTGTGGAGACTTGTAGTGAAGAAACCCTTAATAAATGTTTGCTTTCCTGAATTCTCAGCAGTCATAATTTTTTTTCAATAAGATAAGGTAGCTGAGCAAATATTCATCATAATGGAAATGAAATTGCTGCCCATAATAATGAAAAGTATTTAGAGGAATGTTCTCACCTATTTAGAGATGTCATGGATGACAAAAATCACTGTGATAAAGAACAGGACGGAATCCTATTTAGGCCTAACCTCTCTCGACTATTCTGTTTCTGGAAAGTGCAAAAGTATCTAGTATGACAGGTACCAGGGTACCTCAGGTAGAGTTGACCTCTTCAAAGGACTCAAGGGCTTTGAAATATCTTCATCATCTTGAGTCATTGTTGACCAGGTGCTTATTTTCCTGTCTGTGTAACTCAGATGATCTTTGATATCCTTTCTAATTCTAGGTTTTATGGATATCTGCATTCTATGTCTCCCACATCTTTCTTCACCTTTTAAAAAAGATTTTAATTTTAAGTAATCTCTACACCCAGTGTGGGGCTTGAACTCACAATCTTGAGATCAAGAGTCAAATGTTCTACTGACTAAGCCAGACACTCTCATTTTGATTTAGGAAGAAAGTCTTTGAAATTGTTTGAATAGCTGAGCTTGGAGATGAAAGTACAATATATTTGTATAAAATTTTCATTATGTAAATATGTGTCAGACAGATCATTTGTCAATGATGAGAAATCCTTGAGCTGGCTTTATTTTCCTATGCTTGTGGAGCTTTGATAACATGTAAGAATCATTAACTTGTTTCAGTTGTGTCTATATTAGATTGGGTAGCAAAAGACTCTTGGAACACTGGTGTACTGAATAATGGCCACCTAGGGATGGCCACATTCTAATTCCTGATACCTATGAATATCTCACCTAATATGGCAACAAGGACTTTGCAGATGTGATTACATTAAGGATTTCGAGATAGGGAGATCATCTGGGATTATCCATATGAACCCAGTGTAATCACAAGGTTCTTTATAAGAGGAAGGCAGGAGACCAGAGTAGGTAATAGGGGATATGACGATGGGAACAAAGATTGGGCTCATGCAGTAAGGCCGTGATCTGTGGAGGGTGGACAGCCACTAGAAGCCAGAAGAAACAAGGCATAGATTCAGCTCTGGAGCCTCTAGAATGAACCGGCACTGACCACACCTTGCCTTTAGCCTTGTGAGACTCATTCCAGGCTTTTGATCTCCAGAACTGTTAAGAAATGAAATTTGTATTGTTTGAAGGCACCAGGTTTGAGGTAACTTGTTATGGTAGCTCTAGGAATTATGTGTACACACAATTCATTTGAAAGTTTGTTATGGGGTTGCACCATATATGTATATATATGTGTGTGTGTATATATGCATGTGTGTATACATTCCCTGTTACTTTTCCCTGAAGTAAGTTCACAGACCAAAACCTAAGAAAATGGAAACATATGAATATCATAAGTTTAGTTTTTCTTCAAAGACCAGAAAAGCACTGGAAGTGAGACATACTGGCAAGTGTAAAATATATATATATATATATATATATATATATATATATATATATATATATCCTTGTCTGTATCCCTTCCTTCCATTAGGCTTCCTGTATCTTTGATGGGAATGTTCCAGTTGTTGTTGGAAAACAGGTGCTAATTAGAAGCCTTACTCCAGAAATAATACAGAACTCTTGGTAGAATTGTTGATGTCATCACAGGATGAAAAAAAAGTGGGGGCACTTTGACATTTTCACAAAGGAGTGTGTTTTATTCAGACTATTTTGGTTACAAAAGACACAGATTGTAGATTCAATCAACTTAGATTGTAGAGTTAGACATTTTTGGTAAGTGGAAGTGGATTGTTAAGTATGGCAAGTATAAATTTTTTTCACAATGCTGGGATGAAGGAAATTAATATTTTCTAGTTTTTCTGAGTCAGATAAATTTGGCTTGATCCTCACTTGCCTGAGTTGGTAGGAAATTTACAACTAGTCATGGTTGAACTCTTCTTTCTTTCCCAGAGTTCCAAGAATCTGGGAAAGAGTCCCAAGAATACAAATTCCAGTGTGCACAACTGTCTCTGCTTGCATCACACTGGTGTCTCATTGCCCAAAGTAGTCATACGGCTGGGCCCAGAGTCCAGTGAATAGAAGGTATTACACAAGTCCATAAACACTGATTGGTGGTGTTTGTTGGAGGGCGTCACACTCTAAACATTCAGCACAGACTGACCTAGTTCATTCACTTAGACTAGGTCACTTCAGGTTAAATTTCTCTGTCATGCATTTTTTTTTTTTTTTTTTTTTGGCCCTTGGGGCCTATTGTCTTTATGTTTTATTAGACTGTGAATGCCTGAGGTAGAAACCATACGGGTCTGGTTCAATGCCATATCACTACCAAAAAGGCACAGTGCCTGGAGCATCACAGGAAGAGGTCCTCTTGACCCAGTAGAATGTGACCATGTAGACTATAGGTGACACAAAAATGTCCCACTAGATTGCCCTATAAGCAAGTTTTCCTTAGACCTAGTAGTCTCTGGAATGGGCACTTCGAATACAGAGAGCTTAGGAAGAAGTTTGGGGCAATAAGTCTTCAGCATTAATTGAGGGAGCTCAGATAAGGTTACAGGAGAATCAAGTCCTAGGGCAGACCAAGTCCCATAGCACTTTACCAATCCCCCCTATCAATAACCATCACATCCATAAAACAATTCTTGGATGCTTATTTGGTTCCCCAATGGGTTCCCAACTAAAAAGAAAGATTTCCCTCTTTATCAAGTATTATGTCCCTCCTCCCACATACAAATCAGTGTCATATGGATTAGTTGATACAATCAATTCTCCAAACTTGACCAATGACTTGTGGTTGGGAAGAAGCAAGGTAGAGCAGATTGAGGCTATGTATTAGAGTAAGACAACCCAGGATGTGAACTTGGGTTCTGCTGCTTCTTAACTGCCTGGTCTTGGCCAACTTGCTAAACTTCTCTGGGTCTCAGTTTCACCAGTTGCAAATGGTTATAATAATAGCTTCCCTTTAGAGTTTTAATGAAGATGAAATTAATGACATAAATAGAACTACCTTCCTCCCCATCCCTTTGCCTTCCTTTCCTTTTCAGTTTGTCACACATTGACAGGTATTAAGGATTCTTGGAATGACAGATACAGGCCTTGAGAAGACATATTGTGGTATTAAAGTGGGGACTGAGCATGAAGCATTTTAGTATACTTGATTAAATCAGCTTTTTTAAAAAAGATTTTATTTATTTATTTAACAGAGAGAGAGAAAGAGAGAGAGAGAGATCACAAGTAGGTAGAGAGGCAGGCAGAGAGAGAGGAGGAAGCAGGCTCCCCGCTGAGCAGAGCCCGATGTGGGGCTCATCCCAGGACCCCGAGATCATGACCCGAGCCGAAGGCAGAGGCTTTAACCCACTGAGCCACCCAGGCACCCCTGATTAAAACAGTTTTAATCGTAGGGAAGAAAAAAAATTAAAATAGTTTAATTTTATAATCATTGTGAAGGCCCCAAGCCAAGAACAGGGTTCCCTATTTATTAAGTTAAAAACATGAAATATGAAGTAAGAATAACTTAAAAGCTTCTATGTACTGACCTGGGGTGATTAAGTACTCGTCTACATAAGTATTCTGTGCCTTTCTTGTAAGTGGTTGTAAAATATAGATAAAATTGGAAAGAGACACAAGTCCCACTCATACGAAGGAAGGAGTGTTACTTTGGTATGGAAAACAACACAATGATAATTTTTAGATTTTTATTTCAGTTTTTATTGAAGAATAAAATGGGAAGATTTTATGCTCAATCATCTTTTGAAGCTGATGGTTTTAGATAATGCATAAGATGTTCAAGATCCAAATGGCAAAGTAGACATGAATTAGAATGATGGCTGAAATTCTCTGAATGATTTTGGAAAAATCCTTTTTTTAAGTGCTTTGTCCAGATGCCTCAAAGTTTGTATCATCAGGGAAACCTTCTACTTGCACTTATTCCACTATATTGCTGCTCATATAGCTTTAAGAACTATTGTTTAGTTTAAATAGTTTCTTCCTCACATTTAGACTTGCATTTCCATGAACTTCTTTTGATATCATTTTCTTCAAGTTGGAGGAGTTTCTAATGAAACCATCACTAAACTATATGGGAATTATGTTATAAAATCACTGGAACTCAAAATGAAAAAAGAATATCCAATCAAAAATATTTTAGAAACATTTTTGGAAGAAAGGATTTACAATGTTCCCAGAGCCTCTGTCTTTGCTTCTTATGCATGTCATTAGTTTTCTATTAGATAACTTTGCCATTCTAGATAATTCTTAGTATTTTCTAACATAATGTACTTATCTTCATGAACTACATATAGGTTGATCAATTTTTAAACTCTTTCTTTAAAAATTATTTATTTCCCCTGCACTATGATTTATGCCTGAACATTTTATTTACTGTCCTGTTCCAGCAAATTGTTATGGTGGTAATGGACAGAATGAGCTCTGTCCTACTCCACCCCACCCTCCATGATGGTTTAGGAGGAGGGGCCTTTGGAAGGTAATTAGGTTTAGATGTGATCCTGAGGGTGGAGCTTCATCATGGAATTTATGTCCTTATAGGAGAAGGAAGAGGGCTCTCTTTCTCTTTCATGCGAAGGGACAAGAAAATCAACTGTTGCAAACCAGCAGAGGCCTCTCATTAGAAACGTAGGAAGTCAGCACTTTCATCTTGAACTTCCCAGTCTCTGAAACAGAGAAATAAATGTCTGTTGTTTAAACCACCCAGTCTGGTATTTTGTTATAGCCGCCAGAGCTGAATAAGACATGGATTTTCTCTCCTTTTAAAGAAAGCTGGATTTGCTCAGCTGCTTGTTAACCATCCTAAGTGGAATGTAGCTGATAAACAAGGGAAAATGTTAGTTCATGAAGTTGTCTAGCCAGGTGGGAAGAGGAACACAAGGTTAATACACACCAATGAAAGTTTGCTAAATATAACGAGTGGATGATGTGAACATTCCCTGATAAAAACCTGAAGAATGATCCAGAAGTAATGTATCAAAAAAAACACAATATTTTTTTCTCCAAATTAATGAGCCATCCTATTGTTTTGGTGTCACCGTCATGGCCATTTTAGTATCTTTCTATGATTGATGGTTTCATCATCATTTTGCAAGTAAATTTTTAAAAAGTTGTTATATTTGATACACTAATGAACTTCTAAATGAGAACATCTGTTGTTTTCCTGTTATTCACAAATTCTGTTAATCTTAAAAATAGAGCTATCGAATTTGTTGGAGATGGTTTATTAATTTTATGAACTAGTGGTATTATTTTCTTATTACTTTGATATCCATCGGTAGGCTCCAGAGAATTAAATCAAAAGACTGGAAAGCTCTTCCCTCCTCCCTGCTTGCCCTGTCTCTTCCATTATTATTACTGTGTGGTCAGTAAGGTCCAGGGTCAGCAATACTAAACTCCCTTATAAATCTGAAAGAGATATATATTGATTTCAACTGTCTGGAAATACATCTTAAGAATGGAGATAAGCAATGAAAGGACAATTATTAAATAGTCAATAATGCCATTCCCTTGGATAGCAAACTGGGAAAAATCCCCCTTGGCTTATTGCAGAATTTACCACTTAACATTATGTGTTTGTGTTGATAAACGACTTCAGCCCTGTATTTTCCTTTTTGATTCACGCAGTTTTCCCGGAAGGAATGAACTACAGGGGAGGCAGGTTTTCCAGTTGAAAATTCCTTACAGTTGAAATTTTACGAGAATCTATAGTTCGTGCAAAAGTGATATAAACCATAAATAGTGTGTACCCTTAGGATTTGCTGGTGAAATAAAAAATAGGAAAATCACCTTCAGAGATAATTTGTTGCTGATGAGACCAGGAAGAAAGCCTTTTAAATCATATGAAAAAATTCTCCAGGAGATAATATGAATATAATTTAATAAACTTGGTCTAATTAATGATGACATTTATTATTGTTGAGACAGGAGGGTGATATTTTGCATGGAGATTGGAAAAGAAATAAGGAGGAGGAGGAATTTTTCAATATTTCTTGAGTATAGTACAGTTCCAGGTGACTCAGGAAGAAATATTTTTCCTTAGAGCATGAAACTATATATCTTACCAGTTCCATTGCCATTGTAAATGCATAATTTTGGCTTTTTGGTTTCCAAATACGGATCGTGGTATATTAATCAGAATCCTCTTGTGAGCAAGTGGCAGAAATCAACTCAGACTAAGGCAGAAAGAGTTCGTATGGGCTCCTTCTGCAGGCTTCATGCATTTGTGACCCCGGACTGGTGTAGGTCCCACACTCAGGAGAGCCGTGCCCTTGGCGTGTAACGCTCTGTGGTTGCCACTGATATTCTTAATAATTTTACCTTTGAATTCGTGTTTGTAAATGAAACCTGATGCGGTAATGGAGCCTGGGCCAGATGCGTGGAGTTTTGGCTCACGGGTACCTCTACCTCCCCAGGATGAGATCTCCACTGCTTCCTTCTCTGGTCCCTGGTGCTCAGGTCTGGGATTGCCAAATTTAGCGGAAATAAACCAAAACCAAAATCAAAACAGGATGCCCAGTTATTTCTGAATTTCAGAAAACAATCATTTTAAAATGTAGGTATGTCTCAAATATTGCCCAAGACATAATGCAGGATGATCTGATATCCAAATTTCACTGGGTGTGCAGTATTTCATCTGACACCTCACTCCTGCCAAGTCACCCACCAGGGCCTCAGCCACAGGCAGGCAGAGATGGGGAAGGGGGAGGGGTGGGGCAGGCGCGGTCCGTCCGTCCGCTCCCGGCTGGCGGCGCTGTGCGTTCCTGGTGGTGAGCTCGTCGCTCACCAATCCTTGTGATACCCGGTGCGTCCTGGCGCGGAAGTTGCCCTTTGAGAGTCCCCCGCTTACGGCGAGACGGGGAGATCTGAGTTCGTTTACTGTGAGATTGGGGTGTGACCCTGGACCTGAGTTCAGGCTCAATAGCCTTGACGGTCAGGGCTGGCTCGCCCGGATCTCTGCACCCCTCCCCCGACCCCCCGAAGAGGAGAGTGCGACATTAACCACCAAATACAAAACAGCGTGACGGATCCAGAATGAGACTGCGGAAGAAAGGCAATTGCGCTATATTTTAGTACCTTTAATGACACGTTTTTCCTGCTTTTGAACAAGAGGCCCCGTAATTTTATTTTGCATCATAGCGGGTCCTGGGCTCTTTTCACCGGGAGGAGCTGTGGTATTTCTGAAATTTACCGCAGTTGGAGACAACATTGACAGATTTTCTCCAGCTCACTTTCCTGCTTCTTTATGAACTTACGGTTTCTTCTTAGAGCACAGCTGCCATGACCTTACTGACTCTTAGAGCACAGCTGCCAGGACCTTACAGCTAGGACCAAAGGAGAAAGTTCCAGTTTGAATAACGGTGAGAGACAGTCTGATTACTCCAGCTTTGGTCCTCTGTGTCCCCTTGGACCATTCAAGTGAAGTGGCAATTGCACAGCCCTGAGTCCTGCCTGAGGTCATCTCTCTGTTAGCAGGAGAGCACTGGAAGAAGGGGTAGAACCAACTTAGTTATTTTAAGAAGTCACTGTGAGGGGCGCCTGGTGGCTCAATGGGTTAAGGCCTCTGCCTTCAGCTCAGGTCATAATCTCAGGGTCCTGGGATCAAGCCCTGCATCAGGCTCTCTGTTCAGCAGGGAGTCTGCTTCCTCCTCTCTCTCTGCCTGCCTCTCTGCCTACTTGTGATCTTTGTCTGTCAAATAAATAAAATCTTAAAAAAAAAAAAAGTCACTGTGAGATTATTTTTCTACTCTAATTTGATTTTCCTACATTTAGTTAAAATGACTCTCTTTCCTAGGGCTCTTTTACTGCCGAATTAATTCATACAATTAATTTTTTGAAAGTACAAAGTTTGCAGCAGGATGCCCACCTGCTATGACCTAACTAAGTGCAAATGTCCTTTACAACCCAGCCAGAGGAAACTTCTGCAACTCTAACTGTCTCTTAAAAACTGTATACCTTGGGGGGCGCCTGGGTGGTCAGTGGTTTGGGCTGCTGCCTTCGGCTCAGGTCATGATCTCAGGGTCCTGGGATCGAGCCCCGCATCGGGCTCTCTGCTCCGCAGGAAGCCTGCTTCCCTCTCTCTCTCTCTCTCTGCCTGCCTTTCTGCCTACTTGTGATCTCTGTCTGTCAAATAAATAAATAAAATCTTTAAAAAAAAAAACTGTATACCTTGGGGGCACCTGGGTGGCTCAGTGGGTTAAGCCTCTACTTGCGGCTCAGGTCATGATCCCAGGGTCCTGGGATCAAGCCCCACATCACATCTGGCTCTCTGCTCGGCGGGAAGCCTGCTTCCTCTTCTCTCTCTCTGCCTAATTGTGATCTCTGTCAAATAAATAAACAAAATCTTAACACAAAACAAAACAAACAAAAACAAACCCTGTAAACCTTACATTTAGAGTTCCTCTAAAATTACGTTTGGGAGGACCCTCAGATGTACAGATTACTATTCACCCTTCCATCTATCCTTTCATTTGTCCATTCATCAAATACGTAGTTTAAGCCAAAAACAAGTCTTGGGGTTGAAGCTTACTTGGAGAAGAAAATTCTGTAAACTGATAAATTTTATGAAAACTATTTAAAATGTCTCCTAAGACCACAGCAGAGGCACCAAAGACAGGTGGAGTGCTTATACTTTTCCCCTTGCTTCCTTCCTGCCTTCCTTCCTTCTTAGGATTGAAAGAAATGGGCTTTGGATCTGAAGTTAGAGCTCAGTCCAGCTGTTATTAAATTATTGACATTTTCTAGGAGGTGTGTGGAGGAAGAGGAGAAACTTTGAGGGACTGAGTAGTGTAATTGTGCAGTTGCCATGGTGACTTGTGGCCAGGAAGATTTTTCTGTGTTGGTTCCATTGCACCAGATGTAGGTACAGCCAAAAGAGCGTAAATCAGTTTCCTAGAAAATTATTTTAAAGGCAAGTCCCTACTGCAAAGGAAGTCAAAGGCAGTTTTACTTTTCTGTGTCTAAGAGGGCACATTTCTTGCTTTTTCTTATGCACACATATAATGGCTCATTATTTTTGCCAGTCCTTTGCACACACACACAAAACAGGTAATACTTTGAGGTGTGAGAAATGTCGAATGGATTTTGGCTGACAGTTACTAAGGTCAGTCTCTTGATGCTTTTTCATTGTAAAGAAAAAAAATACTTTTGACCTCAATTTAACTTGAAACTTCCCTGTGACAGTTACTGGATCAATTTATAAAGAATAAAACATTAATGACAAGGTTCATCTCAGGGCAAGGTGCTACAAATAGTATTTTCCTTTTTTTGAGTGCTAATGTAAATGGTATTGTTTTTCATTTAAAATTTCCCTTGTTCATTGCTGGCATGTATAAAAATGATTTATTTTTATTTATTAACCTTGTATCCTGACTCCTTGCTATAATTACTCATTAGTTCCAGGAGACTTTTTTGATCATTCTTTTGGATTTTCTACATTGATGATCATGTCATCTGTGAGCAGAGTTTTATTCTTCTTTCCTGTTATGGACTGAACATTTGTGTCCCCCCAGTTTCATATGTTGAAATCATAACCATTACCTCTCTCCCCGCCAGACAGTGGTATTAGGATGTGAAACTTTGGGAGGTAATTAAGTCATGTAGGTAGAGTCCTCATGAATGAGATCATTGTCCTTAGATAAGAGACTCCAAAGAGCTTTCTAGCTCTCTTTCAGCCATATGAGACTACAAAAAGACAGCAGTCTGCAAGTGGGAAGAGGGTTCTCACCAGAATCTGATCCTCTGGGACCCTGAGTTTGGACTTCCAGCCTCCAGAATGATGAGAAATAAATTTCTGTATTTTGATAAGCCAGAATACCCAGTCTCTGGTATTCTGTTTAGGAGCCCAAACTAAGACACTTCTCAATCAGAATACTTTTTCTTTCCTTTTCTTGTCTTATTGCATTAGCTAGGATTTCCAATGTGATACTGAAAAGAAGTGGCGAAAGAGGACATCTCTATGTTGTTTCTGACAGTGAAAATTTAAAGTATCATTTCAGAGGTCATCATTTAGCTTGATTTTAAAAAAAAACTATTACGTATTCCATATTGACAAGGATGAAAAGATAATGCCTAAGTTTGGTGAGAATGTCTGGCTAAAGGTATTCTGTTACTCTCTTCATGAGATTACAAGCTGGTAACATTTTCAGAAGACTTCTGATTTGGACTGTCTTCCCACATTTGAAATTTAACCATTAAATTTCTAGGCAATGCTCACACAAGTGCAAATATTTAAGAATAAATATTGCAATATTGTCTTTAGAAGCAAAGAATTTGAAACAACCCATCATCTGTCATAATAATGGATCAAGTAAATTATGATATATTCACACAGTGGAATATACTATTCAGCTTTTAAAAAGAATAATAGATTTCAACTATGTATTGACATTGGGAAGATGTTAGTAAAATATGTTATTGGGTTAAAATGCAATTTTCTGGACACTATATATAGTATGATTCTATTTGTATAAAAAAAGGATGTTTGTAAGTATGCTTATATAAGCACAGACAACATTTAGTACAACTTATAAGAAATTGTTACAATTAGTTACCTCTGATTGGGAATGAGTAGATCACTGGAAAAGAAAGAAGACTATTTCTACTCATTTTGTATTTTCTATATGTCAATGGAAATTATGTAAAATATTTTGAGTGGGTAAAAAAAACCATTGTAATTTAAAAATTGTAATATATTTATGAAACATTTGAGGCCTGTGCCTTGTAAATTACTAACAAAATATTCTTTCTCTACTGATTTGCCTCTGGCCATTTAAAATAGCAAAATATTCTTTTTATGTATTTTGAAATCTTATATTCCCTCATCAGAGCTTAGAAAGGATTTTTTTTTGGGGGGGTGACACAGTAATATATATTAAAACATCACGGAGGCCTCCAGATATTCATTGGTATTCTTGTTTGTTTTGTTTTTAAAGTCTGTCAGGTATATTTAATCTGTTTTCCCTTTCTTTTCTTTGAGGGGTTTGACGAGTTGAAGGACTTTTTCCTTTTTTTTAGTGGGGGGAGGCTTAAATATGCTTATATTTAGGGGAGAAAGAGTAAGAAAGAGACAAAGATTAAAGATTAGGGTAGAATCCCAAGAATGGGTGGATGAATAAAGGCAGAGATTTTTTGGAGTGGAGAAAAGCAGAGAGAACTTTGGTAGATGATTATTCATCTGCTACTTGGGGTTCTGGCAGCTGTGGGAGCATATGAGGTGTGTCTGGGCAGACTTATGCCTGTAAGTATCATACAATGGGCTGTCTGGGAAAAAGTGTCCTGACTGTACTGTTATGCCCATCTCTGAGGCATTAACGTCCCCATCAGGGACAATTTCAGGATACTAATGGTTTAACAATGGGTTTATCACATTCCTAGAGATTTATTAAACAGAATTCATGAGCTGGCAGACGGGTGGAAGACATGAGCAGACATTTCTCCAAAAAAGATATACAAATGGCTAACAGATATGAAAAAATGCTCAACAGCACTTGACATCAGGGAAATACAAATCAAAATCACAATGAAGTACCACCTCACACCAGTCTGAATGGGTAAAATTAACAACTCAGGAAACAACAAATGTTGGTGAGGATGCGAAGAAAGGGGAGCTCTCTTATGCTGTTGGAGGGAATGCAAACTGGTGCAGCCACTCTGAAAGATGATATGTAAGTTCCTCAAAAAGTACCCTACAGCCCAGCAATGCACTACCACATATCTATCCAAAGGATACAAAGAGTGATTCGAAGGCACATATGCATCAAATGTTTATAGCAACAATGTCCACAATAGCCAAAATATGGACAGAGCCCAGATGTTCATTGATTGAAGAATGGATAAAGAAGATGTAATATGTATAAGCAATGGAATATTACTTAGCCATCAAAAAAATGAAATCTTGGCATCTGCAATGACATGGATGGAACTAGAGTGTATTATGCTAAGCAAAATAAGGTAGAGAAAGACAAATAACTTTCTCTCATATGTGGAATTAAAGAAACAAAGCATATGAACAAAGGGGAAGGGAAGGAAAAATAAAATAAGATGAAAATAGAGAGGGAGGCAAACCATAAGAGACTCTTAAATATAAGAAACAAATTGAGGGTTGCTAGAGGGGAGGTAGGTAGGGTGATAGGGCAACTGGGTAATAGGCATTAAGGAGGGTACTTGAAGTAATGACCACTGGGTGTTATATTTAACTGATGAATCACTAAATTCTACCCCGAAACTAATAATAATAATAGTAGTAGTAGTAGTAATAATAATAATAATAAATATATATATATATGAACTTTGGAGGAACCCAACTCAGCCTATAAATACATATCAATGAAGCAGAGTTGGCAGTGGGGGCTTAGGATGAGGCTGGAAGGGAGAGAGACAAGGTTGAACCAGACATTGATTATTTTGTGTTGTCCTCCTTGCCCTGCCCACCCCCTACCTTCAGCTTGCCTAGACTACCCCTCATCCTACCAGGTGGTATGGTGCCTGGAGAAACTCAGGCATAAAAGGTACAGAATTCCAGATTGAGTTTATGCATCAGCAAGGCAGGTTTGGCCATGCTCAAAATGAGGAAATCTGGTAAGACAGGTAGAAAGCTGACAGGGGCTTTATTTTGATAGAGGTCATGTGAAGGTTTCTTTCTAAACTCTTCTCTGCACATTTTCTCATTGGAAATCAGCTGCACACATGAAGGTCACAGCAAACCACAGAATCCCACTGGGTTTCCAGGCCCCCATATCTGCTCTCCCATCTCAGTAGTACTTCTTCAAGTGTTGCTTTGCATGGAGAATGGCAAGAATCAACATTCATCCTCTGTAAGCCCACTTGAATATATTTTCCAAAATATCATTGAATATCTGATTCTGTTTGAAATTATCGTGAGAGTAAATTTATAAATAAAGGAGTTGCTATTTGCCAAATGTGGCTGCATTAAATTGACTTGATACTGAAGTACATATGTTATGGGGGAATTAAAAAAAAAAACATTTTATGTGAATCTCATTTGAAACATTTTGGGATCAGCTGCTTTGAAGTGTAATGCCTTTACCTGTTACGACATTTCCAGGACATTATTTTACCTGTCTTTAAAAAATTTTTTAAAATCAGTTACTGCTTTTAGCAAAGACTTCCTTACTTTCTAATTGCCCTAAATTTCTTTTCTTATTGAAGACATGTTTAACAATTGAATTCATTATTTTAGAAATTAATAAGACTTTCGTTTTTTAGCAACTGCCCATCATGGCAGAGCTCCCACGGAAGTACTAATCCAAAGAAGTCTGTAAAAATGTTATGTATCTAATTAGATTCAGTGAATAGAGAATAAAATTTCAGACTTGAGAATGGAGGGCTGTTACAAATTGCTGGAACTGAACTGTATAACTCCCAAAATTCATATGTTGAAGCCCTGACTCCCAATGTGATAGTATTTGGAGGTGGGGCTTTTGGGAGGTAAGTGGGGCTAGATGAGGTAATGAGGGTGGTGTCCTCAAAATGGGATTAGTACCCTGAAAGAAGAGAACAGAGCTTGCTTTCTCTTTCTCTAGGGCTCCTGAAGGGTCATGTGAGCACACAGAGAGAAGACAGTAGTCTGTGAGTTGGGAAGTGGCTCCTCAGCAGGAATGGAATCTGTCAGCACCCTGATCTTGGATTTCCCAACTCCCAGAACTGTAAGAAATAAATGTCTGGTGCTCAAACCCATTCAGTCGACTTTGTTAGAGCATCCTGAGCTGATGAGGACACAAATATTCTTACATGATGATCATATCTGATAGCATTCTGCAGTTCCAAGCTTTCTGAACTTCAGGGTGAGGAAAGCGTCCAGTCCATGTAAACACTCTGTTCCTTATTAGCTCAAATGTAAATGCTGATCAGTCTGTTTGTTCTGTCATGATCCCATTAGCATCCCCCAAACAGGAACAAAGTAAAAAACATGAATCAGCAATGTGGCATTGAGATTTCTTTGTGTTCCATGCGTCTAGCCTTCTGTGAGTCACTGGGCATGCAATGGTCAATAAGACAAAGTGGTCCCTGATGTTGTTGTGCTTATATGCTTCTTGGGGAGATAATGAGAAAATAGACAATATGAGGACAATTGTTCTGAAGGCAGAGGAACTGGATGTAGTGGGAGATTCAAGAGCTCCTAGAAGGAGTATACAGAAAAGCTGAGATTAAATGTGGTCAGGAGCAGGAAAAGTTAAAGGGGCAGGAAGAGTTCCAGGCAAAGAACTATTTGAGAAACTGAAATAATTTCTTTTTGACTAGAACAAAGTGAGGAGAAGGTGTCATGAAAGATGAACCTGAAAAAATTACTCCCTTAGAGATGATGCTGATCTTTCTAAGCCACAGGAGTTTTATGTTATTTTAAGGGCACTGATGAACAACTGAAATTTAATGGCAAAGACTTGATCATATTGGCATTTTAGAAAGGTCCTTCTGGTTTCTATGTGAAATGGATTGGACCGGAAGAAGAAAAGAAGCTAATGATTCCCAGTACCTGGAAAAGTTGTTAAAATCAGGATGGATGATAGAACTGGGCAGAATTTAGAGATATTTAGGAGGTAAACTCACTTTGGTAATAGGATGCTGGATGAGGTGAGGAAGAAGGAGAATTTAAGGAAGACATATGGATTTCTGACAATTACACATAGATCAAATAAAGGAAAACAATAACCCACTGGACTTTTTAAAAGGTCTATGGGGACCTTGTGAGAACCAGACTGAAATGGCCTGAGGAGTTAGGGGGAAGTGAAGAAATGGGGTTAAGCTGTGGGGGGCATTTTTCATCAGAGCACTGTTCACTAAAACCCATCATTGCCTACTTGCCACATAGTATATAGCTGGGAAAGAATGATGTGGGGGAATACCAAAATATCATGTTTCTATGATACAGGGCAGATAGATTTCTAGAATTGGGATTCTGTGAATTGATGATATTTCTTATGATATTCTTCTAGGTTCTGGTGAAGTTGGGACAGGGATTTTTTGACAGGTCTTTACTCCTGTCATTCCAACACTACTATGTTGATTAGAGTGGTCCAACTTAATGATTGTTTACATTGAAGCCAGAGACCCCAAATCACTGTTTATAACTCTCAGTTTAATTGAAAATAAAAAGATAGATCCTGGTTGAACATCTGGTCAACCAATTCTTTTGGTCTGATCGTAGGAAGGGTTGGGAAGAGGTATGATTTCCTCTGGCTTCCCAAAGAAGTAACACTGTTTGCTCAGAGAAATTTCAAAAGCCCTTACTCAATGAAGAGTCATTCGTTACAGTCTCAGTTCTTCTAAGACTGGAATGGGTATCTCAGAGGGAAGCTATCCTAGCTAAATTTCTAGGGAAGGAGTCAAGTTCTGCCTTCCGACATGCCCCCCTACCTTTTTTTTACCCCAACCCCTTTCTCTGCCTACACAGTCCAGAGCTTGGCAGACACTTCCATTCCTTCCTCCAACTCACCAGTCCTGATGAGGTTTCTTTATGGTGCATGTTTTCCTCCTCTGGCCTGTCAGGCAGGTCCTCCATTCAAGTCACTTGTCTTCTAGTCACTAATTCAGTGTGATCCCAGTCCGCACCACCAACTGTGGTATTAAGTTCTGCTCTCAGGTTTTTTTTTTTTTTTTAATATTTTATTTATTTGAGAGAGAGACAGTGAGGGAGAGTATGAGCGAGAAGAAGGTCAGAGGGAGAAGCAGACTCCCTGTGGAGCTGGGGACTCCAGGATCATGACCTGAGCTGAAGGCAGTTGCTTAACCAACTGAGCCACCCAGGCTTCCTCTGCTCTCAGTTTGATGGTACTGGCATGTGTCTTTCTGACTCAATTTTGATACTGTTCCCCTGGGGTTGTCAAGAACACACCCTGCCCTTGCCCATGCTTTGCATCTCTGTGGTCAATTTGTATACTGCTATGTGGACTGTGGGGTTTCTGGAGACTTTTGTGACTGACATGATTTGGGTTTGATCATATAAGAAGATGGAAAGTTGTCTAAACCAATTAACTAGAGTTTAAATAAAAACTTGATATGTTAAAAAAAAAACCAAAAAACAAAAATAAGATTTATGGTCATTTAAGTTTAAAAAAAGAGTGATCTAAACAACATCTTAGTTTTCTTAATTTACCTATTTATTTGCTAGTTTTTTATTTACCTATTTATTCACTCATTTCATAATCATAGATTGGTGAGGGTCAGACATATCAGTTAGATGTGTTTTTGAAAGTTCTCTGCAGTGTATTTTAAAAATGCTCACATGAGGGCTTGGAAGAGGGTTAGTTAGCCTGGGGAACTCAAACAAAAGTCAAATTAGTAGTTCAAGTGAGAAGTAAGAAAGAATCAGTTTATTTGTTTATTTGTAAAGATTTTATTTATTTATTTTTGTGAGAGAAAGAGAACAAGCACCAGCAGCAGGGGGAGTAGGGGGAGAAGAAGAAGCAGACTCCCTGCTGAGCAGGGATTCCCAGGACCCCAGGATCGTGACCTGAGCAGAAGGCAGACACTTAACCAACTGAGCCACCCAGGTGCCCAACAGTCATTTTAATAGTTTAAGGTGAGAAATGATAAAGATGTGAAGTAAAGCAGCTGGAATAGATTTGAGACATTTCAGTGCTATATTCAGCAGGACTGGGTGACAGAATATTGGGAAAGAGGATACAAATAGTCGAAGACAAAAGAGGTCTTTAGCTTGATGTACCATTTACAATGGTGCTAACTGAATAGAGAGGATCTAAATGACAACGACTTAAGTTCTTTACATGTTGCATTTCAGTTGCTTATGGAAAGATTGAGGAGTAAAGTCTGGCCAGCAATCAAAGTGATCTGTATACAGTCAGGAAAGATAGTTCAAGGCTAAGGATTAACATTAATAATTTATTTCATTTTTTGTTTTTTGTTTTTTACATATTTACTTTTGTTTATGCTTTCAAATTTGAAAATCAACCAATCTGAGACAGTTTGCAAAGATACCGACACACCATTAAAAAAAAAAATTAAAATGAGAAATTTTCAGAGTGGATTTGTCAATAGACAACTGAAATGTAAGTTTTGAAAAAACCTAGAGTCTGAAGTACATACCATACACACACACACACACACACACACACCCCTTTACATATTGCTAGAGGTAGGCTTCACTGAATTTCCTATGACCCATTGCATAGAGGGAAATATTTGATTCACCATATAACTAAGACAGAAGTGCTCTCTGGTGTTATAACTATCCTTGGACTGAGGTCTGAAAGACAATTCTTCTGCGTTCTCTAGAGAGAACAGTATTCTTAATGATATCCACAGAACAAATTTAATAAGTGATCTTATGTTTTTTTTTAAACCATGTAAAATAGTCCCGTGGCATAACACAAAAAGACAGTTTGTTCAAAGTGACTGCTTATGGAGAAGATGATGAAATCCAGGTTTACAAGCTGTCTGGTTTCAACAATAACAACAAAAAATAAAATCAAGATCTAGAAAGATCACAAAAGGTTGCCGTAGACCATATCTGGTTAGTAGACATTGTTTTTGACATGTAAGATTTAGAAAATGGAATTATATGAATTATTTAAAAGATCATCAAGGATTTTCAGATTAAAATCTATATGATATGATATTATATGATATGATATATTTTGTTTCTTGCTTCTCTTGAACCATTAGAAGACCTTGTACCATGGAGTCTGCTTCCTGTATGGCAGCCACTGGGTAGCTCTGTCTTTAGATGAGGAATGTGTTTTTTATTCAGCCATAGACCTCATTCATTTATGTTATTTACCTGCCCCCACAGATATGAAATTTGCAACTTTTGCTACAGAGAAAGATGTAGACTGCATGCCATATAGGCAATCCTTAATGTGTATTATTCATTGCAACTTTAGATAATTATTGTGTGACAGAGACTATAAGGTTATATACTATAATAAAAATTTGGAACACTGGTAGTATATATATCAACATTTTTTTTAAAGCAGAGCTATACATTAACAGCCAATTGCAATTAATTGTTTTGGATTCCCACTGACGTAGGAAGAATTATTGATGGAAGTCCCAAGTGTCTAGGTCTGATGATGTAGCCTTAAATACATTGAAGTTGGTGTTCTACCCAAAGAACCATAATTATGTTTAATGTAATTTCTTAATGAACCCTCCAATTAAGCAAATTGTATCTTAGATAATTGAATATATTGCTTGCTAGATATATTTACATATTGCTTAAATTTAGAGGAATATTTACAACATTTATGATCTGGATGTAGAAATCTCAATCTACTCAGTCAAACACTGATTAGCTAGACATTAGGTTTTCTGTAAAGGCTTGACCTAATTCCTGCTAGTAAGATAATTTTATCAGCACATAGAATGTTTCTTTCCTATATTAGAGTTGAGTTGGAAGAAAGGGAATGTACTCAGTTCACCCAAAATGAGTATCAAGTCCTTAAGATGCGAATTAACGAGAAAATATAGGGGCAGAACACATTCTTGTTTCATCCACTGGAAAGACTCACCAAATAATACTTGATAGTCTTGCTGTTCACAGTATTTTTGCCTAAATCTCAACAGAGATGGAAGAAAATTGAGTTTATACAGGGTATGAAACCAACAGGTAAGCCAAGGTCAATAATACTAACAATCTTATGCGATTCCTAACACGTTTTTCCTGAAGGCAATAGAGAATGGGACAGAAATCAGTAGTCAAATAACTAAGCCCCAAATTTCTGATTTGTTTGGAAATTTATTCTGGGTAATTCATTCTTGGATCATTTCAAAAAGAAAATGGGAACATATTTGGGATGGCATGTCTAATGAGTAAATGGTTCTAAAATCTGAGGGAATAGATGCTCTTTTATTTATTTTTTAAATAGGAACTTACATGTCTGAGCCTACTGAGTTGAGATATTGTTAGTACTCTTCTATGTACAAGAGTCATGAGAGCCTTAGAAGTGGCCCAGGAGCTAGCCTTAAGACAAGAAGAGGGCTGAGGAAGGAGCTTCGAGAATCACCACATTTCAGAGAAGTCCCACCAAGAGAGGAAGGGGAGAACACTGAAAGGTTGAAAGAGACTCAGTGGGGGAATCACACCCTTACTTGCAGCCAGAAAAATCAAGTGGTAGATAGAACAAAGAGGTCATTGAACTTGGGAATAAGCAACCTATTTAGATTTTTGAGACTTAATTCAGTAGCAGTAACATCTTACCTATTACTAAGTTACAGCCACTGAACTGGTTGATTTCTTTACAGACTTGACTACCACCACCCCTTAAATGAAGAAAATTAGGTTGCAAGAATTTAATGAATTTATTTGTCTCTGGTAAGGTTCATTTATTCATTCCATCAAAACCCAAACCATGATGTGATCTCTACTCTGAAGGAATTGACATTTTTAAAAATTTATTTATTTTTGTTTTTGAATGAATAAAGAAAAGGGAGAAGATAAGAAGAGGAGGAAAAGAGAGAGAAAGGGAAGGAGGGACAAAAATTAAGGTTTTAGTTTTGTCTTGGGCGATTTTGACATGATGGTATACAGAATGAAAACAGTCCCAGAGAAGATGTGAAATACGGGGTAGAGGAGTTGGAGTGATATCCTATAAATGAAATAAAAAGTCATGGATTCGTAAAACACAGGGTGAAGTTTAAGTCCTGGGAAAAGACATAGGGGTATCTTTTTGAGACAGTGGCAAGGATAGTTGTGAATACAGATAGATTCTGATTTTCAGGAGGAGGGCCAGAGTTTATGTCTTTTACTTGTCTGTGAGTTAGAAAGGCAGAGAGGGTTTCTGTTATGTGAAGGGTAGGTGCTACTTTATTTTGACACTACTGAATAACCACAAGTGGTTTCTTTGCAAGTCTCCTCCAACAATCCTGGCTTCCCACACGCATGTTCCTTCTCAAGGTGACCATTTCTCATCTCCTGTCTTTTTTATTTTATTTTATTTTTAAAAAACAATTTCTTTATTTATTTGACACACACAGAGAAAGAGAGAGAGAGAGAGAGAGAGAGAGAGAGAGAGAGAGAGAAGACAAGCAGGGGGAGCGGAGAGGGAGAAGCAGATTTCCTGCGGATGCCTGATGCCAGGACTCCATCCCAGGACCCTGGGATCGCTACCTGAGCCAAAGGCAGACACTTGAAGACTGGGCCACCTACGTACTCCCTCCTTTTTAAAGAACTTACTCTGATTGTCTGAAAAATGCAGACTTTTCCTAAAGTCTTTCCATTCCTAATCACTTTTTGTAAACCAGCTCTCAGCACAAATAGTTCTGACAAACTTCCAGTTGCTGTCCTACATGGTTACATCTTTCTTTTAAAATTCTGTCAAATAAATTCAATTCACACTTAGCGTAGCTGCCAATTTCATAGTCACTGATCACGTGGTGTGTCAGACAAGACTATTCTCAGGTAGCTGCATATTTATTTAGAGCCAATTCTCTCCTTTCGATATTCTTTTCTCATTATACCATTATTTGCTTGGTATTCACTGCATTTTTATTTATGGTTTACCAAGATACTTGTTTCTTTGTTCTTTACTTTCAAAATGAGGTGTTAATAATTGATATTGTTATTGAATACAAGAAAGATATTTTACAAGTATTTTTTATTTGTAGTTGTTATAGCATATTTCATTATAAGGATACACCATAACCTTTTCCCAATTTTCCCTGTTATAAAGATCTTTGTATGTCTATTTTAGGATATTTGTCCAATCTAGTAGGTTCAGTATTTTTTTTTCCAGTTGATTTTTGGAAAACTGTGTTCTTATTGCTTATAATCTTGTTCTCTCTTTCTTTAATGAAACTTTGAAAATATTTGCCATCTCAGGTGACATTAATATACTATTTTGTAGTTTTACTTTTTCAGAGTCCTATATTTAATATGTATGATCTGATTTGAGAGTAAGAGGTGTCCCTAGTAGTGAACTGGTTATTCTAAGACCACTTATTGAAGGGGCCATCATTTTTCTACTGATTTAAAATTATCATTAGCATGTACTAAATTTACTTATATAATATGTACAGATTCTTTTTCTGAACTTTAAAATATATTCTTTTGCTGGTTGTACACTGTTATTGTAACTTATAACAGGTTGGGAGGGCAAAGTTCCATCACTACTCTTATTGAAAAAAAATACTTGGTTATTTTAGTGCTTTTACCCTCCCATATAAGGTTTATGATCATTTTGTGAAGTTTTATAAAATGTATTTTATAAAATATAAAATATATTGCTTAGTGGTTCTGTTTTATGTTCAGTTATGTTTCTAGCTTAATCAGAGGCAAACTTCATTTTTCACCAAATTTAATTTTTACATTTAGGAATAGAACATGTTTTTCTTTTTAGAAAATTTCCCCTTAAATGTAAATCTTATTTGTTTTCAGATGATAATAACAATACCCACTCATTGTAGAGAACATAGAAAAACACAAATAGCCATTTCTTTTCCTCCTTGTTTTTTTTTTTTTAAGATTT
Organism: Mustela lutreola; assembly: GCF_030435805.1. Classification (NCBI taxonomy): domain Eukaryota; kingdom Metazoa; phylum Chordata; class Mammalia; order Carnivora; family Mustelidae; genus Mustela; species Mustela lutreola. The sequence continues at coordinate 77,103,785 of NC_081292.1, forward strand.
TATTTATTTATTTGAGAGAGAGAATGAGAGAGAGAGAGAGAGCATGAGAAGAGGGAGGGTCAGAGGGAGAAGCAGACTCCCTGCCAAGCAGGGAGCCCAATGCAGGACTTGATCCTGGAACTCCAGGATCATGACCCGAACTGAAGGCAGTTGCTCAATCAACTGAGCCACCCAGGCACCCTCCTCCTTGTTTTTGAAACTCAGGTAGGGAGTTGAGCTAATTATACTCATGACTGAGCTAACTGTACATTGCTGGTTCATGGAACACTCCTCTAAAAGTCAGATAAAGCTAACTGCTGAAACAAACAACCCCAAATGTCAGAAGCTCAATCCAGTAGAAGTTTACATATTGCTTGTTTCCATTTTGGTTCAGGTAGGGAACTCTGCTCCATCTGCTCATTCAGGGATCCAGGCTCCTTCCTTAGTGTGACACCCTCCCCGTCCTATCTTCTTGCAAGCCGTGTTAGATGCTCCTGGCATAGTCTGTGCAGAGCTTTACTTTTACTACCAAATAATGTATAATTAATGTATCTGGACTTATTTCCCTATCAGACTGTATCCTTTAAGAAGATTATGCATTTTATTCATTTTTATAACCCCAATACCATGCATGTCAATGGCTGTGATTTTCAAAAATACTTGTAAAATCACAGTGTAAAAAATATAAATTCTTACAGAAAAGACTAGAAAGAAGTGCATCAAAATGGATTTGTATTTTTACATTTAGCACATGTTACTCTTATAGTAATAAAGACAACTAATAAATTACTCTGAAAAGAAACAAGTGAATTCTTGAAATTTTTTTCATTGTTCCTTCTAATAGTTTTATCTGCTTCTCTTTGGTATTGATAGTAGTTTCTACACATATAGTTAGAGTTCATGCTCTATTTCTGTTTTGTAAAGGAAGACTTTTATTTCTTTTTAAAAGATTTATTTATTTATTAGAGAGGGAGAGTAAGCAGGGGAGGAGCAGAGGGAAAGGGAGAACAAGAGAATCCCAGGCAGACTCCCCAATGAGTGCAGAGACCCACATGGGGCTCAGTCTCATGGCCCTGAGATCCTGATTTGAACTGCAACCAAGAGTCAGATGCTCACCTGATTAAATCACCCAGGTTTCCCTAGAGGAAGGCTTTTATAAACCAGTAGAACTCTTACTGAACTGTATAGAAAGTAGAAAATTTCCTTAAAACAAAAACATTACACTATTTTAAGAAAAACAATTATATAAAGCATAAACTCTACTTTTGTAGAAAAATCAGGAATTTAGACACATCGTCTTTTTTTAACAGTACTTTTGTTAACTGACAGTTTTTCCTTTTATTAATGTTTAGAAAAGTTATTTAGATTTTTAACCCTCTGTGATCTGAAATAGCTCTTTGCTTTTTTAGTGGTTCTAGAGAAACATTCTTTAGCAATTTTCAGAAATAAGTAAGTGAAACATATCTTAGAAATTGATATAATTTCATTTTAAATTTATTTCAGATTCAACAGAATTCAGCTTTGTTTATTTTCAGGTTTAAATCATTTTATCTTGAGACTATACCTGAGAATATGGTCTTCTTCCCCATCTTCCTGCCTTAGACCCGCAATGACTGCTCTCTTCCTAGACTTAGAAAGAATCAAGAACTCAGACATCTGTTAAAATGACCACAGTGTACTTTATTTAATGATTTTGGTACCTTGTGTTGCAATAAAATAAAAAAAAAATCTACAAAATCCAAATATATAAAATTTCAAGTTTTTTTTTAAAGTTTTACAAGAAAAAATCATGTAACCAAGGAAATTTGTTCATTATGAAGCACTACTTTCCACTTCATTTCATCACAAATTGCAACTTACTTAACAGACCAAAATAACTATGGTATTATAGTACATCAAATACTCCACACACTGTGCTTTCAACTAGAGCACATGGGACCATGGCCTGAGACGGCGGCCTCCAGCCAATAAAGACACTCTTACAATCTGAACGCTAAAGGAATGTTTGGATACATGGAGTTTGAATATATATATTTACAGGAAAGAAAAAAATTAATAACTAGTTTAATTCTTCATTTCAAATAAAATTCCAATACATTTGTACAATGTTTACAAAGTAAAAGCACAAGAAATGCCAAGGTTATCATTCGGGTCCAGGCACTGTGCTCGTACTGGGGGAAATGTCTACACCGTTCCCTAAACACACACGTTCGGTCTCTCAGACCTTCTGGAATGGTCATGGGAGAGAGAAGCACAGGAATGGCAATTTTGCACAATCAGAATGTCATGCAGAGTTGAAAACAGGGAACTGAGAAATGATTGGTCCATTCTCTTGTTTGATGTTCATCTGCCACCTGTTACATTTTCTTTTCAGAGATAGATTTAGAACAAACAAAAAAAAATTGAACAGGGAGAGGAGCACAAAATTTTTAAGGCAAATTAAGCAAATATAGAGCAGCTTCTCTTCGTGTTACGTGGAAACGAGATTTTACCCCAATCGAACTTAGAAACAAACAAAATTAAGAACAACCTCCTGAGGTTGGGTTTCTTATATCATATACAAATTTTTGAAAATTGCTTTGCACCAAGTATCCTTTTGAAATTTTAAATGAAAAACTTATTGTTACAAAGTGCATGATTTCATATTTCTAAATAAAAGAACGGTAGCTGAGGTAGTTAGATGTGAAAATTAGTTACTTAAAATAACTGCAGAATGAAGAACAAATGTCAGTAGCAAAAATCCTTGCCATTTGGAAGCAGTTTTATATTGTGCAATGGTTTAATGCTGAGCAAAATGCTCTTTTTTTTTTTGAACTAGATGTTATTAATGAAATCAGAATATTAAGTAGTATTTGTTTCCAATTTGCTAGGTAAGGTGTCACTACAGACAAAGTCTGTATTCCTGGTAGTTTTGTTTGTGACTCATGTTTTCACCATTTCTGCATTGAAGCTATAACATAAAATGGCATTACTTATCATTACTAGAATCTTCTGATCTAAACTGTAAAAAGAATTCAATAAAAACCAAGGAAAGAACCAACAGGAAAGATGATGTTGCTCATGCTTTACAACGTTTGTTTGTTTGTTTGTCTTAGCCCTAAATTCCATGTACTATTTGGTTTCAAAGGTGTGGTAACCTCTGGCTCCTTGGTTGCCCTCCTTGCTCTGAGAATGGGAAAAACCCAATTTGCATGTCTTACATCATCTTGTTTTCCGGGCTACTGAGCTGTCTGGTAACTGAGAAGAAAAGCAGAGACAGTTTAATAGAGGCAAGGTTCTTACCCAAGTCCCCTCTCCTCCTGCCACCTTCACTAAAGAGAAGCTTCAGGTGAGACATTCAATAAATAATTTGCTGAAAACATTTTTTAGCTATCTCATACCATCTAGATATGAAAGGAGCTTGGTGATAATAATATACCAGGGATAAGAGTGGGTATAAATAAGTTGGCAGGCATTACTTTGGAGCAAAAGAGAATTTTCTATGTGTTTTCCCCCACATGTTATGAGATAGAATTAATTAAAAGTAATAAAAGTTGACAACTGCATTTATGAAGCATCACATACATGATAATTACATATTGGTTGGTCCATGACAGTATAGTCACATGTATCTTTGCTAAAAATTTGTTTCCTTATTAAGTCTACTATTTTCAGGGAAGACTGGCCAGTTTCATGTGGGCTTTCCAGACTTAAGGGTCAATATAGGGGGCTCAAATTTCCCTTTTCCCAGTAATTAGATGTATAGTTTCTGTCTAATAGCATGTTGTCTCCACCTGTTTTTTCATCTCTTTGGTGAATAATTTCATTTCTATCATTTCAAAGAGCTGTTCAGTTCTACTACTTTTAGACTCTGTTTTGTGCCGTTGTTGTAAAACCTCCCAATTATGAGTTATCCCCACTGCACCTGGCCAACCCCCCTCAGAGGCTGCCACACCTCTTCTTATTTGCATACCCCTGAATCTAGTGCAGTTAACTTCAGTTTTCTTGCACAAAAATAATAGAAAGACATGTATATTTCCCTTTGAAAACAAGGATATTCTGCTGCACTTTTGGTTTGAAAAATATTGATGCTTGGGACTGGGAAAAAAGATCAGAGAAATTCAAATAATCTTGACTCACTATTCTCATATTTTGAGTCTGAAAAATGGTATTTATCTTAAGTCTGATGTGGCAACATAAACATTTTTTTAATGGATCAGATAATTGCCTAGGTTAAATTCATGCTTCAGAAAATTTAATTCCATGCATTAGAAATGTTTCACCAATCTGAAATTTTAAGCTATATACCAGAAACTAGATTTTAGAATCCAGAAGAGATTATGTTGAATGTGTACGTTATGTTATCTCCAGGCACAACATGATTTTAAACCCACTTAACAAGATAAACTTTCTGAAACCTTAGTTCATATTTTTAAAAGCATGCATTTTTTTTTGGCAAAAGAATATAATTATTAACTAAGGGCACAATGACAATATTTATGTACATAACTTTCTCCCGTGAAGTCACATCTTTCAAACACTACCTGAATGGTTAGTATAGTTCCATGGTTGTATTCCTACTTTACAATATTGCCTCCATGACTCAAAAATGACAAATATTTATAACCCCAAATTATGTTATTTAGCACTAGTTCTTACCAGGACTAAATATTTAAGTAAGAAAAAGCATTTACTTTTGGGAGAAGTTGTATAGGATTTTCCCTATGGTTGTTTTCCCACCATCTCCTTTGTTCTATAGTTGTACACTCAGATCTATGCATGTGTAAGTATACTTGTAAATCACTATATAGAAGCCCTTGTGTAAACACTTCTCTGAAAAATTTAAAATTTATTTATAATCTGAAAATAAACCAACTCAGAAGTTCCAGGAAGAAATAAGGCTTCACATTCTTTTATTGGGTTGCAAAGGGAGAGATGTACCATCTTAGGGATGAAAAAGAATGTCACCGTAAACAACAAAATCTAATCCCAATAATATCTATTAAAAATATTCCCTCCTGGTAGCGGATTCCAGAACACCCCTTGGCAATCATTAGTCCTGAACTCAGGTATTGTGCAGGCATTCTGGAAAATGCAAGTTGGGATCAGGCATGTGAATCAGGGATTAGGCATCAGAAGGAGCCCAGTCCTCTGGATATATTTAATAAATATTTAGCAAAATGCAGTTTGGCTAAGAGGAAAATTGCCATTCTATATGAAGCTTCTCAATGTTTGTATGAAAGGAGTTCCTTTTTCTCATTAAAAAGCTGATAATTTAAAAAAAATATATATAGACCTTTGAAGAAAAGGTTTCACTTCTGTGAAGTGACCATGAATAATCATACTCTCTGCCTTGGTGACTTATTGCTGTCGTGTTGCTAGACTGTCTCCACCCCCCCACCCCACAGCCTTTTCAGGGCTGCACACAGGCCTCCTTTGTGCTGATGCTAGTTGTCAAGTGTCAAAGCACTTTATCAACTTAGTTCATCTTCACAACACCACTATGAGGTAGGTAGATAAAGATTCTCTCTCTTTTACATATGGAACAAAAGAGGCTGAAGAGGAGTTTCTGAGGCTGAAGTGACCAACCAGGAATGAGGACTCCAGTGACTCAGCTTCCAGGCCCCTGTGTTTCCACTGGTGGACCAGGGCCCCTCCATGTTCTTGTCTCCAGAAAGGAACAGACTTCATAGTGTAAAAGGATACTGCTTCAGAGAATATATTTCAGTATATTTAAAAAAGTCATTATATTCAACACAGGGATTTTTAGCTTTCTACTAAACCATTAATTCTATTCAATTACTACATAATAAAAGATAACTGAAACAAAGTGCTTGATGTTTTTGTAGTTGCCAACTGATGGTTCCCTCTTCATTGCCAGCTGACTGAAACATTGAACTAAATATCCTGTCGGTAACATGAAGGTACAAAGATTTCTAAGAGGATTGAGTGAAGTACAAATCTCAAGGAAAAAGGAAAGCGGAGCCAAATCAGGTTGGTATGTACATCTGTGACAGGAACTAGCAGCTCTCTTGGCCTGGAAGGCTTTCACAGGTGTGGGACTAGCAAACCGTCCAAAGGAGCATCCAAAGAGCACCCAAAGGAGCATGGACAAAACACAGTTAGCGCAGAGCAGTGACACCTAGCGGCCGGAAGCCCTTGCTACACAAGGTGGAGCACCCATTTTGATTTCAGGGAAACTTCTGCAACTAATGGGAGGAGGGAGCCAACAAGGGTGAGGACAACTTACCCCATGAAGTCATTCTAAGTTGGCGCGGAAATGGAGAATTTGACACAATCAAAACACTACCTAAGAATGGACAAAACAAATATTTAGATTTTCTCCGGAAATCCTCTCATGACCTTTGCATAGCTGCATACCTTCTGTGTGCCTGCTTACAGTTAATGCCTCAGAGTGAGTTCTGCAGCATAAGCTCACAGAAAATAAAATCAGTCTGAATGACTTGCCTGCGTTTCTCTCCGGCTTCAGAACAGTAAATGGGGTAAGCACACGATTTGAGGAAATACACTCACCAATCCAGAGCCCAATCAGATGAAACAAGGAAGAAAATGGCCACAGATAATCACAAATACAAGAGTCGCGTGACTATCGCAACCTCCTTCTTTCCGGAAAGTGAACTTCCCTTTGATGACATTTTCTCTTTTCCATGATTACAAAGGAAACACAAAGGTTCCAATATGTATAACCAGAGAGTCCTTGACAATCAAAAGGACATCAACAAACCAAACAACAACAACAACAAAAATAAAACCAAAAAACGCTTTTACTTCTATCAACACCAAAACATGCACCATAAAATACCTGCATTGAGACATTTACATTATTTTTCTGCTTGAAAGATATAATCCTTAAAATGAAAACTTCCTATTTGAAGAATAAAAAGTTAACAAACTTGCATTTCTCCTGAACAGTTCTGTCAAGTAGACTTTGGGAACAATGAAGATTATGTGAAGAACAGGGGGCAATTATAGAATGAGAAAGGATGGAAAGGAACGGAATAAAAAGTTTCCTTGGCAGGAAGAAGCAGAGTGGCAGGCCTCCAAAACAGTCTTTCTGAAGGAGGTCTGTGCCATAATCACATCTAAATACCCCTGGGACAACCTCCCAAACCTCTTCCATTCACGTGTTTGCCAAAAGTAAATAAAAATCAAATAGCATTTGCTCTGCATTATTTATTCCTCTTTGCACAACAAAGAGATTTTGAGCAGCAGAATATCACCAGCAAATGATTACTGCACGAGAAAGTTAAATCTCATTACCTACAACACCTGAGCATTTTCTGTCTATCTAGACAACACCAGACAACCAGATGAAAAATTCTATCATTCAAACACATGGATTTTCCTAAGTATTCAAATGTTTGATGTCACAAAGACCAAATTTACTGCTTGAGTGACTTACTTCTTCACTTTTCATTGGATATTTGCTTTCATGTGTACAGTCTTTATTTTTTAACAATGCCATAGTGTCTACTTCAGTTTAGTGAAGATGGTTCAGCGATCATTTGGAAAATTCAGATGTTGAAAGCCCTAAGTAAAAAGAAACTTACTCATGAGAAAAAAGAAAAAAATCAGAGCTTTAGGGCTATCAGCACTCTAGTGGTTTCGTGGATGGTGAAAAATTACTCAACTGTCCACTTTTTTTTTTTTCACTTCCATTATTCTAAAGATCATTCTCAAAAAATTATTTTTTTCCAAATTGGGGATAGATACACAGACCTAGGACATGTAAACCTGGTTTAGTGAATTTGAACACAGAGGCTATCATGATGTCATGATATATTTACAATGGGATGATGTGTAAGGCCATAGTAACCCTGAATCTGGTTGCTGTTGAAAAGGAGGGCTAATTCAGTGGTTCATGTTCTACAAGCAAGAATACTTACGATACCTTTAAATATCTCATCTTGTAGTCCATCAGAAGTTCTTGGCATGCAGAGCTAGCTAGCAGCATAGGGGCCAATGACCAAGGAGAGCTGTTTTCTTAAAGACAGAGTTAGTCTCAGACATGAAGGCCCTGATATCTTCTCTGTCTTCTGCCTTGGCCCTTCATATATGGATGTATCTATCCTCATAGTTAGGGAACGGCAGGGGCTACTTTGAACCTCTGCTCTATAAAAAGGCAGATATTCCTGATGAGCAACTGGTAGACATCCTCTTCAATCACCTTCTGTCCCAACACAGCTTATAGCCTCTCACTCATGAGCCGTGCTTAAGAGGATTGTTTATTGCCCCTGCGTCCCCACAGTCAACCAGCTCATTGTATGTTACAGAGTGTCTTTGTGCCCATTTTGGCTTTGGAGTTCAGGAAATTAAATTTTTCTTCAACTTATTAGTTTTCATTGCCTTGCAATTGAAAATAAATTACATGGTAGTAGGCCAGTTTTTGCCATTAAATTTCAGTGCTGGTGCCAAGAGTTAGTTCTGAAAAATGACTTTGACAGAATAGAGTATGCAGCACAATACTGACACTTCTAACTGGGACTACCATTCAGTAGCTCTCAAATCACTAAGATGGTCACTTAGCAAGGAGAAACGTCTTTGAAACCCAAGAAAAAGGATCCCTGCTTCTTTTCTAAAATTTTTCTGCTAGGTTGCTCTTTGGATAACCCTGATGACTTTCACTCATTGATCTAGGGTTCACTCCTGAAATTGTTCTACTACAAGGTTAGACAGAAACTTTATAAAAACATAGGGCAGCCTGATACTTGCAAACTCTGAGACAATGATGTGAAAGTATATTCATTCTTATCTTGCAACTCAAATCTTTCTTGGAAAACAGAGAAGCAAGTGGGAAAGAACCATGATTTTTTCAAATTATGAGACTATTAGTTTACTTTGAAACGAACATTTAGGCAATAAGAATCTCTACTTGATCTCAGAGTTTGTAACTGATGTTTGGTCAGGACTCAGAAACAACAGGAGGGCCAATACTGTAAACTTAGGTACCTCAGTTTGAAACAGGCAATGTCACCACCCAATTGTAGAAGGTTAATTGCAGGAAGGCGAGAATCAAATTACTTAACAGTTACATCCGTGCAGATTTTACCTCTGAAATGGAATTACAGATTCAATTTTCATAAATTTGTTATTACAATGCTGACAACAGTACTCTCAAGAAACCAAGTGAGGGCAGCCACGGTACTCAGACAGATCAATCATTAAAGAGATAACAATGACTTTTTTTTTTTTTTTTCATTTCCAAACAAGTAGATTTGTATTCATTTAAGGATTCTCCATGACCCAGTACCTATTCTCTGAGCTATGCAAGCCCCAGGAATCCATTGACACTTTTTTTCTTTCAAAGCAGCGCTTACTGTCAAAAACAAATGAAGTAGATGAATATTCATTGCATGAATGATGAGGAAGCAGGTAGCACGAATTCATTAGTGCTCTACTTCACAGAGGTCTTTCTCTTCAGGCCTGGGTACAGCTCAGCACGGAACGAGGGCTCCTTCCCACTAACTGATTAATTTTCCCTCGCGGTAGCTTGGCTACAATATTACAAGTCAAGAATTTGCAAGATTAAAGGGTCTGTTGCATTAATTAACGCAAATCACCTTCAGTAAAGCTTGACAAGTTCCAAGATGTTTCTGTAAAAAAAAGAAGGGAATCGATACCATCAGCAACATACATCTTTGTGACAGTCGAGCTCACATTTCTGAGTGACTGGCTTGTCCCCGTTCCCTTTCCTCGTGGCACTAGAGAGATTTATTCCTCTTCCCAGGGCACAAGCCTCTGATTCAGACCAAGGCAAAGGCTACACTCCAGGATTTCAGAATATATTTCAGCGATCCATTTCCTTTTCTATGTACAATACATTAGAAAGGTTAATAAGGAAAGTTGACTATTTGAGTTCTTTGAAAGAGGGATATAAAACGACAATTCTTTGACTAGCCGACAAATCTCCTTTGGTTACAGGATGGTGTGCTCTTGCTCCCAGTTTCAATAGAATAAGAACTCACAGTGGGGCCCACAGAAAGACCAGGTCAAAGGTTAATTGCTAACTTAACGTAACAGAACCCGACTCACTCATTTTCCAGAATCACAATGGACTGAAATGCTGATGTCAATTAAGACAACGTTTTACTGGTTTGTAATCAAAATAGGAATTTCACACAATGATAGAAACCTGAACTATATTTTCAGTCCACTCGGGGGTGATGTAGAACTTACTGATAAATGGATTAATTTGGAATAATAAGAGTGTTGAGTTGATACAACCCCATATCAGAATGCCACTAGAACAGTTAACTTAAATTAGCTCAAACACAACATCTCCATTTGTTAATATTTGTAGCACTTAAATGAAATAAGAATTTGATTAGTTCCATTTTAATGTAAATCAAGCAGAGAGAGGAGAGGGCCACTAGCTTCATCTGATAGATGGAAGTATAATAAAAACATGAAACTTTACATTTTTTGAAATTCTAATAACAGAGTTAGGTGACAGGTTTTAATAAGAACATAAGAAAACATTTTGTGTTGGTACTAGGCTGGTAATATTTACTTATCAAATTGATTAATTAGTTTTGACATTGATCTGTTTTATTATCATGATCTTTGCTCTGCAAACATCATATCAACAACTGTACTCTTCTTGGCTAGTGCAATGGCTAAAATAGCAGTAATCACAGTAATGAACTACTTATAGTGGCTTGAACTTAGAAGCCATGCCTCACACTTCCCACCGTTATTACACCAACTGTTATATTGAGGCTTAACAGGACTCACCAAGGAATTCTTTGAATTATTATGCCTTATACAAATTTATCTTTTTTTTTTTTCTCTTTCCTTTTACTCCTTAGAGAACCTTTGGGTTTATGCATTCCCTGATCAGAATTATTTCACTTGGAGCAAATTAGTTATGCAAGTTAATAGTTACCTTGAAGCAATATACTTCCTGCATCTGTGGGGAGCCAACCACCTGGCCATATTGCAGGGAGAGACATGGTTGCGTATGTCAGGATGGTTAATGAGGTGAGTCTGGCTGTCCTGACTTCTGAATGTAATAGGCACAGTGTCGCTCTCCTGGGCATGGGAAGCATGGCTTTAGACCAACCTCTCAGGTTGCAGTAATGGAGGCTTAGTTCTGAAAATGTGTTATTCCTAAATAACTACTATGCTGGAAATATAGTATAGGTGCTAATGAAGGGTATTTCTCTGGAAGATCAGAGAAGTAGCCTATTAGAAAAGTCTTCAGACTCTTCCTCATTTCATGCCTCTTGTTAAAAGGGGTTCTCAGGAATATCTCCAAAGATTATTCAGTTATGATTGCTTCGAGTCAAGTGCTGTGTGCCAAAAAAGTATTTCAATTTCTTTTTGTTGCTTTGGGACCTTGATTTAAAAATGTCTAGTATTGAAGAGACATAAAAATAAATCATAAAATTACTTTTCTCTTTATAGACAGTCAACCATTGTCATCTTATCTTTATATGTATATCATGATCTTATGTTTGTCATTGTGTGTGGCCATTGTTTATTATGAAGCTTCCATAATATAATATTAGAAAAGCTATGTTACTTTTTTGCTCTAGTATGGAATTAAATGTAGATATTAAAAATAGAAGCTGTGTAATAGAGCAAAAGGAGTTGAAGTCTGAAGACTCTATTCTGCTACAAATAATCAAGGTAGAAGTGAGAGACTCTTTCTGCACTTGGCTGTGTTTTGCCTGGCAGTGTTAGTCCTGTGGGTGATGCTTACGGAACAGATGAGTGAAGGAATCCTGATTACAAAAACTACCTGTTCTCTTTGGATCTTGGTAGTCTTATCCATAAAAGAATGTGTTGAAGTAATACTTAGATCTCTTTTAGATGCTACTGTCTATAAAAATTAGTAACTTCTAATTCAACTTATCTTCATCAAGATCTGCTTAAATCTTATCAAAGTAGGAAGAGAGATTTTGTATTTTTCATACATTAAAGTCAGACTGATCACTGTATATTTTTCTAATATAAACACCAAGGTTGAGAAAATTTGGGGTTTATTACTGGCTATTTGTTTAGAAACAATTCATTCAACATCACACACAACTTTCTATACAATGTCATCAAATGGGTTTTGATTGTCATCCTGTAGAACTCAGACATATTACATCAAAAGTGAGCTGGGAAAGGACACATCAGTCATTTTATAATCAATTCGACAAATATTTGGTAAATGTTTGCTTTATTCTTTACACCTAACCTTTCAATCTTAGCTAAGATTCCTCAATTTATATGATGGGTCAAGCTAATGGTATAATAATCCTTTTAAATATTAAATTTTATGAACTGCAAGACATAAAATTTAGAGAAAAATCATAGCAATGGGATAGAATAATGTCACTTCAAATGTTTGTTCATCTATCTTTCCTCCCTCCTCCCTGCCTTCCTTCCTCTATCTCTTTCTCTGTCTCTCTCTCCGTCCCAGCGTCTAAGTAAGTACTGGAATTTGGTTATTTTTCCATGTGCCTGACTGGATGCCAGTATAGCACATGAATAGAATACAAGAGAAGAACCATCTGGTTAATTTATATTTATCTCTTACTTGAGTGTAGATTAGGGCCATGGAGGAGGTCAGTTGTCCAGAATGGAAGGATAGCACATATCTACCTACTGTGAATTAGGGAGTGGCAGTAAAATTCAATTACAAGTGATAGCAATTTCCATTTCTCATCACTGATTTTTATTTTTAACTTTTCATCTCGGAAGACATATTTGACTTTAAATGCAATTTGCTCTGGAAAATTTCATCATCAGACCATGATTTTATTTCTCCTGAAAACTTGCCAAATCAGAAATTGATGTTGGTGGGAAAATATTCCTGGGTCTTCTAGAAAAATTAGCAGTTGTTAAAAGTTGTTATAAGTTGTGTTCAATTCTCAGCTCCACTATTTCCTCGTTGTGGAACCTCTGGCGATTTGTTTAGCATCTCTGAGATTAGGTTTTGTCATCTGTATGTGGTACTTAACTCATAGATGGTTGTGAGGACTCAAAGAGATCATATAGGTTAAGTTCTATAGCCCAGCACTGAGCATATGGTAAGTTCCTAGTCATGGTAAATTACCATCAATATGGGGAACTGAACTACAAGAAAATCTAAGGGTAAAAAAATAACCAAAGAAAAAATTTGAGTTTGTCAGTATTTTTGACATATTTGTCAGTATACTATTTGCGAGTAAAATATTTTAGCAAAACAATGAGGCATTTCAAGGACATGAAACCATTCCTTACTGAGCAGAACATAGACCACAAAAGTTGACTGGAGTTTTTTTCGTTTTGGGTTTAGATCACTGCATGCCATGTAACAAGAGTCTGATTTCTTTTCTTATGGGATCTAGAAAAAGGGCTTCAAATGGATGATCAAACAACATGATACCTTAAACACTCAAGGGAGCATTTCCGAACCCCTCATTTCTGTGGGCAAATGGCTGCTTGCCATTTCTTCCACTTGGCTTTCTGCTGTGAGCACAGAGGCTGTGTTCGAGCTAGCCTAATTGCTACAATTAACAAAATTAAATGGCTCATTGTGTTTTTATACAATTCCACCCACATTTTTGAGGAGTTTTCCTGTTGAATGAGTAATCCTACTGTTGAGACTATTGATCGCAGGCCCAAATGGAGTCTTTCTGTATGCCCATTTCTAGGATAGCAACTGGACCAGACATAGATCCAGAAAGAAAGCTCTGTGGTGGACAGTGAAGCCTGCTTGAGTAATCAGGGGAGATTCAACCCAACCTCTGAGATCACTTCACAGCCTGAGACAGGCCAGGGCCAGAGACTTGGAAATGGAGGTATGGTGCAGGGGGTGAGTAGGCGGTAAAAGGAAATGGTCCTTCCTCAGCCATGTTGAAATGCCTTAGCTTCAGATGGGGAAGAAGGGTGTTATGAGTCACAAGCTGGCTAGAAGTAATAATTTTGATTGTTTTAGAAGTGACACTGGACTGTTGAAGATAAATGAACATGAGTTGATCTGCATCCATCACTGAGTTTATAGGAACAACTACCTCAGATCAGCTGTGTTTTAACCATGGACTTCAAGCATCCTCTGAGCTCTATTTCTGAAAGACAGTCTGAGCTATTTTTAAAAAGGCTTTAAGGAATTCTCCTTAGAAACATAAAAATGCAGACATCTCATCCAAACTTTATATAGAAACAGTAATGGCTAATGGCAAAGATGTATGCAAATGCAGGGGAGCATATATTTAGTCTAGAAAATGGTTCATTAAAAAAAAAATGGATCCTTGTCTAAACAGTGTGGGAGAACCTATTCCACTCAATGGCATTTGGTACATTGAAAGGCGAACATGTAGCCTTACACAATCCTGCTAAGAACACAAGAGTTTTTCTTGGCTCGATTCAACCAGTTGGAAGAAACCGAAATGATTCAAAACTATCCTATTCAACTGTTTAAAAGATGAAAATTTTAGGAGTGATTCAGGTTATTTAAGCTCAAAGTGCTAAGTTGCATCTAGGTATTTCCCATCTTATAAGTATGTGGATGTCTTATAGACATTGACTGTAAGCTTGGGCTGAAAAGGAGGAGAAAAAAGCTTTTCCACTTAAATTCTTGTGTCGGTAACATACCAGTTAATATGCATGGAAGGGCAGTATATACTTCATCTTTTTCATCTCTGTTCCTTTAGTTGTGTGTGTGTGTATATATATGTAAAATATACATGTGTATTATATATACATACATAACATATATGCATGTCACAATATTTTAAAAAACAGTCATTGAGATTTCAATGATTCCCATTCAATTTTAAGTGGTTAGTGCTATCACCCCATTTATTCATTGGGCAAACTAGATTGTGCATTTAGGAATTAAGCATACATATGTCATTATACATTTATCTTCGGGTTATCTTTGTATTTTATTGTGCTATTTTATTGTGTATTTTATTGTGCTAATACTTGAATTGCGTGTTCTTGCCAAGTCAGTAAGAAATCTATTTCATTTGCTGGGTTCGTGGCATTATCATAAGTGGATAGTAACTGAGTGTCTGCAAAGTCAGTGTTATCTAATGAGACAGCACATAGTTAAGTAGGACAATGTTAATGGCCAAGAGAATTTAAAGTACAGTAATTATGGGGGAACCAAACTTTGATTTACAAAGAAAAAAATTTTTTTCCTCCACACAAATACTTAAAAATCTCAGTATGGTTAAATATATATGTTCTTTAAGCTTAAATATGGTTTCATTTTAAAATGCTAATTTGAAAGTGAAAAAAAATGTTTAACATTTTCTGTCAGAAAATTTTATGGTCCTGTGCAAAAAGTGAGTGCTAACAGCAGGACCCTCTCCTCCCCCTCAGAGAATCCAAGTAGACTCAGGCATGGGAGGTTGGGTCCCACAGAGGAAGAATCCAGCATTTCCAATCTATATGTTAACCATAGCATGTTCTTTTTGGATTTTCCGGTTACTGTCTGTGAAGGGTTTCATAGCAGATTGAAAATGAAATCTCAGGAAGAACTAAAACACAAAGACAAAAATCAAACCTTGTTCCTTTGTATATTGACAATATCTTTTTAAATCCTAATACTTTAAACTCTCTGTTATCTGTGTACCTAGAAACTAATAACGGTTCTCATCACCACATCATCTGAGGACAATGAAGTGATTTTCTGAATCATGGAAAGAAGATTAGGTCACGATTTTCCTCAGAAGTAAATGTTCTTTTTGGTTCTTATAATCTTGAGAAAGTTTGGAATTTATGGTGGAAATGTCATTTCCTTAGCAAGAATTTTTGACTAACTGAAACACCAGTCTTCAAGTATGTTGGATAACAGAGTATTCACAGTATTTGGGAAATCACTGAGAAATGCAAACGTCTTAGACCCTCCTAACTGTATTCTTACCTCCAAGACAAAGCGCAGAACATTATTGTTTATTCATACAGCACTCATTTCCATTCTTCACATGTTAAATGAGGGATCAAATTGAGAAATAACTCAGGACTTACATGATTGAGGCATGGTGGGGCCTGCTGAGTTTGTGTTGATCGATCACTCTATCTGTAATCTGGTATTTACTCATGGAATCAAAGGTATAGTTCAACTGAGCCATTCAATTTCCAAAGATCATCAATTAAAAGTTTTCTTGGAAATAAGGAAGCTAATAACTCATGGTCCTGCACAAAAGTGAAGAATTTCTGCCAATATAATAATTTTTTTCCTTCTACAATGGGGGTGCAATGTTTTCACCAATTGCTGACAAGAAGAGCGTCTTCCTGGGCCTCTACTGGCGACTAGGTAATCTTTTCACATCCGAACAAGAGGTTATTATTTTTTAGTGGAAATCTTGCTTGGAGGATCAAATCATGGAGTACTAGGAAAATATGTCTACTGATAAAAAACAAAAAACAAAAAACAGCTATTTTTAAAATATTGCTCTGGGGCTTTGTACCAAAGGAAGTCATAGGTTGAGCCCTCTGCCATTTCCTGTGGATGTGACGGGGACAGCAGTCTCTATGACATACCCACTACAGCAGGTGGCTATTGAACATGACTAATTTAAGTGGATTGTACAGTCCAAATAACCGAATAATTAAGCTAAATGGACTTTTTCTCTTCTCTCCCTCTCTCTCATCATTTTTTTTTTTTTTTTTTTTTTAGTGACTTGACTAATAGTTAATATATAAGTTGGGTTAATATAAAACCAGGGAAGGAAGTTTAAGACATCTTCCACTGTGGTCAGATTTGTGAGAATGGATGGATGAAAGTAATCATTTATAGCTTTCACATCCTGGGAAACATTGGCCAGTCTTGACAAGCCCTTTCTAGTTAAGCTGATTCTCTTGTCACCTGATATTCTGATAGCACCCCTGGCCAGGTTCCTGGGGGCACCAACATTGCAAAATTGGGTGATCTTGCAAGACACAAGCGTTCTTAATGTGCTGAGGCAGGCTGACGAAATTTGTGGATCAGTTTCTGACATCCCAAGTAATTATGATGCTTAAAGTATTTTAAACAATTCCAGGTCTATAAAAAAAGTGATGATGCCTATATGTATACCCTATATTTTTATTACAAAAATATTGAAATAATCCATGAGTTATTCCACTCTGCACCAACTATAAAAAAATACTATCAAAGTTTGACCGGCACTTTTAATGCAACAAAAAGCACCATGACCGAGGACACTGGGAACAGAAAGCAGGGAACGTTTACTTGCTGTACGGAGGTATTTAAAACCCAGAAGTTTGTTGTAAGAGTGCGACTTTACAAATGGTTCAAATACAAATCTTAGCTGGATCTAGTGATAAGCCCTCAATCAGTTTGGAAGGTTTTCTCATAGCATATTCACTGCATTGTCTGCTTATACTTACTAAAAAGTGTCCCAAAGCCTCTAAAAGACACATCACTTTGACCTTGGATTGGGGGGGTTAGTCTGTACACAATGGGGAATGTGATGGTGTGCTCTCACGTCCACGTTTGGGGGGCTCATGCCGCTCGTTCTTCGGTGTTTGGGACTTCCACGTCAGTCCTGTGGTTGGATGCTATTTGGCACTAGGAGGGTGTGGCATGACATGCTCCGTAGCTGTCACACAGAGCCACGCTTTTCTGTGTCTTGAAACACCCAGTTCAGCATGTTTCTCTCCTGCCGCTCTGCACCTCCTTGCCCCGGTGAACTGCGGCAGGCTGGGAAGTCAGATGCTCGTTTTTGCCTTGTTTCCCTGCTTCCTCTTCATGTACTTATTAAATTTTTGCAACTGAATACTGAACCATGATTTTCATTTAATTTACATCATGAAATCACTGAGCTCCTTGGTCTTGTCGAAAGCCATAGATGTGCTGCATAGGATTTCTGTCAGAAAGGATGTTCTCGACTGAAATTTAAAATAAAAAACAAATCCTGAAATGTGTTGAAAATGAACCATTCCATTGATTTGAATACATATGTAAACGACAGTTGAGTTTGCTGTCCGTGGTAGGATTTGAACGCATGGTAGTGGTTTCCAAATGAGAATGGTCTATGAAATTCTTTTCTAAATAGTACTATTTTTTGTTTTGTTTTGTGTTTTTCTGGAGTCTTGAAGGATATATTCTCTCTCTCTTTGTTTTTATATTCAGAATCAGAGCTTTGCATCTAGAAAAGAAATCATCTAAGCTATTTTGACAGAGGACTGGTGCCGTGTGTATTAGCATGTGTGTGTATGTGTGCATGTGTGTATGTGATTGAGTATATTTTTATGCAAAGATCAGTTAACTCCATCAAAACACCCTATTGATTGGAGGCAATGTTTTCCGTGCTCATAGTACCCTCTGGTGGACACGCTAAAAGTGGGCAGGAGGGGCTGGTAGCAACAAGGAGTCCTACTGAGCAGGCACGGTTCGGTTCGGTTCTTTCCCTTCAGCTGCTCTTTTGAAAGGAGGCCAGCAGCAGGCGGTCAGCTGACGGAGGGTCCAACGAAGCACATTACAGCCCGTTGCCCTATTCTAGGACAGTTTCATTATTGCCACGGCCCTGCTGTTACCCCTTCACTGGAGGTTGTGGCTCCTCCGAGGCCTTCTATTTTATAAAGTGGTTTCATACTCCAACCGCTCCTGAATAAGGGCATCATCTTTGTACTGCAGCCTTGGAGGAGACGGGGAACATTCAAAGGCTAGAATGGCCTTTCGAAGGCTTCGGTCCAAAACGTGTCTCTCCCACGCCGGGTACCTATTCCTGAACAGGTCAATTTTAATGACAGATTCTTCAATCCGTGGTGGGCGAGAGGATGGTGTGGACGGGGCAGTGGGCCTCACCTGAAAGACAGGGACGCACCCATCCCGCTCTGCGAATTTCTGGTCGCGGTCGCTGGCGACGCTGCGGTTGTTGGAGATGGACCGGAGTGTGCTCGTGGCCACTTCTGGAGGCAGAGTGAAGGCAGCGACTGGGTCCTCACAAGCACAACTTGGTGACTGCCCGAATCGGGGTCCATTGGGGTGAAAGAAGGCATAGTACATCAGCATAAAAACGACGCCAGTTAAAAAGCTGCTAAATACCACACACAGCGCTGGGATGGCAAACGCATCTGCAATCTGGGGAGCCTTGTAGAGGTACCAGAGGGCACTCAAGGCTGTATTTTCCAAGAGGATCACAAAATAGTAAATGAAGAGCCTGCAGCGTGTCCTGCCTTCCTTGACGTTGAACCAGCTGAAGATGTAGATGATCCCCACCACCATGTCGAACACAATCTCTTCCCATTTGGTGATGCAGAATTCTGTCTCACAGTGGACGATCCAGAAGGTCATGATGCACCAGTGGAGGACGATGAAGATCCCAAAGTACAGCTGGAAAACCGAGGCAAAGAGGGCGAAGGTGATGACTCTGGCGGCAATGGTAAAGAAGTGCCAGCAGAACTGGATGACAACCGCCATGTAGCTGATAGGCTTCTTGTCATCTCGAGAGTCCCGGAGGGCCTTCTGGTAGGAGGCCAAGGCCCAAGCCAAAGACACAAGGGAGGCTGCTGCTGTGAAACCTACAAAGGCAAAAAGGAAGACATTCTGTCAAAAGTGAGATGCAGTACTGTCCCCTGAAAATAAGGCACGTGGTACTGGGGGCTTGGGACAGGCTAGCTGTGACCTCAGCAAAGCTCTTTATTTCTCGGAGTTCTATCTCAGATGGGGTTCCTAGTGTCTGTCCTCTGTGGGCCCAACCATATGGAGAAGTCATAACATTAAGTGGGAATGCTGCTCATAACACACATGGGGGTGTGGGATCAGGAAAGCAGGTGGGGGCTGAACTTTCCGTGTATATGGTGGAAATAGATAAACTTAGCAGGTGGTTTTGTGGAATTTGAAAATGACCATGAACTGGAGGTTGACACACTGGGTTGCTCTGTCAACTCTGTATGACGTTGGACAGTCGTTTAAACTGGTGTCCTCATTTAGAATGGGGATGTTGTGCAAGGTTCCTGACAGCTTTGAGATTCTATGGATGAAAGAGATAAATAATCACTGGAAACATGAGGGGCTAGCTGGTTTACTTTTCTGCTTCTAAACAAGAATAAATGCACTTCATTCACAAGAGAAAGTTTATTCTTCTTACAAATAAGAACAGGAGGCCATAAAACCTCCTTGGCGATGTTTCTTGTCTTACCTGGGATGTAGTTTGTCCTGCTATAATCTGAACATAATTCTTCCTGCAGCTTTTGTCTGTTCCTTACTGCTCTTCCCTTAGAAGAAGGTCTGTCTGCACCATCACTCACCACTTACTCTTTTGTAGGGGAAGATTGTACTTCTAGAGAAGTGTGTTTACAAATTTTGGGAAAGTAACTTTTATTAATTCCCTCCACTTTTCCTCCCTCTGTGGTGTCTGAAGCATCACTTGGTTGGTCCAGACATGGACTTGGTTTACCTGAAAACACACTGGCCTCCTTTGGGAGAGAGCTCGTATGGAGAATTCACTTTGCCACAGAAACATTAATCAATCTGCATACTATGCAATATGCTGTGACAAGACTTATCAAGACTAAGAATAGGTTTTATGTTTTAAGGTCCAGCTGGTTTTCCTCCACAGATACTAATCATAACCAGGCCACATTCTAGTCTTTGGAAGAGAAGGGAAAAAGTAGAGGGAGGATTGCCAAGAACTTGTGGTGGAACTGGTACTTTGCTTTTATATTTTGATAGAGAAAATCTATTGTCTATGATCCTTGAAAAATGAATTGGAAAAAAAAAATTACTCTTGTGGGAACGAGGCACACTAATTGATGGAAAAAACAGTCAACCTCAACAATCATTTCTTACACATTCTCCTTGAGTGAGGTGAACTCCAAAAGACAATATTGACAAGAAAATATTTTCCAATGGCCACTTCTCATTTCCACCCCCAATCAAGCTAGCAGAATGCACACATCTTACTCTGGATCTTTCTGGCCAACACAAAAGTCTTCCATTATCATAATTCTCTAGTGGTTATGGCAATATTTTAAGTCAGTTAGAGATCAGGACACAAAGGAATTTTTGATAATATAATTTCTTTTCTTTTTCTTGTGCTTAAAATATTTCTCTCTTTTGTTGTTGTTGTTATTTTTAATGGTAATATAATTTCTATGGGGTGGAAAACACTGACATCAGTTGTAAAGCAAATTTGGAAGTGAAAAGAGAAGGTAGGAAGAAAAATTAGGAGAAAAAAGGCGAGACAATGGGAAATAAAGGTCATGGAATAATGACTTTGAGAACCATAGCCTTATTTTCAGTTTAGAACATAAGAACAAAAGGTGGTGCTATTTTAATCCCAACACCTTTGAGTGGCATAGGAGCTGCTCATGACCTCGTTCTTTATCTGTACCATCTTTTTCCGTAGCATTTGCTCTTTGGATTGTTCTGAAGAATACCCTGTCCTCCGTGTGTGTGTGTGTGTGTGTGTGTGTGTGTGTGTGTGTGACCCCAGCGTGGAGATGACAGGGGAAAACCCCTTCCTTTTCAAACCCCATGTTCTGGGGACGTGCTCACGCACAGCGCCATCTTCAGGAAGATGGCTGCATTGCTGGTCAGGTGGATAAAGCATGAGAAGTGGTCATAATCCAGATGGTACCAGTTTTCACAGGCAGACCTTATTAAAGACTGTTTTTCAAATCAGTGACAAATAGTAAAAAAAAAAAAAAAAAACTAACCAACCAACCAACCAAACAAAAAAACCTTACATACACAGCATCATAAGATCACCTGTTGTCTCACTTAAAAGAATTGGAAAATTGGCTTAGTCCAGATTCCTCTGTATTCTTCACCCCTTTTATTGCATGTCCTAAAAAAGTAACTCAGCCTGCTCCAGGACACTCTAGGAACTTGGTAAGACAATATCCTTGCAGTAGAAAAGGAGAAATTTTCTATTAGCTTTGCTTTCTTTGTATCTTAAAATTTACAAAGTCAATTTTTTCCTATAGCCAAGGCAAAGTTCATGTCCATTGATGACCATCTCCTTTGTGAATTCTCTGCTTTAGCAACAATTAGAATTTCCCTGATTGTTTTACTTTCCCCCTTCTGTTTGGCAATTAATTTTTATAAGACAAACATATGCCTGACCAGAAAATGTGGACAATCTTAGAGTTATTCTTTATTACAAAATCACATTACCACAAAATGCTTAATTTTTTGCTTGCTTACACAACTTATATCAGCTTAGTTGCTTCAAGAAAGAGTCCCTCAGTAAGGCACTGCATTATTGTTAAAGTAGAATTCTCTGGAACTTCTGGGGCTAGCACATGAACTCTAAGCACCACTTTAGCTAACAATGTATATTTTAACTTTTTATTTGAAAATAATTTCAAACTTAGCATAAGAATTGGAAGAATTTTAAGAAGTACATTGAACACCTATGTACTCTTTGTCCAGATTATCACTTGGCCTCCTTTGCTTTATGACTGCCCACCCCCGCCTTTTTCTCTCTCAACCATTTGAGAGTAAATTGCATACATCATGACAACTATGGCCTGAATGTTTCTGTCCCCTTCCATTCATATGTTGAAATACTAACCCTTAAGGAAGATGGTATTAATAGAAGGGGCCTTCTTAAATTATGAATGGGATTACTGCTTTATAAAAGAGGCCCCTTAGAGCTCCTGATGCCCCTTCTGCCACCTAAGATTACAATGAGAAGTCTTTAACCCAGGAAAGAGCTCTCACCAGACCCTGCCAGTACCCTGATCTTAGACTTGCAGCTTCCAGAACTGTGAGCAATATATTTATGCTATTTATAAACTACACAGCCTATAATATTTGTTATAGCAGCTCAAAAGGGCTAAGACGATGGCCCTTTACCTTAAAATATATCAGTGTCTATTTATTAGGAAGAGGTATTCTTTTAGATAGCTACAGTAAATTTATCAACTGTAGTCAATTTAACATTGATATAATACTTTTTTCTTATCTTCTGTATCCACTATCAATATTCCAGTTTCATCAATTGACTTTAACAGTGTCCATTATAGTATTTTTTCCTGTGGTAGAGAATTGAGTCTGGAATCAGATATTGCATTTAGTTGTCTTATCAGCTTAGTTTTCTTTAATCAGGAATATTTCCACCAACTTTTTTTCTCTGCCTTTTTGACATTGGCATTTTTGGGGTGAGTACTGTACCAAAAAAAAAAAAAAAAAAAGAGTGTTCTTTGTTTTGGATTTGCTTGTTTCCTCATGGTTAGATATTCAGGTTACATATCCCAAGCTGGAATATTACACAAGTGACACTGAACAATTCCCCCCCACACACCCTTAAGATATCAAAATAATAAGGATTCTCTCAGCAGTTCCAAGAAATATAGGATGTGTCCCTCAGTATTTTGCTTCAAAATAATGAATAGCATATCAGTTACAAAACTTCATTCTAAAATCAAACTCTCAAAACAGCTATGGAGGACTCAGTGAGATTCTATTATTTATTAAAATGTTAAAATAGATAAGACCTCAAAGCTTATCTAGTGCAACGATCTCATTTTATAGAAAATAAATCAAGTCTCCCTTAGAAGGGTTACATGATTTTCCCTCTTTTCTTCCCAAAGCTTGTTTCTGATGAAAATTTTCTTTCTACTTCAAAGCTAACCCTCTGCTTCCTGGAGAAAAGACCCAGTCAGTTATTCTCCTGTGTCTGTATACCAGCTTTTCCTCCGCAGGAGCTACCTCCCTGGGGATTACAAACTCCTTTTACCCCAACAATTGTCTTTCGCTTGACTGAATCTCTTATCCTTTATTTCAGACTTGTTGTTTTCCCGTTTTTCCTTCTATTTGTTTCTTGTTTCTCCTTTATCTGCTCATCCTTGAGCTACTGGCATTGGTGGGGATGTTGCTCCGGGGCTCATCCCCTCGAGACCTCTCCCTGGGAGATTCCCTACTCTCCTGCATCTCCACCCATTTCATCCACCTCAGCACTCAGTGAAACCATCCCTGCACCAGACTTCTCCGACCCCAGAGCTGTGCGTCTAATTATCTCCCTGAGAACCCACAGGCCTACAGTCTGAGTGCTTCGTGTACCCTTGATCGGATGCCTCAAAAAACTCTGGCTGTAGATGACAGTGCTTGCTTTCTTGTGGAAAGAAGACAATTCTTCTTCCTCTATGCCCCTATTGTTAGTGTAATACCCTTCTCAGAATGTGAGAGAACATGAATTTTTGGGTAGGCTGCCACAGTTCTAAGAAGATGATTCGGTAGGCAGCTTGACAGAC
Source organism: Mustela lutreola (assembly GCF_030435805.1). Lineage (NCBI taxonomy): Eukaryota > Metazoa > Chordata > Mammalia > Carnivora > Mustelidae > Mustela > Mustela lutreola. The sequence continues at coordinate 77,127,896 of NC_081292.1, forward strand.
TGACAAATAACCAGATTGTAAATCCATCCAAATCCAAGTGTTCACAATATGTGCCATTCGGTTGCGTTGCATATGAAGGGGTCCAGAATAAACCACTGCGGAGTAAAAATTATTTTGAGCCGAAGGCATTTGAGTTCCTGGAGTCTCTTATCTGCCTAAAATCAGAGCATCTTAAAAGAACTCGACTGTCATAAATGCTCTCCTCCCCAGGAGCAACTTGAATCTTCTTGGAGAGGAGAAGTTGGCACCAAACCCAAATAGACTATCACGAAACTATTATATCTCCCATCTACTTTCTTAAGTGCTTTACCATTCCAAAAGTCTTTTGTTTTTCCATAAATGCCCTTTCTCCACTGCTTTCAAGAAGTCATTTGTTCTCCCAGAAGTGTCCTCTACCCCACTACATCCCCAAAGATAAACTCCAAAATCTAATGACCTCCTTGGGGTCACATTTCCCTGAAAACTCCTGTGTGTATATACATAATTACATACATAATTTACCTATTTATACACATGATTACACACGTGATTATATATGTAATTAAGTCTGTATTTTGTCTTGCATTATATATGTAATTAAATCTGTATTTTGTCTTGCTAATCTGTTTGTCGATTTAATTTGCAGGCCCTCAGACACAGAACCAAGAGGATAGAGGAGAAGTTGTTCCTTCCAATAAACCCCTGCCACTGAATTGAGTTCAGCTGACCCCAGGTGTTTGTTTTTGTTTTCGCATGGCAGCCCAAAAAATTGATCTGACTTTGAATAAGATAATTCAGTGACCATAAAGTCAGGGTGACAGTTTATTCTATCATTTTGAGCTGAACATCTATATATTTGGATACGGTTTGGTAAGGGATGTAATACCTTTGGAAATATGATCCAAGAGTTTTCTTTAAAAACCTCTAAATGGCGTGGGAACTACTTCTAGCTTCCAAGAACTGTTATAGACATTGCTTACTAATTCAGAGACTAGTTCCTCAGAGGAAGACTGAGGTATTTTTCCATTTTGAATAAAGATTTTTGTTCAGAATGAGGATTTTGAGTCTAATACTAGCTAGTCAGCTAGTTAGCATTTCAAAGGAAACTGATGGAAATCAATATCGTGTGGTCTAAGTGAACAACAAAGTTTTTACTTTTTTCCCTCTTTTCTCCTTACTTCTCATATATGTCTTTTTCCCTACTGGTGTTTCCATGTCTCTTTTATGTCCTCTTCCTCCTTCTCTTTCTTCTCCTGTCAGTCTGTCAGTCAGTCTGTCCTTCTCCCCTGCTTTGCTTCTGCTTTGTTCTTCTTCACTTTTTTCCCCCCATTTCTTGGGGGAACATGACATGGGGTAGAATTATTTTTTAAACAGTAGTTGTATTAATGAACTAAGGTTTGATGTTGCCCAAATGTAACCTTCCAACTGTTCCTAAAACTCAAATAAATTCAGAATGAAAAAGGAAGTTACTCTATTTCAATGTCCATGGTCTGTTCTACCTGCTTGTCTCCAGCCCTTACTCTGAATCCCATGGCTTTGATCCAAATCCAGATTTGCCTTCAAGGAGTTCCCATTGAAAGGTTTGATCACTGTTAACTTTCTTTTTTTTTTAATAATAAGTGACTCGTTTTCTTATAATTTTGCTCTAAGTTGGATCTAAATGTAGTTTTTTTTTTTTTTTTAAAGATTTTATGTATTTATGTGTCAGAGAGAAAAAGAGCACAAGCAGGGGGAGCGGCAGGCAGACGGAGAAGCGGGTTCCCTGCTGAGAAGCCCTATATGGGACCGGATCCCAGGATCCTAGGTCATGACCTAAGCAGAAGGCAGAGGCTTAACTGACTGAGCCACCCAGGGGTCCCCTGAGTGCAATCTTAATGACAGCTGTAAAATTTTTTTCACATTTTGTTTAGGACAAAATAACAGCTTAGAGTATGGTTGATGGGGGATATGGGAGGAGGTTGTGGGTAAAACCTCACCATCTCAATTTAAACATTTCCTTTCTGAAGGAATGGAAAGAAAGGGGGCTGATATGGGATATAAGAACTTTGAAAATATTATCATGCAAGAAACTGTTTTGATTTGGGGACCTCTAGACTGGAGAGGCTAATTTTGCCTCCTGAGTGTAAATTCATTCTCTCTACAAACCATGTTTTTTTTTTTTTTTTAAAGATTTTATTTATTTATTTGACAGACGAAGATCACAAGTAGGCAGAGAAGCAGGCAGAGAGAGAGGAAGGGAAGAAGGCTGAGCAGAGAGCCCAACGCGGGGCTTGATCCCAGGACCCTGGGATCATGACCTGAGCCAAAGGCAGAGGCTTTAACCCACTGAGTCACCCAGGCGCCCCCAAACCATGTTTTCATATAAGGTATGCCATACTCTTCTTTCAGGGCACATATCCTGGTCTAAAATTATGTTTGATTTTGTGCTTTAATCTATATCATGTTAATGTTAATTATTTAACTTAAATTTAATTTAATTATGGTGTTGCTTGCTAGAGTGGACATTCAGGTAAAGATGAGTACTCTGCTTCATTTACCTTCCTGTCCCCTAGTGCCTGGTATGGTGTCTGGTATATCATGTTAAGAATTGGCACTTCGAGGGGCGGCCTGGGTGGCTCAGTGGGTTAAGCCTCTACCTTCTGCTCAGGTCATGATCCCAGGGTCCTGGGATCGAGCCCCACATCAGGCTCTCTGCTCAGTGGGGAGCCTGCTTTTCCCTCTCTCTCTCTGCCTGCCTCTTGGCCTTCTCATGATCTCTCTCTGTGAAATAAATAAATAAAATCTAAAAAAAAAAAAAGGAATTGGCAATTGGCACTTTGAGAGAGAGAAAGCAAGGCAGAAGGAAAGGTAGAAAGGAAGGGAGAGAGCAAGAGAGAGGAAGAAATAGGGAGAGAGAGTATTCCAAATATAAAGCTGGAACCACAGAGAGAATGAGCTATTCAAAAAATGTGCACAATTCTTCATTGCTCTCCTCTGCCTTTTTGCAATTTCAATCTGAGCTGCAAATGCCAAAACACTGAGAAATAAAGTCTGTACTCCTGTCGTGTTGTTTGTGGTCTGGGTGTAAACAATTCTTGGAAATCCCCAGAGAATGCTTCATAGGATTTATAGCCCAATTCTCCAGATGTAGGAGGTTCGGGGAATTGAACCAAGTACTCTAACTCTGATTCTTCAACAAACAGAATGAGCCTGTCTCTTTTCTCCTCCTGATGGAGGGCAATTGCAACCCTTCCCCTGCAAAAGGCCAGCCCAAGTTTCGGGTCTCAGGGAAACACCTGACCACTGACATATGCTTATAACCAAACTGCCACTGGTAAGAAGGGGCTCTTTTATTTTTAACTTAAAACATTCATTATTATGCAAAATTTCAAGTATCTACAAAAACAGAGGGAATAATACAATAGAGGTACCGTCTCTGGAGAATCAGTAACCATCACCAGGGAAGATGAATTTGGCCAGCAGGGGACGCTTCTGGACGTCCCCTTGAATCCGCTCCTTCTTGAATGTGAATCTTCCTGCGTCCTCCCTTTCCTGAACGTCCCTTTCCCTGTATTGACTAAGACAGAAGGCCAGAAGGCAGAAGGACTGAGCTAGAAACTAACTGGCTGATCCCTGATGTTTTACCAGCACATTTTGGAAAGCGTCGCCCAGTAGCTCTCAAGACCACCCGACCTCCCTGTCTCATCCTGTCCCCTCTCCATGCTTTAGATAAACTGCCTTGTCTCCATTCTTTACATGCTAAAAAAGACTGCATTTTCAGGTGCCTGGGTGGCTCAGTCAGTTAAGCGTCTGCCTTCAGCTCAGGTCATGATCCCAGGGTCCTGGGATCGAGCTTTGCTTCAGGCTCCTTGCTTAGGGGGGAGCCTGTTTCTCCCTCTATTCTCCACTTGGGCTGCCCCTTGCTATCTCTGTCTCTCTTTTGCAAATAAATAAAATCTAAATAATAATAATAATTTTAAAAAGATTGCATTTTCTTCCTAGAGACAGGAAATGCTGGGTGCCTTCTTGAAAGCTACTTCTTCCTGCATCACTCCTTAAGAAAATCTTTCCTAGCCTCCAACTCAAATCCTGTTACTTGTCACCCAAATCCTGTCATCTTCCATTTGTTCTTCGTGCTGCACCCCAGCATACCTGCCGTCGTTATATCTTCGTGTGGTCAATGATGGACATGTCTACCCAAAAGGGCTGGATCTGTGTCCGATGGCTGACCATTGTCCCTGACATCTGTCTCTCTTTTGTGTATCAGTTTCTGAAATTAGTGCATTTGTCATCCAGTAGGGGCTCTCATATTATGTATTTGCCTATTCTCTTGATTTCACACATCTCGATTTCCCTTCCTTTCATCCCATTTTTTCATCTTGTCAATTTCAACATTTTTGATGGAAATTTAAGGTAGTTCCTCACCAGTAATTTGGCAACGGATGACTTACAAACACCACCCTTCTCAGCTAAGCAGGTGAGATGATCATTTAACAATTCATACCATGTACTATTTTACCATCACTAACACAACTTTTTCTCCTAGAAGTTCAGTCCCTAACCAAACAAAGGAGACATTGAATTTTAGATGGCCATATAATATTGATTTCCTGAAGTCAAAAACCATTATGGTTTCCTTAGCACATGTGAGGCTCATAATCATCAACAAATAAAGGAAGAGCAAGCATTTTTTGGGCCCTTGCTTTGTGCACTGGGATGTGCTGGGTATCTACATCCTTTGTTGCATCTGAAGTTCACGATAACACTTTGAGGCAAGTGCTGTTTTGCACTCAGGGAAACAGAGATGCAAAGTGTTAAATAACTTGCCCAAGGAGGGCAGGCAGTGGGACTCACAGATTCTAAACTCTGTCCACTATGAAGACGGGTATGGCTATCTGCAACAAGGATGTGAGGTATGAACGAGTGAAGTGAGCTCTCAAATCTCTCACGGATGACAGCATGGAGAAATGGACACGACCCTGGAACAGTGCCACCTCTTCAGGCAGCGGGCTCCCACAGGGTTCCTACCATATCTGCTCCATCAGGCTCACAATGACCGTATTTGTTCCCAGGCTAAAGGATCCCATTTTGGATTTTTTTTACAAAAAGGATCAGAAACATGAGCACTAGGAGGAAAATAACGCTTTTCTTTCCTTTCCATTTTCTGGACTAAAACAGCGCTCCTGGTTTCCCTGCATTTTCACCTGAGGAAAATCGTTTCCCAATTTCAGTTGATTATATGATCTAAGAGTAGGAGGTCACAAAGTGAAGATCCACACCCAGAGTGGTTTCCTATTTCTTTAGCATGCTTATAATTTGCCTTAGTTATAGATATAAAAGCAGTAAATCCACTTGGCTGGACTCATGTTGAATTCACATGGTCGGAAGAATGTGATAATTGAAAAAAGTGGAAAGCCCTCTGTGCTCTGATCTTTGCTGAGTACGGTGAAGGCAGTAATACAAACTCCACTGGGTCTTGGATGTTCCAAGTCTTACATTGAAACCATTTATCTCTGTCTTAAACCTTGTAATAGTTCTGATTAAAAATATTTAAATGCTTAATATGTTTAGTTTTGGTAGGGATATGCATACTTCTTGTAATCCATTCTGAGGATTTCAACTTCTTTGCAAGGCAAATTGTAAAGCTGCTAAGGTGTTGATAAGGGAAACACTGAACTGAAATTTAAAAGAGTGTTTTAATATGAAAGTAGTTGAAGAAAGTTGTTAAGAGAAACAAAGTGCCTTAACAAATGTAGGAAGTTATTTCTTTCTGATCAGAAAAAAATCCGATGATTTCACATAGCTCCATCCACTTGATAATTTAAAATTCTATTATTTTTAAATTTTTACTAATATTTCCCCAAAAGACAAACATTTTATGTGGGGTACTTTGAAAACATCTCATGCTTTATCTAGGAAAAAAAGTTCTGTAAATAAGAGAAGGCAAGAAGTCACCATTCTCTGTACAATATTGCAAGTTGCATGGTTAAAGTTATACTGAAAATAAAATAATGATAGAAATTACTACTCAAAAGACATAAAATAAGTAACCTCATAAAATTCAACAGGATTGCATTTTTCTTTAGGTTTATTTTCTATCCCTTTAAAAATGTTTTAATCACCACACTATTTTTTTTTCTTTAAATTTTTCTCCTTTGGAGGGTAGGAGGTGAAATGGGGCAAAATGAAGAGAAATAGAGAGGGAAACAGGGGTAGAGACAGACATCTCCTACCCATCAAAGAGGGACCTGGCTGGACAACAGCAAAACTAAAATAATAATTAAAAAAAATCCCAGCATGTATCAATCATTGCTATGTGACTTTTGTCACAGTTATTATCTTATTTATTTCTCTCAGTATCACTTCTTTTTTTTTTTTTTTTTTTAAGATTTTATTTATTTATCAGAGAGAGAGAGGGAGAGAGGGAGCACAGGCAGACAGAATGGCAGACAGAGGCAGAGGGAGAAGCAGGCTCCCTGCTGAGCAAGGAGCCCGATGTGGGACTCGATCCCAGGACGCCGGGATCATGACCTGAACCGAAGGCAGCTGCTTAACCAACTGAGCCACCCAGGCATCCCTCACTTCTTTGATGTATGTGATTTTGCCCATTTTACAGATGGGGAAACTGAGAGGGGTGAAATGATCTTATCGGGCAGATGGCAAACTTTTCCAGTGAAAAGCTAGACTGTCAATATGCTGGGCTTTGTGGGCCACAAGGATCTCTGTCACAATCATTCAGCTTTGTCAGTGTAGCAGAAAAGCAGCCATAGACAATTCTTAAACGTATGAAAAACTAGGCAGTGGGCTGACTTTGGCCCATGGGCCTTCATCTCTGGGTACTCCACTAACCCATGGGCACATTTTTAAAAAGTAGCAGAATTAAGATTTACGCCCACATTTTTCAGACTTTAAAGCCCTTTCCTTAAACTCATTTGAAATATTCTGGGCCAATTATGAGACCCAGTAACGTTGGGAACGCTTTTTTAGGTGGTTACAGGGTGAGCTACCAACCAAATGAACAGACAGAATTGTAGGAAACTTCTTGGTCTCAGTGTATTGAATGCACAGGGTGAAGTTGGGTCATGAACACGATTTTGCACCTGGAGTGATGTGATGAGAAGCACAAATGCCACACCTCAAATGTTTCCTCTGTCCTTTCAAGGAAAGCAGGTAGCATTTGCAAATAAAAGGGCACATGGCCCGAGGGCAGTTTGGGCTGGTCTGGAAAGGCCAGCTCCAGCATGTGGCCTGGACAGTCAGTCACACCAGCAGAAGCATCTAAAACAGGATCTTTTAGTTGTTTCTCTTCCCTTATGTTCCCAAAGCACCTTTGTGGTCTGCCATGTGTGCGAAGTTGATGGCTCACATCACCTGCGAGCGTCCCTGGTATTTACAGTTACCAGCCTACTTAGGGGGGTCCGGGATTCAGGGCCTCTGTGGGAGAAGGGCGATCTGAATTCCTGGGGTTTATAACCAAGTGTTAACTCTAATGGGGACTACTGTCTAGTCCCCCACATATATAGTTATTCTTGCTCAGAGGACTTGGAAGGGACCCAGAAGATGGGTGCCAGACACGGAGGACACCAATGCAGTCCCTAGAGGAAATGCAAATCAGTGTGGGAGACAGACACAGAGTCACAAGCCCATGATTATGACTTGGTGAGCAGAGTGTGGAGAAGATAGAAGAAACCGTCTTTGCCTAGAGGTTCTGTCCTGCAGGGGAAGCAGCCCAGGAAGGGGCAGGCAAATGCTAAAGCTTCCAGGTGTGGTGAGGGGCTTTGTGGGGAGTCTGTAGGAGGACCGTGGACACAGTGTACCAGACATAAGGATTTGTACCCGGACTGCAAAAAAAAAAAAAAAAAAATTTTGTACCCTGGAGGCAAAGGCACCTATATGGCGGGGTGTGTACTATCCCTGAGGGGCAAGGTGAACTAGACTGGGGGGAAAGCTCAGGCAGGTGTGGGAGGCTTTGCCACATATCTGAGGAAGGCAGCAGTGTGGATGGGGGCTGCTATAACAACCAGCCGTGGGACTCTGGGCAAGTCACTTGATTTTACTTATTCTTCATAGGCTTTAGCAAGGATCAATGAAATAGTGTCTATCCCAGCATTTTGTGAGCAGAAAAAGTGCTATATAAAAAAATAAGCCATTCTGAATCCTAGCTTTTCTCCAGATTTTGCTCCCTTCTGCTCATCTCCTGTCTCATTGTGCCCAGGAGCTCTTCTATACCTGAATTCAGAGGAAGTTTTACCAGAGGAGGTTGGCTTTAACAGAATAACAGGACAGAGAAAGAACAGGATTAGAAGTAAAATCTGTAGGATAAGGAAACATTTTTCCTCCTCTTTACAGATAATAAATAATTTTTTAACAAGATACAATTTCTAAAAATCATTTCAAAAGAGGAAGAAAAAATAATTAGTATTATTTACCTAACTGAAATATGTACTTCATTTTATTTGGATTAAAGGACAATAAAGCAGAGGCCACTTGGTTACAAGGAAGGAGGGGGCACAGAAGAAATGGTTTCAGGGTTTGCAGAAAAGTAGGAGGCAGGGACAGATTTTGCTGTCATGCTCTTGGGAAAGCCCAGGTCACTGGGACACTGTTGGCGCACAGGATTTGTCTGAATTGTATACATGAAAAGAGGGTTCTCCAAAAAGGGTAGTGCACAGGCCCTCTGGAACCCTAGCAGATCTGGGTACCAGCTGGGTCCTTCCTAAGACTGGAGGGGAGGTAGTGGAGACAGGGCAGAGGCAGCCAGCTGGAGTAAGACAGGGAAGGAGAGGAGATGGTTGCCCCCAAAGCATGTTGAGGTCCTTGGGAAGTGCAACATACACTTCATTTTGTAAGGACTTATTTAGCAAGAGGCTTTCATTACAGTTAAACTGTCCCCGCTCCCCTTCCCCCAGGGGATTTACTTGGAAACAAGTCCCGGAAACCCGCCTCAGGTAACAAAGCTCAAATACAGGGGTTGGGCAGGCCAGGTGGAGACATCTGATCAGTGGGGGGATGCATACTGTCTCCCTAGTTACCAGGGAGTATGGGCCCCACCCTTTGGGAGCCTTTTGGACGCCAATCCCAACCAAGGGGATAGGCTGAGTCAAATGTCTACTAGGGTAAATTGTAACTCAACTGGTCACCTAGCATCACTGTGGAATTTCCTGTGTGTGTTACAATCTCATGGCCACCTGTGCGTGGCCAGGCCCAACCACATAGCCTTTGCCCTTAAAAGCTAGTCTGTGAAACAGAGAACGGTCACCCTCTCTTGTAAGAGGTGCGTCCCCGAACGTTCAGTTAGATTCTTGATGCTTGGCACGAGATAAAGCTTTGCTTGACCTTTGCTTTGTATCGGTCTTGCTCCTTTAATCATGGACCCATTATTGGGGCATAACACATTTATCTGCTTTTGATCACTTATTTTTCTGGTTTCATGCCTCAATTTCAGCACAAATGGATATACTTTAAAAACACCTTGACTTTTTAAAAATTTTATTTTTTTATTGGATGTAGCTTTCTCTAATTCTCTCCAACCTCTGATTGTTTCCTTGGCTGGCAGGGTGGGAGCAGAGCAGGAAGAGGCCATGTGGGAGGTGGAGGGGGTGGGGGTTAAGGGTGCGGGTTAAGGGTGGGGGTGCACTAGCTTCTGCCCTATTTTCCAGTGTCTTGCCCTTTGGGTTGCCTCATTTTTATTTTGTCAATAAAAAAGACAATGGCTTGCTGCTGGGACCATTTAATAATGCAGCAATAAATTGTGCTTTCAAGTCCCGAAATGCTTTTCTAGGTGATTTACAAAGAATGACTCAATACCCTGAGGCCACGGATTTGTAGCATTATCTGTTCTTATGGTTGGACTGGCTCAGAGGAAGCTCACCCTGGGAGGAACCCTAAGGGTTCACAAATGGCACAAAGCCAGGGAGCCTGGGTTCAGCCTTCTCAGCTCCCCCTCCCTTAGTCCCTCCTCATGCCCTGGGACCTGTGTCCTTTCTCCTCTTCTCTTAGGGGAAGGGGCTATCAGTTGGCACACCCCTCTGTGAGACGCTTATATCTTTGGGACAAGAAAGATGAGTGTCTCAGAGAAGGGCTTTGAGAGCATCTAATAAGATGAGGAAGTCTGCCCAGGAGAAGGGGGTAGCTGGCTGCTCTATTTCCAGGAGCCCCAGCAGATTTTGGGGACACTCCTCTGCATCCCCACCTGCCCCTCCTCACTGGGCACAGCCTCCCACCTGGCCTGGTCTCCAGTTCTCCACTCCAGTGGCTTTTTTCACTTTGTGGATGAAGTGAATTGGCTACAGTGTACATCTGATCATCTTTCCTGCTGAAAATCCTTCAAGGCTTCCTTTTGCCTCACAGGATAAATGAAGAAGCAAACTCGTCCAGAACCCGCCCTTTTCAGTCCCTTCCAGGTCTTCGTCATTTCCTGCCTCACCCACTCAGACCCTTCCTCTCTCTTGCTTGGGTCTCTGTGTCCCCTCTTCCAGCCCCCCTCCCCCGAAGGATTCATGCACCAAGGGCCCCCGTTCCTGGCTTCCTGGCTGGGAAGGCTGCCTGGTCGCTCCCCATCACTCGAGCATTACCTTCCTACTACATCTGTTATGGCCAGGGGACCTGCCCCCCTTCCCCGCAAAGCCCTCATCCCTACCCCTCATCTATAAGACAAAGAGGATGGTGCCATTCTGCCTGTGGTGTGTGGGTGCTTCTGTAGATAGGTTCAACTCCCAAATCCCAGGCCTGTGGCTAGCAGTAGGGACAGTGGCTTTGGAAAGGCTTTGTAACCTGTAAAGATTACTGAGAGATATTGTGAACATTTTAATACATCTGTGGGTATGAAAGAGGCTTCCCTTCCCAAAAGGATAGACTGTCAGACCTTTCAAGGATCCTTCTCCGCTAAGTGTCTTAGACGACAAAATGCCTGGTACTTTGAGTGTCCTCAAAAACTTGTGAGTGATAACTGGCTTCCAGCTCCTCTGTGCAGGGGTGCTGAGACCAATGGAAACATCTTTTCTAGTATAATCTTACTTTAGAAATAAGTAAACCCTTCAACAGCTCAGACAAACTAGTTTTATTTGTACCTTATGTGATGATGGCAAGGTTCCTCACAATAGTCCCTCCTGAGAATACAGGGAGTTGCCTCTAGCTGATCGGTCAGAGTCTGAGGTGCTTTGTTGGTTCCTGCATGTCTGAACCTCAAAATTTCATTTAGGAAGACACATTTACTTGAAATTACCTACATTACTGCTGGATTATGGAAACTGACTCACAGAATCAGTAAAAAGGGGGAAAAAAAAGAAGAAGAAGAAGAAAAGGGAGGTAAAGAAATTTAATTCAATTTAAGAATTATTCCTGGAAGTATGAGTTCTCCTTTCAGGTTTAGGACACACAACCCCAAAATGTGACACCTGGACATATTGTTTGTTTCAAGATGAAAGAATTGTTGAAACAGCAGATACAGAAGGGATTTTCTGACCTTTCCCTGAAGCTAGTCATAAAACTCTTTGGTGAGAGGTGTCCTCCCTCTACCTGGAGGAAATGAACCTCCTTATTTCTGAAGACGGGGGGACTCGAGAGGAACCTGAATGAACAGGTCTTGCTAAGTTTCCCTCAGTTTACTAAAGACCCCTAACTCCTCCCTCCTGGCTCCCTTTCCCATTTCCCCATGACTTTCCCATTGCCATAAACCTAGAGTACAAATATGCAGTTTTATTTCTTCTTTGGGTTTCCATTTCCTCAGAGAGATTCGTGTATCATGTAAAACTTTTATTAAATACATATGCACATTTCCCCTTGTTAATCTTTCCATCTAAAAAAATTCAGAAAGGTAGGAAAAAAAAGATGTTTTACCTCTCTTATAGCTCCTAAAATCAGCTTTTTAAAGCAATGTAGTAAGTGGTTACAAAGATTGATAGTAGCAGGTGAGAACCTGGGTCATGTGACATGGGGTGTCCTGAAAGCGCCCGAGTCCTGTCCCTGCAATAGGCAGGATCTTCATCAACGTGGGAAGCGGGGGGAAGCAGTGCTCCTGAAGCTGTCCTAGATGATGAAAAAATGGTGACTAACATTTCTTAGTCTGTGGATGGTTTGATAGTCTGTGACTAAATGGAGTCAAGTGACATGAACAGACATTGGAATATTTCATCTCCACCCCCAAAAACTTATATATTGAAGGTGGCTTTCAAAATTTTTTCTATTGCCTCCTTTCATTGAAAAGAAATGGAGGGTTGCTTTTATGCAGAATTTCTTCAAAATCAGGTCGATACACTAATCCCCAGTTTAAACCAGTCTGCAGCTGAAAGTGGAAACCATTTAGAGACTCAGTTAAGTCAATAATGATCACCTGCTAGTCAGTAGTTGTCATGTGCTTCTTTTTAAATTCCTTCATTTTCTCTTGTTCAATTCCATAGACATTTACTGGGCTAGGAAAGTTCCCAGCTAGTGCCTGGACCACTAATCCCCCTCTCTCTTGAAACTTTTTTTTTTTTTTTTTAATGTGTATCATGTTTTCCTGACTACTCTGTGATGTCTGAGCCATCCTCTTTGGGACGTTATCCTACCGCCTCTCCACTGGTGGCCAGAAGCTCCTCTTCTTGTTCCCTTACTTACCACCTCATGTATACCTTTATTTTATTTTATTTTTAAAAATGTTTTTATTTATTTAATAGAGAGAGACACAGCAAGAGGGAACACAAGCAAGGGGAACGGGAGAGAAGGAAGCAGGCTTCCTGCTGAGCAAGGAGCCTGACGTGAAGGGGCTCCATACTAGGACCCTGGGATCATGACCTGAGCAGAAGGCAGATGCTTAACAACTGAGCCCCCCAGGTGCCCCCACACCTTTATTTTAATTTTCAATTATTAGCCTTTCTTTTTTTTGTGGAATTTGTGGAAGTATAGATTGAATTTTATTCATAGTTATATTCCCAGAGACTCAGAAGATGCCTAGTGCACTTGATAATTACTTGATAAATTGCACTGAATTCAACTGAACTGAATTTGGAGATGTTCTAAATTGAGGTATTGCTTGGATGTTGTTGTTGGCTATAATAAAGAGATACAAATGACCTGGATCTGGGACTATTTATTAGTGTCCTGGGGCTGAGGTAGCCTGCAGGGACGGACTCTATAAAAACACAAATCATCAAGATTCCAATGTGCGTTCCTTCCCTGACCCAGACATGTTCTTAATAGGACAGAAGTAAATTAAATGCATGCCACCACTAGGTGTAAAAGTTTTTCAATTAGGATTTTGTATGCTAGCAAGCAGTAGAAGAACAGTAATTTCCCAAGACAGAGACTTTTAAATGGAAATGACCAACTCCAGATTCAAAACTATCTCTAAATCTTCCAAAGTTGACCAGAATAAATTAGTTTAAGCTTTCTAAAACACAGATAGGGGCGATTTTAATTGTATGAAGAGAAATATAAGTCTGAGTTCTCATCAAAAACTCTGGGGTTATAGATGTCTCAGGATTTTTTGATTAGTACAAAACAGGAACTGTACACTTTGGGGCTACTGATATCCAGAAAGGACTTGAAGCAAGTATTTGTAAAATAAACATATCTAAGTAAGTTATTAACAGAGAATAATGATAATAAAACAGGTATACCACAACAATAGAGAAATATTATTATTCTATCAGAGCATGGAAATTTATGTCTAAGCTTCCAAGATGCTAATTAAAAAAGAAAAAAATATGGGTTAAATTATTTTCATTGTTGGATAAAAACAAGTCATACTTGTCCTGGTAAAATACTGTGTAAGGAGTGAACAATCATAGTCTCTGTAGTTTTCATGTGTTCAATCCTGGCTGGGCTCACAGACTATTGTTTCCATTATAAAGTTCCAAAAATCTAAGCCAGCTCGGATACACAGTAGGTCTGTTCTGCATGTGCTTTTCCTTTCAGGAATGACACATAGGACAGGATGGACCTAAAGTGCATTAAACTGTGCACGAGGGGAGGAGTCAAAATGGCGGAGAAGTAGCAGACTGAGACTACATCAGGTAGCAGGAGATTAGCTAGATAGCTTATCAAACCATCGCAAATACCTACAAATCCAATGGGAGATCGAAGAGAAGAAGAACAGCAATTCTAGAAACAGAAAATCCACCACTTTCGGAAAGGTAGGACCAGTGGAGAAGTGAATCCAAAACAATGGGAAGATAGACTGCGGGGGCAGGGGCCGACTCCCGGCAAACAGTGGAGCAATGGAGCACAAAATCAGGACTTTAAAAAGTCTGCTCCACTGAGGGACATAGCTCCAGAGGCTAAACCAGGGTGAAGCCCATGCAGGGCCAGCGTGGCCCCAGGTCCTGCGGAGTCACAAAGGATCAGAGGTGTCTGAGGTGGCAGAGCTTGCAAGTATTAGAGCGGGGAAGCCGGCTACACAGACATAGCCGAGGAGTGAGCTCTCAGCTCAGGGTTACCTTGAACTGATTGCAGCTGGGTGGGTGAGCTTGGAGAGTGGCCAGAGGCCAGGGAGCCGGGAGTGATTGGGATCTTTTCTCTGAGGGTCCACTGAGGAGTGGGGCCCTGAGCTCTGGGCCCCTCTGGGCTGGAAACTGGGAGGCTGCCATTTTCATTCCCATCCTCTGGAACTCTACAGAAAGCGTTCAGGGAACAAAAGCTCCCGGAAGCAAACCTGAGCAGATTACTTAGTGCGGACTCTGGTAAGTGCGGTCCTATTCCACCTTGGGCAAAGATGCTTGAGAATCACTACAACAGGCCCCTCCCCAAGAAGATCAATAAGAAATCCAGCCAAGACAAAGTTCACCTACCAAGGAGAGCAGCAGAATTCCAGTGGATGAGAAAACAAAGCACAGAACTCATGGCTTTCTCCCCATGATTCTTTAGTCTTGCAGTTAATTTAATTCTTTTTCTTCTGCTAATTTATTTTAACTTTTACCCTTTTCTTTTTTTTAGATTTTTAAAACTAGTTTATCTAATATATATATACATATATTTTTTCTTTCTTATATTTTTTCTTTATTTGTTTTCTTTTTAAAATTTTTTTTCCTGAACTTCTTTGTATCCTCTTTCTCCCTCCCATGATTTGGTGTCTCTTTTGATTTGGTTAAAGTGCATTTTCCTGGGGTCATTGCCACCTTTTCAGTATTTTATTTGCTCCTTCATATACTCTTATCTGGACAAAATGACAAGGAGGAAAAACTCACCACAAAAAAAAGAACAAGAGGCAGTACTGAAGGCTAGGGACCTAATCACTACAGACATTGGTAATATGTCAGATCTAGAGTTTAGAATGACGATTCTCAAGGTTCTAGCCGGGCTGGGAAAAGGCATGGAAGATATTAGAGAAACCCTCTCTGGAGAGATAAAAGCCCTTTCTGGAGAAATAAAAGAACTAAAATCTAACCAAGTTGAAATCAAAAAAGTTATTAATGAGGTGCAATAAAAAATGGAGGCTCTTACTGCTAGGATAAATGAGGCAGAAGAAAGAATTAGTGATATAGAAGACCAAATGATGATAAAGAACCTGAACGAAAGAGGGACAAATAGCTACTGGACCATGAGGGGAGAATTTGAGAGATAAGTTACATCATAAGACAAAACAACATTAGAATAATTTGGATTCCAGAAGAAGAAGAAAGAGAGAGGGGAGCAGAAGGTATATTTGAGAGAATTACTGGAGAGAATTTCCCTAATATGGCAAAGGGAACAAGCATCAAAATTCAGGAGGTGCAGAGAACCCCCCTCAAAATCAACTAGAATAGGTCCACACCTTGCACCTAATAGAAAAATTTACAAGTCTTAGCGACAAAGAGAAAATCCTGAAAGCAACCCTGGAAAAGAAGTCTGTAACTTACAATGGTAAAAATATTAGATTGGCAGCGGACTTATCCACAGAGACCTGGCAGGCCAAAAAGAACTGGCATGATATATTCAGAGCACTAAATGAGAAAAACATGCAGCCAAGAATACTATATCCAGCTAGGCTATCATTGAAAATAGAAGAAGAGATTGAAAGCTTCCAGGACAAACAAAAACTGAAAGAATTTGCAAACACCAAACCAGCTCTACAGGAAATACTGAAAGGGGTCCGCTAAGCAAAGAGAGAGCCTAAAAGTAGTAGATCAGAAAGGAATAGAGACAATAAACAGTAACAGTCACCTTACAGGCAATACAATGGCACTAAATTCATATCTCTCAATAGTTACCCTGAATGTTAATGAGATAAATGCCCCAATTGAAAGACACAGGGTATCAAAATGGATAAAAAAACCAAAATCCATCAACATGTTGCCTCCAAGAAACTCATTTTAAGCCCGAAGACACCTCCAGATTTAAAGTGAGGGGGTGAAAAACAATTTACCATGCTAATGGACATCAGAAGAAAGCTGGGGTGGCAATCCTTATATCAGATCAATAGATTTTAAGCCAAAGACTATAATAAGAGATAAGGAAGGACACTATATCAACTCAAAGGGTCTGTCCAACAAGAAGATCTAACAATTTTAAATATCTATGTCCCTAACGTTGGAGCAGCCAACTATACAAACCAATTAATAACAAAATCAAAGAAACACGTTGACAATAATACAATAATAGTAGGGGACCTTAATACTCCCCTCACTGAAATGGACAGATCATCCAAGCAAAAGATCAACAAGGAAATAAAGGCCTTAAATGACACACTGGACCAGATGGACAACACAGATTTATTCAGAACATTTCATCCCAAAGCAACAAAATACATATTCTTCTCTAGTGCACATGGAACATTCTCCAGAATAGATCACATCCTGGGTCATAAATCAGGTCTCAACCTGTACCAAAAGATTGGGATCATTCCCTGCATATTTTCAGACCACAATGCTCTGAAGCTAGAGCTCAATCACAAGAGGAAATTTGGAAAGAACCCAAATACATGGAGACTAAACAGCATCCTTCTAAAGAATGAATGGGTCAGGGGTGCCTGGGTGGCTCAGTGGGTTAAAGCCTCTGCCTTTGGCTCGGATCATGATCGCAGGGTCCTGGGATCAAGCCCTGTGTCGGGCTCTCTGCTCTGCAGGGAGCCTGCTTCCTCCTCCTCTCTCTCTCTCTGCCTGCCTCTCTGCTTACTTGTGATCTCTGTCAAATAAATAAATAAAATCTTTAAAAAAAAAAAGAATGAATGGGTCAACCAGGAAATTAAAGAATAATTGAAAAAATTCATGGAAACAAATTATAATGAAAACACAACTATTCAAAATCTGTGGGACACAGCAAAGGCAGTCCTGAGAGGAAAATATGCAGTGGTACAAGCCTTTCTCAAGAAACAAGAAAGGTCTCAATACACAACCTAGCCCTACTCCTAAAGGAGCTGGAGAAAGAACAAGAAAGAAAGCCTAAACCCAGCAGGAGAAGAGAAATTATGAAGATCAGAGCAGAAATCAATAAAATAGAAACCAAAATAAAAAAAATAGAACAAATCAATGAAGCTAGAAGCTGGTTCTTTGGAAGAATTAATAAGATTGGCTTATCAATCGGCCAGACTTATCAAAAAGAAAGGAGAAAGGACCCAAATAAATAAAATCATGAATAAAAGAGGAGAGATCACAACTAACACCAAAGAAATACAAACAATTATAAGAACATACTATGAGCAACTCTATGCAAACAAATTTGACAATCTGAAAGAAATGGATGTGTTCCTAGAGACATATAAATCACCACAACTGAACCAGGAAGAAATAGAAAACCTGAACAGACCCATAACCAGTAAGGAGATTGAAACAGACATAAAAAATCTCCAAATAAACAAAAGCCCAGGGCCAGGCAGCTTCCCAGGGGAATTCTACCAAACATTTAAAGAAGAACTAATTAGTATTCTCCTGAAACTGTTCCAAAAAATAGAAATGGAAGGAAAACTTCCAAACTCATTTTATGAGGCCAGCATCACCTTGATCCCAAAACCAGACAAGGATCCCATCAAAAAAGAGAATTACAGACCAATATCCTTAATTACAGATGTGAAAATTCTCACCAAAATACTAGTCAATAGGATTCAAC
Source organism: Mustela lutreola (assembly GCF_030435805.1). Taxonomy (NCBI): domain Eukaryota; kingdom Metazoa; phylum Chordata; class Mammalia; order Carnivora; family Mustelidae; genus Mustela; species Mustela lutreola. The sequence goes on from NC_081292.1 coordinate 77,145,854, forward strand.
AGTACATTAAAAGGATTATTCACCACGACCAAGTGGGATTTATTCCAGGGCTGCAAGGTTGGTTCAACATCCACAAATCAATCAGTGTGATACAATACATTAATAAAAGAAAGAACAAGAACCATACGGTACTCTCAATAGATGCTGAAAAAGCATTTGACAAAGCACAGCATTCCTTCCTGATCAAAACTCTTCAAAGTGTAGAGATAGAGGGCACATACCTCAATATTATCAAAGCCATCTATGAAAAACCCACCAAAAATATCATTCTCAATGGAGAAAAACTGAAAGTTTTCCCACTAAGGTCAGGAACACGGCAGGGATGTCTATTATCACCACTGATATTCAACATAGTACTAGAGGTCCTAGCCTCAGCAATCAGACAACAAAAAGAAATTAAAGGCATCCAAATCAGCAAAGAAGAAGTCAAACTATCACTCTTTGCAGATGATATGATACTATATGTAGAAAACTCAAAAGACTCCACTCCAAAACTGCTAGAACTTGTACAGGAATTTAGTAAAGTGTCAGGATATAAAATCAATGCATGGACATCAGTTGCATTTCTCTACATCAACAACAAGACAGAAGAAAGAGAAATTAAGGAGTCAATTTCATTTACAATTACACCCAAAACTATAAGGTACCTAGGAATAAATCTAGCCAAAGAGGCGAAGAATCTATACTCAGAAAACTATAAAGTACTCATGAAAGAAATTGAGGAAAACATAAAGAAATGGAAAGATGTTCCATGCTCCTGGATTGGAAGAACAAATATTGTGAAAATGTCTGTGCTATCTAAAGCAATCTACATGTTTAATGCAATCCCTATCAAAATCCCACCCATTTTTTTCAAAGAAATGGAACAAATAATCCTAAAATTTATATGGAACCAGAAGAGACCTTGAATAGCCAAAGGAATATTGACCAAGAAAGCCAAAGTTGGTGGCATCACAATTCTGGACTTTAAGCTCTACTACAAAGCTGTCATCATCAAGACAGCATGGTGCTGGCACAAAAACAGACACATAGATCAATGGAACAGAATAGAGAGTCCAGAAATAGACCCTCAACTCTATGGTCAACTAATCTTCGACAAAGCAGGAAAGAATGTCCAATGGAAAAAAGACAGCCTCTTCAATAAATGGTGTTGGGAAAATTGGACGGCCACATGCAGAAAAATGAAATTGGACCCTTTCCTTACACCACACACGAAAATATACTCAAAATGGGTGAAGGACCTCAATGTGAGAAAGGAATCCATCAAAATCCTTGAGGATAACACAGGCAGAAACCTCTTCAACCTCAGCCACAGCAACATCTTTCTAGGTACATCGCCAAAGGCAAGGGATGCAAGGGCAAAATGAACTATTGGGATTTCATCAAGATCAAAAGCTTTTGCACAGCAAAGGAAACAGTTAACAAAACCAAAAGACAAGTGACAGGATGGGAGAAGATATTTGCCAATGACATATCAGATAAAGGGCTAGTGTCCAAAATCTATAAAGAACTTAGCAAACTCAACACCCAAAGAACAAATAATCCAATCAAGAAATGGGCAGAAGACATGAACAGACATTTCTGCAAAGAAGACATCCAGATGGCCCACAGACACATGAAAATTGCTCCTTATCACTTGGCATCAGGGAAATACAAATCAAAACCACAATGAGATACCACCTCACACCAGTCAGAATGGCTAAAATTAACAAGTCAGGAAATGACAGATGCTGGTGAGGATGCAGAGAAAGGGAAACCCTCCTACACTGTTGGTGGGAATGCAAGCTGGTGCAACCACTCTGGAAAACAGCATGGAGGTTCCTCAAAAAGTTGAAAATAGAACTACCCTATAGCCCAGCAATTGCACTACTGGATATTTACCCTAAAGATACAAACGTAGTGATCCAAAGGGGCACGTGCACCCGAATGTTTATAGCAGCAATGTCTCCAATAGCCAAACTATGGAAAGAACCTAGATGTCCATCAACAGATGAATGGATAAAGAAGATGTGGCATATACATACAATGGAATACTATGCAGCCATCAAAAGAAATGAAATCTTGCCATTTGCAACGACATGGATGGAACTAAAGGGTATCAGGCTTAGTGAAATAAGTCAATTGGAGAAAGACAACTATCATATGATCTCCCTGATATGAGGAAGTGGAAATGCAACTTGGGGGGTTGGGGGTAGGAGAAGAATCAATGAAACATGATGGGATCGGGAGGGAGACACACCATAAGTGACTCTTAATTTCACAAAACAAACTGAGGGTTGCTGGGTGGAGGAGGGTTGGGAGGGGGTGGGGTTATGGACATTGGGGAAAGTATGTGCTATGGTGAGTGTTGTGAAGTGTGTAAACCTGGCGATTCACAGACCTGTACCCCTGGGGATAAAAATACATTATGTGTTTATAAAAAAATAAAAAATAAAAATATAAAGATGAAAAAAAAAAACCACAAAAAGCTGCACGAGACCAGCTTTTATTGACTGTTAGTAAGGAAAGATGATGGCAATCAGTGGATAGATAATGGACTAGTGTGCACATAAAATGATCTCTGCTTTGCAAACATGATGAGATTTTGAACAAAATCAGTGTTCTGTGCAAGGGGAAAGATGGGGAGTTGGCTTTCCTAGGGCTTTGTCAAGGTTCTTGATAAGGCACTAAAAAAAAAAAAAAAGAAAAGAAAAGAAAAGAAGAGAGAAAAAAAGCGGAAGACTCAACGACATTGCCACTGGCAGGTGGTGACTGGACAAGGCATTGGAAGACAAGCCTGTTGTGCATGCCTGGCATCCAGTTGTTCCTCTTACAGAGGTCTTAATGGGGCACATGGGGCTGGTGTGTGATTTCTATTGTCAGCCCTTCAGCCACATCTATTTGGTCTCCAAGTGGTAAAGATCTCAAACCGACTCAGGAGGTTTTTTTTTTTTTCCTGCTTTATCCAATTGCTTAAACTTTTTAAGGATGCTGATAGAAATCATCAGTTGAGTTGTACCTGTATTTTTTGCCTTCATGGGAGTGAGGAAAGCCCAAAACCTCTATCAGAATACAGATTGTGCACTGAGAGAATTCTCTTCTGCCCTTCCATTGGGCCAGGTCTATGGAATGGTGGCTACTGGTCTGCTGAAAGCAAAAGTCAATCCACAAATCCATAATTGGGTAAGGAATATACAATATAACCATTATCACAGCCCTGGAAAAAGTTGCTTCAAACATTCAAATATACATATTTTTATATAGGAAGATTATTTAACAGGTAGTGGACATGTCCTGATTTGGAACAGATTATTTAAAGTATTTTGGTGTTTTCCTTAACTTCTTAACATTTTTAAAAATATTACATACAAACAATAAGAAGACCAGCAAGGAAACAGAGGACTTGGAACAATATGTGCCAATTGGACCTAACATACATATACAGTGTATTCCACCCAATAATATCTGAATATCTATTTTTGCCAAAGACACATGGACCATTTTCTGGTATAGACCATATATCAGGCCACTAAACAAGTCTCAAACAATTTATAAAGATTAAAATTATGCAAAGTATCTTTTCTGCTTATAATGGAATTAAGGTAGAAAGCAATAATAGAGGGAAACTTGGAAAATTCACAAAGACATGGAAATTAAAAAATACACTCTTAAATAACCTATGTGTCAAAGAAGAAATCACAAGGAAATTAGAAAGTATCTTCAGAGAAAATGAAAACAAAAATGCAACATACCAAAAATCATGGAAGACAGTAAACCAGTGCAAAGAGGGAAATTTATAGCTACAAATTCTTACTTAAAAAAAAAAAAAGAAAATTATAAATGGAAAAATCTGATTTTACACCTTAAGGGACTAGAAAAAGAACAAACTAAACCCACATGTAGCAAAAAATAATAAAAAATTATAGCAGAGGCCTACAAAATTGGCAGCCCTTTAGCTGATTTTATGGAAATAAAAAGGATTGTTAAGAGACTACTGTGAACAATTGTATGCCAACAAAGTGGATAACCCAGATGAGACAGACAGATCCCTAGCAGCACACAACCTGCTAACACTGAATTATGAAGGAATAGAGAGTCTGAACAGACCTATATAACTAGCAAGAAGATTAGATAGTGATCAAAAACCTGACAAAAAAGAAGCCCTGTACTAGATGGTTTCATTGTTTAATTCTACCAAACATTTAAAGAAAAAATAACACCAGTCCTTGAAAGCTTCCAAAAACTTGAAGAAAACACTTTCTACTTCATTCTATGAGGGCAGCATTACTCTGCTACCAAAGCCAGACAAAAACCCGACAAGAAAACTACAGGCTGATATCCTTGATGAATATTGATGTAAAAATCTTCAACAAAATACTAACAAGCTGAATTCAGCAGCATATTAAAAGGATTATGCACCATGACCAAATGGTATTTATTGCTGGAATGCAAGGATGATTTAATATATGAAAATCAATCAATGTAATACATCACAGTAACAGAACAAAGGAAGAAAAAACCCCACATGATCATCTCAATTGATTCAGAAAAACATTTAATGAAATTCAACACACTTTCATGATAAAAAATAATTTCAACAAACTAGGAATAGAAGGAAACCATCTCACCCTAATAAAGGCCACATAACAAAAAGCCCACAGCTAACATCATACTGACTGGTGAAAGACTGGAAACTTTTATTCTAAGATGAAGAACAAGACAAGGATGCCCACTCTCACAACTTCTGTTCAAGATAGGATTAGATGTTCCAGATAGAATTATTAAGCAAGGAAAAGAAACAAAAGACAACCAAGTTGGAAAGGAAGAAGTAAAAATTATCTCTGATATTTATACACACACACACACACACACACATTGTTGGAATTAGGAAACCAGTTCAGCAATGTTGTAAGGTACAAAATTAACAAGCAGAAATCAGAGACTTTTCTAATAGTGGCCAATCTGAAAATGACATTAAGGTAACAGTTCTACTTATAATAGTGTGAGAAAGAATAAATTACTTAGGAATAAACCAACCAAGAAGGCAAAAGACTTATACATTGAAAACTACAAAGTGTTGCTGAAAGAAATTAAAGAAACAAATAAATGGAAACACTTCTTGTATTGAGGACTTAATATTGTTAAGGTGGCAATACTCTCTTAATCTATGGATTCATTGCAATCCTATCATGATCCCAGAGATGTTTTTGCAGAAATGGAAAAATCCATCCTAAAATTCTGAAAGGGCCCTGAAAAGCTTAAACAGTCTTCAAAAACTGTAAAGTTAGAGGACTCACACTTCCCACTCTCAAAAGTTACTACAAAGCTATAGTAATCAAAAGTGTGGTACTGACATAAAGACAGACGGAGAGAAAAAAGAGCCTGGAATTAAACTTTCAAATATGAGATCAAATGATTTTTTAATTGTTTTTAAAGACTTCATTTATTTATTTGACAGACAGAGATCACAAGTAGGCAGAGAGGCAGGCAGAGAGAGAAGGGGAAGCAGCCTCCCTGCTGAGCAGAGAGCCCAGGACCCTGAGATCACGACCTGAGCCAAAGGCAGAGGCTTAACCCACTGAGCCACCCAGGCACCCCCGATCAAATGATTTTTAACAAGGATGCCTATACCATTCCATGATGAAAAGACAGTCTTTTCAACAAATAGTGCTCGGGGAAACTGGATATCCATTAGCAAAATAATGAAATTGGACCTTATCTTACATCATGTACAGAAATTATCTAAAATGAATTAAAGTCCTAAATGGAAGAGATTAAAAAATAAAACTCATAAAAATGTTTAAAAATGTAGAATTCTTAGAAGAAAACATAGGAGAAAATCTTTATGACATTGGATTTAGGGATGGTTTCTTAGATATGACACCAAAAATGCAAGCAAAAAAAAGAAAAGGCAAGATAAAAATTAGGCTTGATCAAAATTTAAAACTTTCATACCTCAAAGGAGAACATCAACAGAGTGAAAAGGCAATCCACAGAAGAGAAAATATTTGCAGTCTGATAAAAGATCAATACCCAGAATGTATTAAGAACATCTACAACTCAATAACAAAAAATCCCCTCAAAATCCACTTAAAATGGGCAAAGAACTTGAACAGACATTTCCCTAATTTCTGTAAAGATGTACAGATAGCCAATGAGCACATGAAAAGTAGCTGAACATCACTGATTAGAAAAAGAAAAGTCAAAACCACAGTGAGATACCACTTCACATCCATTAGAATAAATTTTACCAGAAAAAAAAAAAAAACAACAACAATCCAATGAACAGAAAATAACAAATGTTAGCAGGAACATGGAGAAATAGGAGCACTTGTGCCCTGTTGTTGGAAATGTTTCAATGATGCAGATGGTATGGAAAACAGTAGAACAATCCTTCAATATATTAAACATAGAATTGCCTGCCATATGGTCCAACTACACTTCTATGTGTATACTTAAAAGAACTGAAAGCAGGGTCTTGAACAGACATTTGTCTGTACTGTACACCAGTGCTCATTGTAGTATTACTGATAAGAGTCAAAAGGTAGGAACAAAGCCAGTGTCCATTGATGGTTGAATGGATAGCAAATGTGGTGTATCTATACAATGCTATATTATTCAATTTTAAAAAAGAAGGAATTTCTGACTCATGCTACAACATGGATGAACCCTGAGGATGTTATGTTGAGAAAAAGCCAGTCACAGAAGGACAAATACTGTATGATTCCATTTTTATTAGGTACCTAGATTCATTAAAGTCTTAGAAACAGAGAGCAGAAGCGTGGTTTCCAGGGGCTAGAGGAGGGGGGAATGGAGAGTTAGTGTTTAATGGGATGATGAAAACATTTGGGGGTGGATGGTGGTGATGGTTGCACAGCAATGTGAATGAGCTTAGTGGCATTGGACTAAACACTTAAAAGTGGCTAAGATGGTAAAGTTTATGATTTGTCTGTTTTACCACAATAAAAACCATCGGGTGCTGCTCCTAATAGTTAAAGTAGAAGTTGCACATTAATACTGGGTATGATTTTGGCTCCAAATACATTTAGATTTCTACACTGTTTTTTAAAAATACATTTGATTTTGTTGCTTTATATTGACAGGATCATCCAACCAGCCATAACTCCAGAATTCCCTACTGTGTTATGTCTTGTCTGTTTCATGTAGCTCATTACCTGCTGGGGCCCCAAAGTTATATGGGTTGGAGACCTATGGAACTCCACCTTGCATCTCTTATGTTACTATCAGCTTGCCAGCACAGATCTGTTGGGTGACTAGCTCCTCTGAGTTACTTGCTGGAACGTGTGGTAGAATGGCATGAGATTGGATTTTGGACTTTAGCTTAGACTTAGAAATGAAATCTAGCTCTGCCCTCATCACTTCTATGGCATTGGGAACTTCAGTTTTCTTATTTGCAAAACAGCATCGACAGCATTAATTTAGTAGCATTTTGGAAAGAATGGATGAGATTGTAAACACAAAGGGTGTAAAGCATCAAAGGGTCCAGCAAATGTTGGTTTCCTTCTTCTCTTTGCCTCATTCTTCTTTTTGCATCTTTCCTGTAAAAGGAAATGGTGTTGGTGCCATGTAATTCTCATAGATTAGTGGTAGGAGACCACATGGAGAGTGGTTTTGGGATTTTGCATAACGGTCTCCTGTAGTGAGCCCAACTACAAGATCCTAGAGACAAGGACTGGCCATCCTTGTGTTTCAGTTAGGGGACCAACATGCTGCTTAATAAATGTGTAGAGAATAATGATTGAATTTTGTCAACTTGGGAAAAATAAACATCAAAATGGCATTCACCTCAATTTGATGACAATATCAGAAAGAATAAAAATAGGTCATTGGACCTTTGGGGATAGAATATGGCTTTCAGTACTGGGGAAGATAATGTTTTAGGCTTGCAGAAATCTGAGAAAAATTAAAACTAGTTAAAAAGAGAGAGAGAGAGAGAACTCAAGAGTTACCAGCTTATTATTTCTTTTTTCCTTTTTTTTCATTTTCATCTCCATTTTTCTCATTTCTTTAAGTCTTTTGGCCCAATTTACTTTTTGCAAAACTTTTGACCAATTTGCTCCTATATCTATCTGCCCTTCCTCCCTGTAGCACAGAGCATCCAGGGGACACATTTTGGGCAGTAATGGTGTTTTCTCTCACCTTTTCTCTCAAACTCTAGAGAAGAAGGAAGGACTAAATGAAAGAAGAAAATGAATGTTATCAAGTTTTTGACACCAGCTATTAGTTTTCTTCCCTTACTTTCAAGAGACACACATGTTCTATTTCATATCAAAACAAGGAAGGCATAGCTAGTGATTGATAAAATCACAAACTGCAGGAAAGTCTCTGGACTCCATCCTGAATTCCAGCTGTAGCCCAAACAAAACAAAAACAAAATGAGAAGGGAGAACTGTGGGCTAAAGATGGAGCAGTAGTGGACATTAAGTCAACTACTGCATAAATAAATAAATAGAGACCAAATTACTGTTATTAGTGCATGATGGCTTTCCCTGTCAAGCTGATGCAATCAGTTGCTTTGAATTCCCCCAACCATCTTTGAAAGTTTCAGCTCCTGGACCTGATGGGCCCTGGGGGGCTGGCTCATACTAGGTCTCTCAGCTTACTAACAGACCACATTGCTTGCATACTTTTCAAGTTCTTAACTTGTAAATTCACAAAAAACAATATGAGAAATGACATTTTACCATTCTTTTTCCAAAGATGAAGTCCTCTGGAGCTGAGAACTTGTTTCCCAAGGTTGCAAGGACTAACCAATGTGTCACATGGTAGGTGGGAAATGATTTTCAAATGGCAGGAAGAATGACCTTGAGAGAAAGTTGCTTTAATTTAAGGAACATGTTAATAACCCATTTCTTTAATGGACCACTATACTCTAGGCATTTTAAATAATGATAATGACCCCTTGATTTCAAGTAATGTAGTAGTATTTCCAAAGTGTTTTTTCATACATTAAAGTATAGACTATGGTTTGATATTTTTCTCATTTAACATTTAACTTTGGTGCCTATAGTCACCATAAGAGTATTATCTACAAGTCGGTCAATATTCCTGGATTCTAAAGATATTTGTTACATTTTCTCATCTAAACAAGATGGCATTTTGCTTTATGTTTGATTCAAATAACAGCAGAAAAATTTGTGGATGCTATATTTATTGCCTGTCTTCATTCCAAGTTTTGCCACCTAGAAAGACACTTGAATAATCCAGCGTTTGGTCAAAGCAGGGCCTTCAAGTCACACTGTCTTGATTTGAGTCCTGGTGCTATGACATTAAAGAAGTCACTTGCCATCTCTGAGTCTCGATTCCCTCATCTACAAAATGGGAATTTGGCTATTCAGCAAATGTTCCAGAACTCCTACTTGCAAGTATCCAAAGCTAGGGATGTAGAAGTGAGCAAAACCCAAATTGTCCTTGCTATCCTAAAGTGCAATTTTTGGAGGGAGGAAGCAGTAAACAAAGACCCATGAGGGTGACGGTATTCTGAGGAAAATTACATTGGGCAAGGGGGCCAGAGATTGATGGGTGGGGAGCACTAGATCTCTGAGATGAGTGTGAAGCCCCTATAGGATGACATTTGACATAGCCCTTAGCGAAGGGGAGATGAGCCCCATACAGGTCTGGGGAGTGACTGTCGCATACGGAGTAAGCTGTCACTGCAAAGTCCTTAAATAGGGCCAGAGTGCATGTTAGGGGAAGGCAAAGGAGGCCAGGACGGCAGAAACCAGAGCAGTAGGAAGGTGGGGTCCTGGGAAGGAGGGTGTGACAGAAGCGTTAATTTTGCCCTCCCAGCGGCCTCGGACACCCAGCACTGCAGACAGCGGAGGCCCCGGAGGCTGAAGTCTCCGTTCCTGCCAGCTGACTGGGATCAGAACCTGTGCGATGCCAGAGGGGTGGGCAGGGGGCGCCTGAAGATCAGGGTGCGGAGGGCAAGGCTGAAGCGTGGTCTTCCACAGGCGCCAACCTGGCTGGACCATCGCGTGCGGTGCAGGCGGGCCCCCAGGGGCTGGGGGCTGAGTGGAAGCTCCTTGGAGAACTGGATCAGCTCTACCGGTCTTCGCTTAGCTAACACACAGCCAGAGATGAAGTTGTTACACTAACAGACAGTGACTCAGTGCGTTAACCCCCCCAAGCAGGGGGCCCTGCACTGGTGGTGCCCAGAGCAGCAGACCCTGGGGGGTGTAACAAGGGGGGACAGTGAAGAGGAACCCTGCAGATGCTTGCGGGCCAGCGCGGGAGTTGGGGATTCTCTCTGCAGGGCAGGGGGATCTCAATGGGGCTTGTACTTTAAAAGATCTGGATGTAGTGAAAAGAAGGGGCACCTGCACCCTAATGTTCATGGCAGCAATATCCACAATACCCGAACTATGGAAAGAGCTCAGATGCCCATCAACAGATGAATGGATAAAGAAGATGTGGTACATATATACAATGGAATATTATTCAGCCCTCAGAAAGGATGAATACCCACAATTTGGATTCACATGGAAGGAACTGGAGGGATTATGCTAAGTGAAGTAAGTTAAACAGAGAAAGACAATTATCATATGGTTTCACTCCTATGCAAAATATAAGCAATAGCACAGAGAACCACAGGGGAAGGGAGGGAAATCTGAAAGGGGAGAAATCAGACAGAAAAATGAACCATGAGAGATTATGGACCCCAGGAAAAGAACTGAGGGTCTCAGAAGGGGGGTGGGTGGGGGAAGGGGCAACAGGGTAGTGGTTATTGAGGAGGGCACATCTTGTGACAAGCACTGGGTATTATACGTAACTAATGAAGCATTGAACACTATATCAAAAACTCATGATGACCATGCAGTGGCTAATTGAACAACAACAACAACAAAAGATCCCTTTGGCTGTTGTGGTCACTAGACTTTGGGGGATAAAGAAGAAAGCGGGGAGGCCAATTTAAGAGGGAGTCCTTGGAATAATTCAGATTGGTTGGGAAGAGAAAGCCACGAAATGTAAAGATTTCAAATTTGCAGTTTGCTAATGGATTGGACGTGTTGGGGGAGTGAAGAGAAAAATCAAGGATGATGCCAAGGTTTTTGGCCTGAACAACTAGAGGAATAGAGTGTGTGTTTTCTGAGGTGGGATCTTCATCCCTACTGGGATGAAATAAAGATAATAACGGGACCTACTATGTTGGATTGTTTTGAGAGTAAAAAGTCAATAAAGCAAAAGTTTAGAATTGACCTATAATAAACATTCAGTAAACACTATTTTCCCCCAAAGCTATAGCACATTAAAAACCACAAACAAAAAGTTAAAAAAAAAAAAGCTCATATTTATTGCTGTGGTCTATTTAAAAACATATTAAAATAATAAAATTCCCCCTTTAGCAGTTTTGTAGGATTATCAGTGACTTTTTCATAATTATATTTTGATTAGTACATACAACTTTATAGTCAGTTTCTCTTTTGACTTTCAGTGTTCAGGTTAAGTACTAAAGTAATAGGGAAATAGCAATTTGAAAAATGGACATCTAAGAAAAACTACTCAGAATCTTGATTTTAGAACTTAAACATATTTTTCACTGATCATTGAAGATAAGAGAGACACTTTCATGAAGGAAATACATTCATAAATTGGTCTCCTTATCTGGTGCATATAGAATGAAAGCATCTACTTAAATTTTAGCTACAGGTTTGGGGAAATTTATGGGCAAGCACTTACAGGTTTCATTTTGAGATGGAGATCACCTTGGAAGGAAGAACAGAGTGGGTGACTGGCATGAATATTTGCCTTAATTTCCCCCCATCCACAACTATTCAGATCTACTAAATAAACCTTATTATATGAAAAGCTGTTTTATCTTGGGATTATAATTTTGGTTGAGGTATGTATGACACATAGATATGCTAATAAAAATTACATTCAAAAACCATAAAGATTGCTTTTAGAGTCTAGCTTTCTGCTTTAGTTTGTAAGGAGGATAAATGATAGCGTTACCTATAATAGGTTGGTTTGATAATAAAACTGTGCATTGCTTGTGTAAGAAGTACTCTGCAACCTGGAAACATTATTATCAATGCCCCTAATTTTAAGATGAATAATCTGTAGCTCAGAAGGCTGACTGTCTTAAGATCCCACTCTTTGGAAGGGACAGAATCAGAATTTGAACCAAGGTCTCTGGCCGGCCCCGGGTAAGGGCGGTGTAATTCCGCCTGGGGCAAAGACACTTGAAAATCACTACAACAGGCCCCTCCCCCAGAAGATCAACAAGAAATCCAGCCGAGACCAAGCTCACCTACCAAGGAGTGCGGTTTCAATACCAAGGAGAGCAGCAGAATTCCAGAGGAGGAGAAAGCCAAGCACGGAACTCATGGCTTTTTTCCTGTGATTTTTTTTAGTCTTGCAGTTAATTTAATTTTTTCTTTTTCATTTTTTTTTTTTTTTCTTTTTCTCGCCTTCGGGTAAAATTTTTTTTTTTTTTTAACTGTTACCTTTTTCTTTTTTAACGATTTTTTACTAGTTTATCTAATATATATATATATTTTTTTACATTTTTCTTAGGTGTTTTCTTTTTTAAAAAAAAAATTCTTTTCTTTTTTTTTTTTTTTTTTTTTTTTTCTTTTTTCTTTCTTCCTTTTTGAACCTCTTTTTATCCCCTTTCTCCCCACTCACGATTTTGGATCTCTTCTAATTTGGCTAAAGCATATTTTCCTGGGGTTGTTGCCACCCTTTTAGTATTTTACTTGCCCCTTCATTTACTCTTATCTGGACAAAATGACAAGACGTAAAAATTCACCACAAAAAAAAGAACAAGAGGCAGTACCGAAAGCTAGGGACCTAATCAATACAGACATCGGTAATATGTCAGATCTAGAGTTCAGAATGACAATTCTCAAGGTTCTAGCCGGGCTCGAAAAAGGCATGGAAGATATTAGAGAAACCCTCTCGAGAGATATAAAAGCCCTTTCTGGAGAAATAAAAGAACTAAAATCTAACCAAGTTGAAATCAAAAAAGCTATTAATGAGGTGCAATCAAAAATGGAGGCTCTCACTGCTAGGATAAATGAGGCAGAAGAAAGAATTAGTGATATAGAAGACCAAATGACAGAGAATAAAGAAGCTGATCAAAAGAGGGACAAACAGCTACTGGACCACGAGGGGAGAATTCGAGAAATAAGTGACACCATAAGACGAAACAACATTAGAATAATTGGGATTCCAGAAGAAGAAGAAAGTGAGAGGGGAGCAGAAGGTATACTGGAGAGAATTATTGGGGAGAATTTCCCCAATATGGCAAAGGGAACAAGCATCAAAATTCAGGAGGTTCAGAGAATGCCCCTCAAAATAAATAAGAATAGGCCCACACCCCGTCACATAATAGTAAAATTTACAAGTCTCAATGACAAAGAGAAAATCCTGAAAGCAGCCCGGGAAAAGAAGTCTGTAACATACAATGGTAAAAATATTAGATTGGCAGCTGACTTATCCACAGAGACCTGGCAGGCCAGAAAGAGCTGGCATGATATTTTCAGAGCACTAAACGAGAAAAACATGCAGCCAAGAATACTATATCCAGCTAGGCTATCATTGAAAATAGAAGGAGAGATTAAAAGCTTCCAGGACAAACAACAACTGAAAGAATTTGCAAATACCAAACCAGCTCTACAGGAAATATTGAAAGGGGTCCTCTAAGCAAAGAGAGAGCCTACAAGTGGTAGATCAGAAAGGAACAGAGACCATATACAGTAACAGTCACCTTACAGGCAATACAATGGCACTAAATTCATATCTCTCAATAGTTACCCTGAATGTGAATGGGCTAAATGCCCCTGTCAAAAGACACAGGGTATCAGAATGGATAAAAAAACAAAACCCATCTATATGTTGCCTCCAAGAAACACATTTTAAGCCCGAAGACACCTCCAGATTTAAAGTGAGGGGGTGGAAAAGAATTTACCATGCTAATGGACATCAGAAGAAAGCAGGAGTGGCAATCCTTATATCAGATCAATTAGATTTTAAGCCAAAGACTGTAATAAGAGATGAGGAAGGACACTATATCATACTCAAAGGGTCTGTCCAACAAGAAGATTTAACAATTTTAAATATCTATGCCCCCAACGTGGGAGCAGCCAACTATATAAACCAATTAATAACAAAATCAAAGAAACACATAAACAACAATACAATAATAGTAGGGGACTTTAATATTCCCCTCACTGAAATGGACAGGTCATCCAAGCAAAAGATCAGCAAGGAAATAAAGGCCTTAAATGACACACTGGACCAGATGGACATCACAGATATATTCAGAATATTTCATCCCAAAGCAACAGAATACACATTCTTCTCTAGTGCACATGGTACATTCTCCAGAATAGATCACATCCTCGGTCCTAAATCAGGACTCAACCGGTATCAAAAGATTGGGATCATTCCCTGCATATTTTCAGACCACAATGCTCTAAAGCTAGAACTCAACCACAAAAGGAAGTTTGGAAAGAACCCAAATACATGGAGACTAAACAGTATCCTTCTAAAGAATGAATGGGTCAACCGGGAAATTAAAGAAGAATTGAAAAAAATCATGGAAACAAATGATAATGAAAATACAACGGTTCAAAATCTGTGGGACACAACAAAGGCAGTCCTGAGAGGAAAATATATAGCGGTACAAGCCTTTCTCAAGAAACAAGAAAGGTCTCAGGTACACAACCTAACCCTACACCTAAAGGAGCTGGAGAAGGAACAAGAAAGAAACCCTAAGCCCAGCAGGAGAAGAGAAATCATAAAGATCAGAGCAGAAATCAATGAAATAGAAACCAAAAAAACAATAGAACAAATCAACGAAACTAGGAGCTGGTTCTTTGAAAGAATTAATAAAATTGATAAACCCCTGGCCCGACTTATCAAAAAGAAAAGAGAAAGGACCCAAATAAATAAAATCATGAATGAAAGAGGAGAGATCACAACTAACACCAAGGAAATACAAACTATTATAAGAACATACTATGAGCAACTCTACGGCAATAAATTTGACAATCTGGAAGAAATGGATGCATTCCTAGAAACATATAAACTACCACAACTGAACCATGAAGAAATAGAAAGCCTGAACAGACCCATAACCAGTAAGGAGATTGAAACAGTCATTAAAAATCTCCAAACAAACAAAAGCCCAGGGCCAGACGGCTTCCCGGGGGAATTCTACCAAACATTTAAAGAAGAACTAATTCCTATTCTCCTGAAACTGTTCCAAAAAATAGAAATGGAAGGAAAACTTCCAAACTCATTTTATGAGGCCAGCATCACCTTGATCCCAAAACCAGACAAGGATCCCACCAAAAAAGAGAGCTATAGACCGATATCCTTGATGAACACAGATGCGAAAATACTCAACAAAATACTAGCCAATAGGATTCAACAGTACATTAAAAAGATTATTCACCACGACCAAGTGGGATTTATTCCAGGGCTGCAAGGTTGGTTCAACATCCGCAAATCAGTCAATGTGATACAACACATCAATAAAAGTAAGAACAAGAACCATATGATACTCTCAATAGATGCTGAAAAAGCATTTGACAAAGTACAACATCCCTTCCTGATCAAAACTCTTCAAAGTGTAGGGATAGAGGGCACATACCTCAATATCATCAAAGCCATCTATGAAAAACCCACCGCAAATATCATTCTCAATGGAGAAAAACTGAAAGCTTTTCCGCTAAGGTCAGGAACACGGCAGGGATGTCCATTATCACCACTGCTATTCAACATCGTACTAGAGGTCCTAGCCTCAGCAATCAGACAACAAAAGGAAATTAAAGGCATCCAAATCGGCAAAGAAGAAGTCAAATTATCACTCTTCGCAGATGATATGATACTATATGTGGAAAACCCAAAAGACTCCACTCCAAAACTGCTAGAACTTATACAGGAATTCAGTAAAGTGTCAGGATATAAAATCAATGCACAGAAATCAGTTGCATTTCTCTACACCAACAGCAAGACAGAAGAAAGAGATATTAAGGAGTCAATCCCATTTACAATTGCATCCAAAACCATAAGATACCTAGGAATAAACCTAACCAAAGAGACACAGAATCTATACTCAGAAAACTATAAAGTACTCATGAAAGAAATTGAGGAAGACACAAAGAAATGGAAAAATGTTCCATGCTCCTGGATTGGAAGAATAAATATTGTGAAAATGTCTATGCTACCTAAAGCAATCTACACATTTAATGCAATTCCTATCAAAGTACCATCCATCTTTTTCAAAGAAATGGAACAAATAATTCTAAAATTTATATGGAACCAGAAAAGACCTCGAATAGCCAAAGGGATATTGAAAAAGAAAGCCAACGTTGGTGGCATCACAATTCCGGACTTCAAGCTCTATTACAAAGCTGTCATCATCAAGACAGCATGGTACTGGCACAAAAACAGACACATAGATCAATGGAACAGAATAGAGAGCCCAGAAATAGACCCTCAACTCTATGGTCAACTAATCTTCGACAAAGCAGGAAAGAATGTCCAATGGAAAAAAGACAGCCTTTTCAATAAATGGTGCTGGGAAAATTGGACAGCCACATGCAGAAAAATGAAATTGGACCATTTCCTTACACCACACACAAAAATAGACTCAAAATGGATGAAGGACCTCAATGTACGAAAGGAATCCATCAAAATCCTTGAGGAGAACACGGGCAGCAACCTCTTCGACCTCTGCCGCAGCAACATCTTCCTAGGAACAACGCAAAAGGCAAGGGAAGCAAGGGAAAAAATGAACTACTGGGATTTCATCAAGATCAAAAGCTTTTGCACAGCAAAGGAAACAGTTAACAAAATCAAAAGACAACTGACAGAATGGGAGAAGATATTTGCAAACGACATATCAGATAAAGGACTAGTGTCCAGAATCTATAAAGAACTTAGCAAACTCAACACCCAAAGAACAAATAATCCAATCAAGAAATGGGCAGAAGACATGAACAGACATTTCTGCAAAGAAGACATCCAGATGGCCAACAGACACATGAAAAAGTGCTCCATATCACTTGGCATCAGGGAAATACAAATCAAAACCACAATGAGATATCACCTCACACCAGTCAGAATGGCTAAAATCAACAAGTCAGGAAATGACAGATGCTGGCGAGGATGCGGAGAAAGGGGAACCCTCCTACACTGTTGGTGGGAATGCAAGCTGGTGCAGCCACTCTGGAAAACAGCATGGAGGTTCCTCAAAATGTTGAAAATAGAACTGCCCTATGACCCAGCAATTGCACTATTGGGTATTTACCCTAAAGATACAAATGTAGTGATCCAAAGGGACACATGCACCCGAATGTTTATAGCAGCAATGTCCACAATAGCCAAACTATGGAAAGAACCTAGATGTCCATCAACAGATGAATGGATCAAGAAGATGTGGTATATATACACAATGGAATACTATGCAGCCATCAAAAGAAATGAAATCTTGCCATTTGCAACAACATGGATGGAACTAGAGCGTATCATGCTTAGCGAAATAAGTCAAGCAGAGAAAGACAACTATCATATGATCTCCCTGATATGAGGAAGTGGTGATGCAACATGGAGGCTTAAGTGGGTAGAAGAATAAATGAAACAAGATGGGATTGGGAGGGAGACAAACCATAAGTGACTCTTAATCTCACAAAACAAACTGAGGGTTGCCGGGGGGAGGGGGTTGGGGAGAAGGGGGTGGGATTATGGACATTGGGGAGGGTATGTGATTTGGTGAGTGCTGTGAAGTGTGTAAACCTGGTGATTCACAGACCTGGGGATAAAAATATATGTATATAAAAAATATATGTTTATAAAAAATAAAAAATAAAAAAAAAAAAAAAAAAAAAAAAAAAAAAAAAAAAAGAATTTGAACCAAGGTCTCTGGCTGGCTCAAAGACTGATACTTTTCTAAAAACCACAATAAAATTTTCTCTTCTTTTTTTTCCCTCTCTTTCTTTCTCTCTCCCCTTCTTTCCCTCCCCCCCCCCTTCCTTCCTTCCTTCTTTTGGCTGCTTGTTTAGTTTAAAGAGATGACTTATATTATCATTCCTTGGTCCAGGAACTGGCTGAGATGCTGAATATGAGAGTGATTCTGGTGGATATGGAAAGGTTTCCAGAGTCTTAATCTTTATCCATCAAACATTAGAGCTTAAAAGATTTCTCCTTAACCCGAACAGCTCCATCCACTCAGTATACCAAATCCTATTGCCCTCATTACTATTACTTAGTGCATATCAAATGCCTACTGCTGCCCTGGGTTCCTTAAAGAACACATTATCAAAGCTCCCTACTGCTGGCCAAGCTTCCAGACAGCCAGCAGGAGAGCACTGATTGAAAAACTGAATTAATTTGTAAACAAACGTTTTTGAATTCATATTCTCATGTTAATTTGACCTCAATGTTAAGCCTGTGGCAATTTTTCTTAAATATTTCTCATAGGGTGATTTTGAGGTGTGAAAACTCATGCATTTGATAAAGAACTTGCTTTACAGTGAATAGATGGATACAAAGGTTATTAACTTTCACAGTGTTTGGGGACCGTAAGTAATTAATATCATGGTGAGTGGGAAATCAATACAATCTTTGCTTTATCCTTCCCTGAATGGAAAAATGAGAACTGTGTGGGTGGGTGGCATTCTTGGATAAAGGGCAAAATCAACTTTACAGTTTGCTTTTGCAAGATCAGTCTAGACATAAGTTGGCTTTTCATTCTATTGTTTATTAATAAATATAAAAACTGCAATGATTTAGTGTGAACTTCCTATGTGCCAGACACTTTTCCAAGAGCTTAAAAACTGTAGATTCTTTAATTCTTGCAGTAACCCTATGATGAGGTTATTATTGCCATTGTTAGTTTATGGATGAGAAGGTGGAGTAGGGGGCCAAAAAACTGTGGTAAGTATTGTCTGTTGACGAAACCCCATACTTGCTTTTTATACTCTCTTCTAAACCACTGTGGATGGAAACTTGAAAACTTCATTTTTCAGACTCCCCGCTTAGCTGGTGCCCAGGAGAGGCAGTAGGAGGTAGTCATAACTAATTAAATGTAGAAGGAAAATAGAAACTATCCCATTTCTGGCAGTGACAGTTGGCTGCAGACTAGTGCAAGTTGCCAGCAGTTCTGTAGCACCTGACCATGAGCATGAACTCCTGCAGAGGCAATAGCTAGCAAAAACCTGTCTTCTGAGCCCACATGCTGTGTTAGGGCAGAGGAGTGTGGGCTCAGGGGATTATTACATCCTTCTAGGATGCTATGACTTTCTGGAGTTTCTGATCTCTGAAAACCACCAACTTTCTCATTTTTTGTTTTCAGCCCCCAGACTTGGTCTCTTAATTTCCTAATTTAAATAACTTTCTGTTTGAGACACCTATGGTGGTTTGTATGTCCCCAAATGAACCAATATCATCTCCATTTGCCCTATTTTATCTTCTCGTGCCTTCTCATAATCTCAGTGTGGAGAGGGAGTGCCTTGGCCAGTCTCAAAGAGCTGTGGCTGGCATATTCACCATTGCCTTTCTACTGAGGATCTCATCTGCGCTGTCTGTAGCACCACTCTTTCAGGTTGTGCAAGGGAAGTGTTTGTAAATCTGTGAGGCCCTATGTCAACAGAATGACTTCAGACGTGAGAGCTGCGGTTTTGACAAAACCACGTGAAATATCCACAATCCAGTTGAATATCAATATATCAGTTGTAAGTCTTGAGGCTGAATTCCATAGAATTTAAAGACTTTTTTTTTAAAGACATAAAGATATGTATATCTATATAGATCCGAATTTGAACCCAGGTCTCTGGCTGGCTCATATATCTATATATCTGTACCTATATATCTGATATATCTATATAAAGATTTATATCTTAGGAACAAAAAAAATGCAGGATCTGATTAATTGATTCACCTTCACTGGAGCTGTGGACTTCTGGGAATAGACCGAATACTCAAGTCATGTGTCTGTTATGAATCTAGGGTTGTGGGCTAAGTGACACTTTTAAGTTGTGGTTCATTCACATTGAAATTATAAATAAGACTCAGTCAGTCTCATCAGCCCTGCAAAGAAGAATAGTGTTGTGTTTAAGGTCTGTTCAACTCAATGGAATGGCCATTGTCTTCCTTAACAGGTGAGAATCTTTCAAACAGGAATAAGTATAACAATGGCTAAGTGAAGTAAAATGGTGGCATTAATATTTCAGGCATACTTCGGTTTGAACTTGATAAATATTAGCTGTTGTTATTCTTGTTACGATTATTACAACTATCATTAACTGTTAATTGGTTTCAGATTCAGTGGTAACAGAGGGTTTGAATTTTTTTCAAAAATCACATTAGTTCCAGGTGTATAATGCAATTATTACGCAGTTGTGTACACTGTGATATGATCACCACAGTATGTCTAGTCACTATCTACCACCATAAAAAGTTACAAAAACAGATTATTTTTTTCTTGTGATGAGAATGTTCAAGATCTACTTTCCCAGCAACCTCCAAATATGCACTTACAATACTATTGGCTACAGTGACCATAAGGCCCACCAGACCCCATGTCTCATTGATCTCATGTTGGAAGTCTCCCCCTGACCTCCCAAACCCCTCTTTCACCAGCAACAATCATTCTGTTCTTTGTATCCACAAGTTTTATTTATTTTTGTTTTGTTTTTAAGATTACACATGTAAGTGAAAGCATGAGGTATTTATTTTTCACTATTTGACTTATTTCACTTAGTGTAATATCATCTGTGTTTTACAAATAACAAGATCATTCTTTTTTATGGCTGAGTTGTATTTTTCTGTGTGTGTGTGTGTGTGTGTGTGTGTGTGTGTTTTCAGTGTACAGGTGTCCCACCTTTTTGGTTAAATTTATTCCTGGGTTTTATTCTTTTGCTGCAACTATAAATGGGATTGTTTTCTTTATTCCTCTTTGAGATAGTTTGTTTTTAGTATATAGAAATTCAAGAGATTTTTGTATGTTGATTTTGTACCCTATGGCTATACTGAATTTATTAGTTAAAACAGTCTTTTTGGTGAAATCTTCAGGGTTTTCTATATATAAAATCATGTCATCTGCTGATAGTGACAGTTTTATTTCTTCCTTTGCAATTTGGATTCGTTTTTATTTCTTCTTCTTGCCTAACTGTTCTGGCTAGGACTTCCAGTACTATGTTGAGTAAAAATGGCAAGAGTGGGCATGCTTGTGTTGTTCCTGATCTTAGAGGAAAAGCTTTCAGCTTTTTACTATTGATCATGATGTTAGCTGGGGCTTGGCATTTATTATGTTGAGGTACATTTCTTCCATACCCACTTCACTGAGTTTTAATAAAATAAAGTGATAGTAAATTTTGTCAAATGCTTTTTCTACATCTATTGGGATGATCACATGATTTTTATTTTTTATTTTTGTTAATGTTGGGTATAATGTTGATTGGTTTGTGGATATTGAACAATCCCTTGCATCTCTGGAATAAATCCTACTTGATTGTGGTGTATTTCTTTGTAAAGTCTTATTGAAATCATTTTGCTATATTTACTGAGAGTTTTTGCATTTACGTTCATCAAAGATACTGGCTGTAGTGTGTGTGTGCCTGTGTGTGTTTGTGTGCATGTGTGTGGTGTTCTTGTCTGGTTTTGCTATCACGGTAAAGCTGGCCTCATAAGATGAGTTTGGAAGAGCTTTGTCTTCTTCAGTTATTTGGAAGAGTTTGAGAAAGATAGGTATTAAATCTTCTTTATATGTTTGGTAGAATTCAACACTGAAGCCATCTGGTCCTGAATTTTTGTTGGGAGGTTTTTGATTACTGATTCAATCTCTTTACTAGCAATCAGTCTATTCAAATTTTCTATGTCTTCATGATTCAGTCTTGGAAGATTGTATGTTTCTGGGAACATATTCCTTTCTTCTAGGTTGTCCAATTTGTTGATGTATAATTGTTCATAGTAGCCTCTTACTATTCTTTGTATTTCTGAGGTACCAGTTGTAACTTCTCTTTCATTTCTGATTTTATTTATTTGAGCTCCCTCTCTTTTTTTCTTGGTGAGCCTAGCTAAAAGTGTGTCAGTTTTGTTTATCTTTTCAAAGAATCACATCTTAGTTTCATTGATCTTTTGTTTTATCAGACTTACTGTTTAGTGTACTTACAATTTTTAAGAAAAATGACTTTGTAGAAAGACAGTCTTACACCTTAAGTATGTTTCCAAAATTTGACAGACTACTCAGAATTGGATTTTCCTTCTTGCCATAAATGACTAAAAACCTAGACAAAATATATTAGACAGGTGTTTCAGGTACTGGACAACAGGTAACACAGGTCTATAGCCTAGCTAGAAAAGAAAGAAATAAGGCAAGACCAACAATTGCTCTGGCTTTTTGCCTGGAGGCACTTTTTAAAACCAAGGCATGGGAAGGGGAACTCAAGTATAGTGCTGCTCTGAAAAATGTATTAGCATTCAGGAAAGCTGACATGGCTGGAATTTGTGGAGGAAGAATACTGGAGAAAAGAGAATGATGTAGAGAAAGAGTTCCAGAAATCTGCATAGGCATTCCCTCGAGTTTTTTGCTGAATACTAAGCCACATGTGCATGAACCAGACAAAAATAGACCACAGGGGAATTGTAAGCTGAATTATTCCCAGAGGTTATATGGGGCTAGGAGACTGTAAATTCTGACCAGTCAGAAATAAAAGACCTGAATAAATGCTTTGAACATACAGAAAAGATACCAGAATGGACCCTTATAAAAATAACGCTCTACCAGCCCCAGAATAATGCATTCTCCAGACTTGGTCTAACAGTGCTTAAAAACACGTCCTGAAAGTATAATTCTCATCCATAGGTAAATTAATTGCCTGCCAGGTCAAAGTTCAACATTCTTCAAAGAAGATAACAAAGTTCAGAGTCACAACAATATCCTGCATCCAATAAAAAATCCCTTGCCATGTGGGGCACCTGGGTGGCTCAGTGGGTTAAAGTCTCTGTCTTCAGCTTGGGTCATGATCTCAGGGTCCTGGGATCAAGCTCCACATTGGGCTCTCGGCTCAGCGGGAAGCCTGCTTCCTCCTCTCTCTCTCTCTGCCTGCTTGTGATCTCTGTCAAATAAATAAATAAATAAATAAAATCTTTGGGGGAAAAAATCACTGGTCATGTAAAGGTACAGAAGAACGTGACCCATAACAAGGATAGAAACCAGTCAATAGAAACAGAACCCAAAATGACAAAGATGTTGGAACTAACAGGTGCTAGCTTTAAAAATGCCATTATAAATTGGCTTAAGAATAAAAGAAAACATGAGCAAGCTGAAGGAAAAATGGAAGACATATAAAACACCCACATGAAACTTTAAAGATGAAATATATAACATCGGAAATAAAGAAGTACAGCAATAAGGTTAACACAATATTAGGCCTTGAGAAGATAAAAATTAGTGACCTTGAATACATAGCAATAGAAACCATCTACTGGAAGAACACACACACACACACACACACACACACACCCCATAAACATTCACCAAAGCACTTCACAGTCAAATTGCTAAAAAGCTGCGATAAAGGAAGAAATTGTAAAAACTGTCAGAAACAAAAGGAATATTATATGGATAGGAACAGAGGTAGGGATGAGTGCTAGCCCTGGAAACAACACAAGCTAGAAGAAAATGGAATGCCATCTCTAAAGTGCTAAATGAAAAGAAAAAAGCAATTGACAAATTAGAATTCTCTATCTAGAGGAAATTTCTTTCCAAAATGTAGCCAAAATAATGACATTTCAAATAAATACAAGCAGAGAATTTGTCAGCAGTAGACTGGCACTATAAGAAATGTGAAATGAAGTTAGAGTGTAGGGAAACAATATCAGATGAAAAACTTGGATCTGCACAAAGCAGTGACAAGTGCTAGAAATGGTAAACATTTAGGTAAATACAAAATGCTTCTCGTTTTAAATTTATTTAAAAATAACCAACTGTTTAGACAAAAATGATTACAATATATATTGTGAGGTTGAGAACACAGATGGAAATAAGTGTTGATGACAATAGCACAAAGACTTGGGGGGGGGTAAATGCAAGCACCATTGGAAGATTTCAAAATATGCATAATTAGGCAGAAAACATATCATTCTAATCTATTTTTAGGAGAGTAAAATGAATCTTCTTCTCCTGGTTAGAAACAAATCACAAGATAAATAAATGTAGGTGAGGTGGAAAGAACCTTGTTAAGGAGACAGAATTATGGTCATCTCAATCAGTGCAGAAAAAGCATTCTGTAATGCTCATTACTCAGTCCTGTTTAAAACAAAACTCTAAGCAAACTAAGAGTCAAAGGGATTTTTTTAACCTCACAAAGTCTTAAGATAAAGTTTCCTGCAAATGGCAAAATAAAAGAAACAGTGGCTCAATAATCTATTGCTTACTCAAATGAATGTGGGCAATCCCTGGCCAGCATGGCACCCCCAGGAGCATCAAACACCAAAGCTGCTTCTGCTGTGATTTCCTATCATCCTTCCACGTTAGAGTTCAAGATGGCTGTTTTACCTCAGCTATCTAGAATGTGATACTATCAACAGAAAAGACTAGGAAAAGGAAAGACAATAACATTCCCCTTCCCTTTAAGGGCATCCACCACCTCTAATTATACCTTACTGGCTAAAGCTTAAAGATTACTATACCTACTGAAAGCAATAGATACTGAGAAATGTAGTATGCATCTTGGGCAGCTCTATGATCAGCTAAACTTCTGGTTTTATTTTTAAGCAGAACTCTCCATGGTTTCTTATTGTAAAAGTATTTCCATAGTTTTGTTTTGTTTGGCTTGGTTTGGTTTTACAGAGAGAGTGTATGTGGGGGGAAGGGCAGAGGGAGGGGGACAGAATCTTAAACAGGCTCCATGCTGAGTGCAGAGTCCAGTGTGGGGCTTTATCTCACAACCCTGGGATCGTGACCTGAGCCAAAATCAAGAATTGAACTCTTAACTGACTAAACCACCCAGGTGCCCCTCCCCTCTCCATGTTTTCATTATAAATATACTTAACTGATAATAAGTACTGAAACCTTCTATGTGGAAAAGTCAGTAAGAACATTTTTAGAGGGTGACACTGTTACTTTATATATATATATATATGCCATATATAAGACTAAAATACAAAATTAAAATATAAAAAATAAAATTTTTTAAATTAACATATAATGTATTATTTGTTTCAGGGCTACAGGTGTGTCACTCATCAGTCTGTTACTTTATATTTTTAAAAACGTAGTGGATTTGATATTTTTGAGCAGTTTTAAGTTAATAGAAAAATTGATTGGAAAATACAGGGAGTTTCTTTAAGCATCTCCCACTTCAAGTTTCCCTTGTTATTTGGAGTGGTATGGAAATTTGTTACAATTGATGATTCAGTATTGATACATTATTACTAATTAAAAGCACATCATTTACAATGTAATTTACAACATGGTTCACCAGCAGTGTTGTACATTCTGTGAGTTGTGACAGATGTGTAATGACATGTGTCCACCATTATAGTATCAGAATGCTTGCATTGCTCTAAAAAGCCTGTGCTTTGTTATTTATTCCTGCCCCCGCCCATGACAGCCACTGGTCTTTTCACTTTGTCCACAATTTTGCCTTTTCCATATGTCATATGGTTGGAATTATACAGTATGCAGGATTTTCAGATTGCCTTCTTCCACTTAGTAATAAGCATTTAAGGTTCCTCCACGTTTTTTCGTTGCTTGATAGTTCATTTCTTTTTAGCACTAAATAATATTCCGTTGTCTGGATGTACCACAGTTTATCCACTCACCTACTGAAGGACATCTTGGTTGCTTCTGAGTTTTGGCAATTATGAATAAAGCCACTATAAACATTTGTGTGCAGGTTTTTGTGTAGACGTAAGTTTTCAGTCTATTTGGGTATGTACCTGGCGGTTTGATGGTTGGCTCATTTGATAAGACTAGGTTTTACTTTGTCATCAACCTCCACACCCTTGTTCAAAGCAGGTGGACTACTTTGCATTTCTTCAGCAATGGACATGAATTCCACACCCCTCTCTACCCCTGCTGGCTGCATCTTGGCCAGCATTTGGTATTGTCAGACTTCTGGATGTTGGCTAGTCTCATAGGTGTGCAGAAGCAACTCATTGTCTCACATGACCTTTTAAATGTTCTTTACTTACATGTGACAAACCACGTGATAGGATTATATTCCTGCATTGTGACCTCAGGTTAGTAACTTCTGTTCCACCTTCCAGAGGCAGGATTATTGAAAAAGAGTGGATAATCAAAGGAAAGGGCCTGAGATTCTGAGCTGGCAGGGTTGGGTTTAGGGAGAGTGATGTCACTTGTTTTAGAGAAATGAGGTGTGACATAGTGGTCTGATGGTCACCTGAAATGCTTCTTCTCTCTGTTCAGGCCAGCTTGGCACAGATCTCTCCAGCCAGATGGGTTTGAGTACTATTAGAAAATAGGCCATTTCCCTCTTTCGTCTTTGCAGCTTCTTACAAGCTCTGACCTGTTTTTTCAGCTTGACTGCTGGAAGGTGAAATGGGTTCTGTTCCAGACCAGGACAGTGGTTTGTTTTCCTATCCTGGAGCTTCCTTCTGCTCAGCTTCTGGGACCACAGCAGCAGCCAGCCCCTGCCCTGTGCCCCAGGCACTGTCTGGTTATGCAGTTGGAGAAAAGGGCAGGGAATACAGCAGTCAGGTCTGTAACTAACGGGAAAAGGAATGTTTTTTACAGCTTTAACTAATAAATTATAAATTCACTGGCTGTCTTGTTTCACCCTACAAAGGCAATCTTCCATAGGTTAAATGGGTGCATAATTCTGTTGTTCCATGAAAGTTTCTCAGCTTGGTTCAGATTGTTTTACTGGCTAGAAGCATCCGTGTGCCCTGCCTGCCTGGAAGGATATATCCAGTGCTGCACAGAGTCAGGGAGAGCCTTGGGAGAGTTTTCCCAAGGTTTCCCCCTTGGCTCGGAGGACTCCAAGACTTGCCCTTTCTCTCCTCTTGAATACCCTTTCGACTCTGTCTGGCAATCCCTCTGAACCGATTTTCTTAATGCTAAGTAAACTATTTGTTTGCTTATGCTAATCCTTGTGTGGGCATTATCATTTGTGTTTAATGAACTAGACAAGTACTCATCATTTGCAAGTATCCCTGTTCAATTTCTTACTCAAAACAGCCTTTTCACAGTTCTTTCCTCCACATCCAGTTTGGTACCGAACCTTCTCTTCACCTCCTCTCCTCACCGCCCCAGGATGGGGAGGTCTCTCTTCATTACCTTCTTTAGGTCCTTCCCTCCATTGGTTGATTGACTCATTTATTTAACAAGTATTGGACTTCTGCTTTGTGTAAGACAGTGTGTAAGGTGCTAACAGCACACAGGACTGATGGCAACTCTCATGCTTTAGGGTTGCCAGCCAGTGGGGAGGACCTCGAGGGCAAGCTGGTGATGAGGGCAAGGGTTAATTGCCTCTGTGGGAGAAAGCCTTCTTGGAAAGAAACATGGCAAAGTTGATACCCCAAAGATATAAATGGGCAGACAGGTGAGGAGGAGAGTCCTGGCTGGGAGAATGTACCAGCAGAAGGGAATGGCTTGTGGGGAAACCTGGAAACAGGAGTGTTAAGGACCTGAAAGGTTCAGTATAGACAGAACATAGATGACAGGAGAGAATCCTGAGGCCCGGGGAGTGTGGGCACAGTGACGTAGAGTGTAGTACATCATTGCTGTTTTAGCTTTACCTTGAGATTAATGGTGAGCCCTTAAAGGGCTTTGAGTA
Source organism: Mustela lutreola (assembly GCF_030435805.1). Lineage (NCBI taxonomy): Eukaryota > Metazoa > Chordata > Mammalia > Carnivora > Mustelidae > Mustela > Mustela lutreola. The sequence continues at coordinate 77,173,612 of NC_081292.1, forward strand.
GGCCTGTGCTGTGACTGAGTTCATGTTTTGGAAAGACTTACTGTGGAGTATGGATTAAAGAGGAAGAAGAACATTTAAGGAGATGGTTCAGCAATCCAAGTGAGTGAATGAGTACAAATCAGAATAAATGCTGATTTATGGCATACAGGACGAGAAGGATGGAGAGACAGTGACAGATTCCAGAGATACTGAGAATGAACTGGTGCCCCTGGTCATTAATTTGCTGTTAGGAGAGAGAGAGGAATCAAATATATTGCTTACATGTTTGACTTGGGAAGCTGATTAGACAATGGTACATTCACTGAGATGGGTAATAATTGAAGTAGACAGACTTTTAAAAACAATTAATAAACTTTATTTTTTAGAGGAGTTTTAGGTTCACAGAAAAATTGAGAGAAAGGTAAAATTCCCGCTGTCCCCACAAATGTGCTACCTCCTCCCCCCATCGATGTCGCACACCAAAGCAGTACATTAGTTACAATCCATGGACCTACACGGACAATTATCACCTAAAGCCCACAGTTTACACTAGGGTTCACTCTTGGTGTTGCATACTCTCTGAGTTTGGACAAATGTGTAATGATGTGTAGCCATCACTATAGTATCAGACATAATAGTTGCATTGCCTCTGTGCTCTGCCTGTTCAGCTCTCCCACCCCCCAACTCTGGCAACCACTGATCTTTTTACTGTCTCCATAATTTTGACTTTTTCTGAATGTCACAGAATTGGAATCATATAGTGTGTAGCCTTTTCCAACTAGCTTTTTTCACTTAATAATATGCATTTAATGTTCCTCCACGTCTTTCCCCATTTAAATAGCTAATTTCTTTTTAGCATGGAATAATAAACCATTGTCTGCTGTACCACAGTTTGTTTATCCATTCAGCTACTAAAAAACATCTTGGTTGCTTCCAATGCCTTGGTAATTTTGAATAAATTTGCGGTAAACATTTGTGTGCAGGTTTTTGTGTGAACATAAGTTTTCAGTTTATTTGGATAAATATCAAGGAGTATGATTGCTGGCTTGAATGGTAAGACTGTTGAGTTTTGCAAGAAATTGCCAAACTGTCTTTAGAAGTGGCAGTACCATTTTGCATTCCCATTAGCAATGAATGAGAGAATTCCTAATGCCACAGCATTTGGTATTGTCAGTGTTCTGGATGTTGGTCTTCTTCCTTGGAGAGGTGTCTGTTAATGTTTTTTGCTTATTTTTTAATCAAGCTGTTTGTTTTCTTATTATTGAGTTTTAAGAGTTCTTGGTTAATAGTCCATTATTGGGTGCATCTTTTGTAAATATTTTCTCCCTGTCCGTGGCTTCGTTTTTCATTCTCTTGACACTGCTTTTGCAGAGCAGAAGTTTGTAATGTTAATGAAGTTCACCTTATCAATTATTTCTTTCCTAAGTCATACATTTGGTACCAAAGACATAGTTTTGAAAGAAAGTTGAGTTCAATTCAGTACTCGTGGGAGTTGAGTCCCTTTTGGATGTCTGTGTAGACAGGCCTCCCTTGGACGTCCAGCTTAGGAGACAAGGCTTGGTCTGTTCATTAGGGTTTTATTGTCTCCCTGCCTTCTTCCCCAGCATTGATATGCCTGGATGGCAGCTTAGCCACACAAAGACACAGTAGTCCCCGTCACTGTCTCCTTTGGAGGCCTCCTCTTCAAAACTAGCAATGTAGTATTCAGAGACAGGAAAAGGCTCCTGTTTCCATGGCATTCCAGGACAAGTTTTCTGCTCTCTGCCATTTGGGAAGAAAAGGCTTTCTATATGCACTGTTCTCTGGGGAGAAGTCAGGCTTTACAGTAAGAGATTTTTGGCTTTGGGTTCCCAGATAGGTTTTGGGAAATCTGATTTTCCATTCTGAGATGGTAAGTGAGAGAAATGGTTTAATTTGGATTCCCAAGGAGCTTTGCCTAGGATGATCCTGAGCCAAAACCTGCTGAACTGATCATAGATTTTAAACCACAAAGAGGAAAAATGCAGCATGTGACAGGGCAGCATAGGTGACGAAAGACCCCCAGAATATCCACAAGGGTTTAGTGCTTTGCCTTCTGTTTAAATCTAAGGAAAGAGACCATCTCCTGGACTAGCCACAGTGAAGCACACACAACCACATGGTGGTGAGACCTGTTTGTATCATCAGTTCTTTGACCTCTGGATGGGAGTGTGCCTAAACTCAGGCTCTAGGCCAGATCAATTAAGAGCAAATTCTTCAAGATGAAACAGAGAAGGCCCTCTGATGAACCACTCAAACAGATGCCTCTTCAGTGACACCTGGACAATGTTAGGTATTAACCCTAGAAATTTCCATCACCCCCTGGGAGAATTTTGAATCTGAATTAATATTTATCCCAAATAAGGCAGCTCTTAAAACAGCAGGACCGGAGTTACAGGGACAAAGTGGGGTAAAGATGTGTTTCCTTTTTCTGTTTCCCTCAATGCAAATCCGTGCTCTCGAGCCAGTAAAGATCTGGAGACTAAAGTTCCATTTCTGTACAGCTGACGTAGAGTGTGAGAGTTTTGCATCTTCTATACAAGCCCCCGTGTCACTTCTGGAACATGAAGCTCTTTCTTTGGTTCTGAAAGTCTGTACTGTCCAATTACAGTATCTTTTCCCTAACTTTGCTGCTATGACATCCTGTTCAATACCAGCCCACCTCTTCACACCAGCTTATGTTCTTCCTCTTTACCTTGTTTCCTGACAGCATCTCTAGCCATTTGAATCTATTTTGACATCCGTGGTGGCCTTTTGTTAATGCCTTTATTTAGCCTTATGATTCCTTCACCTTCTCGGCATGAAAATCGCTACCTCCTTAAAACAACCACAAAGCAATGGCTTCTTGTTACAATACTTGCTCTGCTTGCAAAAGCTAAGAACTGGCATGGCCCTCAGCCCTTCCCTTTCTACAACTCTGATGCAGGCTTGGTATATAAAGCTATCAATTTACACTATTCAGTAACCTGCTTTTGGTCTCATTTACTTTTCTGTCTAATGTAGATACCACGGTCAGTTGTTTTAACTCTCTTTGTTAGTACTCGAGGCCTCACTAAGTATTCTGCCATGTTGAATTTTCTGTCCTTGCTGTTTTCATTTCTGCTCCTGGGCCACAGATCGTTGCCAAAGAAAATGCTGGGACTTGGCCAAACTGATTGACGACATATTCATGTTAACTTCAACGGGGCACACATTCCTGCTCATCAGTTTCCATCAGTTCATGTCTTTTCATTTCCCCAGAAGACCACAAAGATCTTCTAAACTGGAGTACATCCTAAAATAATTTGGAAATCTACGTACATCCTTGTACATTTAAAAATGGACATATACACGTTTTCAGCAAAGATTTAAATAGTTAACAAGTATGCACTTTCTGGTTTATTTTAATATCAACACTTTAAAATACAAGTGTTGCATCATTCCTTTAAATTAATCCAGTGTAATAGAAACACTATGGTAATTTGACACCTGGCATTATCCATTTGAAAAACACACAAAGGTTTTTTTTTTTTTTTTTAATAGACAGAGATTTTATATTATTCCTTTTATTTCTTGAGCTCATATTCTGTTCTGCTTCCCCCACATTTTATCTCAGTTAGTTTTATGCTCAATGTCATCACTCTGTCAGATTTCTCCACAACAAAATGCATATAGAGTTAATTTATTTAATTAATTTATTTTTATTTACTGTGACTACAAGATTTATGTGTTAAAACATTTCTTTTGTATTCAGTTAGTGTGAAAATTATTGTAAGTATAGAGTTGCTCAAAGCATCATAAATACATAGCAGTTTGAAAAATATGTATTAAACAAACATTTTATTGGAAAGGAATGAGAATCTGATTACTTAATGAAAGGAGCTATTGAGTTTTTTTGTGTGTGGTGAACCTGAGATATTTACACCCAGACAATGTCTGGGATGGATGAGAGATTTGTCTGTTTTTGAGAAAGTGGAGGAGGGGAGAGTCGGGGGTGGGGAAAGAGAGACTGCAAGATGGTTCCACCCTCCGGGCTACCTGCAGCCTGTAACAAGGAAGAAGAGGACCCGGAAATCCATTCCACACCCTGAGCTACCTAGGTTCCTGGGATCCCACTTAGAAGACCAATGTCCTGAGCTTCCCTCTCCTCAGGCCCCAGTCCACAAGCAGTGAGTAAAGGGATCCAGGGAGACCTTGGTTTTCCATCCTCCCTTCGGCAAGTGATCTCCCTGTATCTTGCCTTTCTTCCACCCTTTTGGGATATGGATCCTTGAGTGTAAAGTTCACATATTCCTTCCCACATATGCTGTTTTGTCATGTTTTTGATTGCATCCTCTCTCTCACAACCACCTTCAATTTTTTTCCTTCCAGATGTTTTTCCTTCTGCCAACACACTTGTCAGGTCTCTCCCATTTGCGTGTTTTAAAAAAACACCTTTAATTAAAACAAACAAACAAACAAACCAAAATCTCTCAGCTTGATTTTTCTGTTTTGTCAATACATATGCTATTTCCATTCTCTTTGGAGCCACAATTCCTGAATTGCATATTCAATTTCAGTATATCTCATTTCTCTCAATAATTTTATCTCCTACCCTCCCCTGCAATAATCACCCCTGACACACCTTCCTAGAGGTTTTTTGGGGTTTTTTCCCCACATTGTCCCATTTCCCTAAGAACATGGACTTAGATTTTCTACCTTGTGGATGCCAACTAGTCTGTTTCATTTTCCAGTTACTCAGGTGCTGTCTCCAGATGCACCCAGACTGCTTCTCTTCCCAAGAGCCTCACCACATCCCTCATGATGCCAGTACTCTCCTCCTATTGGGGATTTCAGACTTGCTCTGGAAGTCTGCCCCTTGTTCAGAAATTCAGTTAATGAATTTTTAAAAATTTCCCATGAGTCTTCATCTTTGGCCCATTTTTGAAGTGTACTGTTTCCCTTCCAGGTGTTTCCATTTGGCCTCCACTGACCATGCAAGCGTGGAGGGCGGGGGGGCAGGGAGTGTTGACTTGGCTTCTAAATACTCCTCTATCAATGACACAGTTCCACTTCCCATTGCTGCTTGTAACAGAAACCCTATCTCCAGCCCAACTTAATGTACCACACCACTCTCTCACTCAGTATTACATCGGGCCTTCCTTGATTTGTGTTTTTGCTTATATTTAGAATTCTTTGATGATCAGGTATTATTTTGTTCATTTTTTTTAGCTTCCCAAACAATGGTTGCAAAGTCATTTTAAGTTTATTTTATTGCTTAGTTTAGGAAATAATTGTAGGTTGAAATTATGGAAATATAATAAAGAGTGGTTATTCTGGGGGAAAAAGAGATACCCTAAAAAGTTTTTATATTAGTGTCCAGAGTTTGGGTTCCTAACTATGTACCCAAATCGCTCCCAAACAATATAGAATACCATGCCTTGAGAATATGTGATGAATTTCTACCACCATCTGAATGAACAACTCCAGTCAATTTCCACTCATATTCATTTGCTCTGAGAATTTGAGTAAATTCCTCATGTTCTTTGAGTTCTTTTGAACAGGGCTAATAAGGATTCATTTGAAAAATGCCTGGGGTAAGAAGATCTCATATCTGCAAAGGTTTTTTAAAAATACATAATTAATAACAGCATCCATGAGGTTTCATAGAATATTATTATAGCATTTAATCTGAGGGAACAAATACATCTAATTGAGGCCTGTTAAATAATGAAGAATACACAATTATTTTTTCAGAAACCCAAAATGCATTCAATGAAAATTACCAGGTAGCAAATGTAACACAAATAATTCAATTTTATTGTAACGGTTTGAATTTAGATTGTACTCCTTTCTAAGGTCAAAGAATTTAATTAAATTATTTTTTACAAAACCCAACATATAATCTTCTAGTCAAATCTATTGGTTAGTAAATGAATCCTAGAACAATACTTTTCTACGTAGGTTTGTACATGTGTTTGTAATTTCTAACATGACATTTTATCAGTTAAAATGCTATCAGTTTCTTGCTCTTAGTGGCACTTTGATATTTGGTGGGATCATTCTAGAATTCCCCCTCCCCCGTCCTGTGTATAGCTCATAATAGTGGCCAGGAACACACTGAGTCTGTTACTGACATCCCCATGTCCACACATGGGCTGGTCTTAGGTGAGCACCTTTGCACTGCAGCCCTTGAACTCACACTGTCATGGGCGACATGTGAAAATACAGTTTGCCAGGCTCTACTCCAGAGTAGAATGTCTAACCACAGAGTTAGAATATCCAAAACTGATCCTGGAATCTGCTTTTCTTTTCTTTTCTTTTCTTTAAATCACTGCAAGACAACCCAGAGCTCATTAAAATATATGCATTACTGATGTGAAACAAGACAATCTATATTTTCAGGCATGGAATTTCTCTGCACATACCATAATTGGCTCACTTCCTACACCCCGGGACCATGAGATATAGCATGGCCAGTATTCTTCTGAATATTGCTTCTGGGTGCAATTTTACATTACCTTTGCATCAGCTGGTGGGGATGAAGGCCACTACATTAGTCTTCCTGTATCAGTGCTCATCATCCTTACCTTTCGCTTTGTTACTGTGTGCTATTTTGTATCATTGAATATGTACTATATTATTTTGCATGTATTTATAGGTTCTTAAGTTATTGTTTTTTTAGTTGGATAACTCATGTGTACTTTGAGTCTCCCCGACCAGATTTCAAACTGCTGGAAGACAGAGAGAATGGTTTCTTTCTTTTTTTCTTTTTTTTTTTTTTTTAAACATACTATAATTTTTTTATTTTTTATAAACATATATTTTTATCCCCAGGGGTACAGGTCTGTGAATCACCAGGTTTACACACTTCACAGCACTCACCAAATCACATGCCCTCCCCAATGTCCATAATCCCAACCCCTTCTCCCAAACCCCCTCCCCTCGGCAACCCTCAGTTTGTTTTGTGAGATTAAGAGTCACTTATGGTTTGTCTCCCTCCCAATCCCATCTTGTTTCATTTATTCTTCTTCTACCCACTTAAGCCTCCATGTTGCATCACCACTTCCTCATATCAGGGAGATCATATGATAGTTGTCTTTCTCTGCTTGACTTATTTCGCTAAGCATGATACGCTCTAGTTCCATCCATGTTGTTGCAAATGGCAAGATTTCATTTCTTTTGATGGCTGCATAGTATTCCATTGTGTATATATACCACATCTTCTTGATCCATTCATCTGTTGATGGACATCTAGGTTCTTTCCATAGTTTGGCTATTGTGGACATTGCTGCTATAAACATTCGGGTGCATGTGCCCCTTTGGATCACTACATTTGTATCTTTAGGGTAAATACCCAATAGTGCAATTGCTGGGTCATAGGGCAGTTCTATTTTCAACATTTTGAGGAACCTCCATGCTGTTTTCCAGAGTGGCTGCACCAGCTTGCATTCCCACCAACAGTGTAGGAGGGTTCCCCTTTCTCCGCATCCTCGCCAGCATCTGTCATTTCCTGACTTGTTGATTTTAGCCATTCTGATTGGTGTGAGGTGATATCTCATTGTGGTTTTGATTTGTATTTCCCTGATGCCGAGTGATATGGAGCACTTTTTCATGTGTCTGTTCGCCATCTGGATGTCTGAGAATGGTTTCTTTCTTTATTATTCTGGACCACTGCCTTGCTCAGAGCTCTGAGGCCAGCAGTTGTTCGTTAAATGCATTTTAACAGACTGGTTTTCTGCATACGCATCTTCAGTTTGAGAAGAACAAGTAGGGCCTGGAGCTCTATGATAATGTAGTGAGTGGATAGCCATGTATAGATTACCTAATGATACGTACAGATACAGCATTAGATACATGGCTCTTTTGGCACCTCTCGAGAGGGAAGGGGCCATTTTGGTATCATCTTATTAGCATCCAGGAGGGATTTGTGATTAATTAAAAATGTTAGTGATCATTAGTGCCCGAGAGTCAGGGGAGATGGTTATTCAGCATCTGCTCTAATTATAACTTAAATGCTAAAAAAATTGCCTGTATTCTAGTCATTTCAATGTATAGTTATTCCAGGAACATCTTGGAATAATAGATGACAGTTCACTTAAGCAATTAGCATTCTTAAGAACTCAAGAATGCTTTAGTTTCTTCTTCTGAAAAGAACTCTTCTTATTAAATGGGAGAGAATGTGTGTGTATGGGTATATACAAGTGTGTAGTAACTTAGCAGGGCCACCTGATTTTTAGCTCTAATGAGGAGAGAGACTCTTTTATGAATACATGCTAACTGGTGCATAGCATTTAGCCACAAGTCTGAAAATTGAAATCCAGCCTACAATGTAAGGTTTTGTATCTTTGTGGTAACTCTCCATCAATGATCAGTAAATTAGTACGTGTGCTTGTGTTGATAAGTCAGTTTTTAACTTAAAGATTTAAATGAAGTTTTACTAAAGGGAAACATTAGAAGTCGCCATATGAATGTTTCACTGCCTTTGTTTCTAGAAATGTTCTCTATGTGTGGATGTAGGTCTGAAAGTTTCTTTCAGAACTGAGGCAAGGAGATATTTCGGTTCCTCTGAGAAACTGGCACACTTAACTCCTTTATGAAAATAGGAGCTGGATATTTGACAGTGTCTGCCTTTTTGTTTGTTTGCCAAAATCTTAGAGCTAAATTTAAAGATCAGCTATGCCAATTATGTAGAGACTTAACAACTGAGTATCTGTGTTCTTTTATCATCTTGTCTTGATGTTCTACTCTCACTCAATTTTTTTCCTGACACCCCTACCTGGAATCCTTCATGGAAAAATGAGGAATAAATACACTCATAAAGTGAAAGAGGATTGTTTCTTTGTGATTTATTTAGGGGGGAAATAGTCACAGAACCTCAGTGTTCATCTGCAAAAATAAGCATATTAATATTTTCCTTCCTACTTCCCAAGATGGCTGTGAGGACTAATTTAGACCAGGTCAGTTGTGAGGAACAGACAAATGGTATTTTTGTACAGAAGGTCCCAGCTTTGAAGTTTAAGCTATATTTACTCTGAAGATTCAGGATCCTATGTTTTTAGAATATGTGGGGCAGGCCAAGCAAGACTAAGAAGGATGAGAAGAACACTAGAAAAGAACTCGTCCCCGCTGAAGGGAGGATTAAGGTGAACTGAGTCATTGTCTAGGATCAATATGAACAGGTGGAAGATTTTATGTCCAGTATTCTGGCCCTTTCATGTCACATTTATGCCAGGGCCTTGGGAGAGAAAGTGTGAAAATTAGATGAGTTGTTTCACTAACATCTCTGTAAGGTATTGAGAATGTAAAGTGACTCTTTTATAACCACAGAACAGGGCAAAGCAGAAATCTACATTTGCTTCCTGCACTTTTTCACCTCCTGTTTTTGTCTTGGACCCCTTTGATCTTCTTAGTTGTCCGCTGAATCATTGGCAGCTGCTCTACCGAAATGACTGAAGCCTTTTAACAATGATTGCCTAGAAGTCAAGTCCGTGGTCTCATCTTACTGGTCTCCCTAGAACATGAGTGTTCATCACGTTACTTGGGCAGTTCTCTGACAGGCAGGACAGGATCCTGTTACCTTTCAGACCACTGTCCTCCCCTCTGGCCTATTCCTTTGTTGCCGCCCACTCTCTGGGATCAGAGAGTTGGATGTCAGCCCTTCCGGCTACCCTCTTCACACTACACAGGGTTCATACTGTATTCATCCTGTTTGACAAGTTGTATGAACAAATAACAGAACCACAATGTAGGTTAATTAGTTCCATTTAAGACTAGAATACATTCACATCTGTCTGGCCAAATTTGCATTTGAGATGCCTCCCTGAATAGGAGAAAAAAAGAACCAGGATGTAGAGAATTGCTTCTAAATCTAGACATACCCCTCAGCATATATAGACACCTATAGAAATATCATTTGTGTAGAGAAAAGAATTGGGAGCTACCCATGCAATCCATTCCTGGCTAATCTACCCCCCTGAATTCTGACAACTCTAAATCCGTGTCTCCATTCCAGAATTTTCTCCATTCCAGAATTTTCTCCATTTCTAGACTGACACTTCTAATAGGATCACAATACTTGAGTGTTTCTCGGGAACTCAAACTCAAACTCATTATCTTGCCCTTGAATATGTTTCTCTTTCTATACTCACCAACCCACCTGGAGTTATCCTAGATTCATTCTTCCCCTGTCTACCTGACAGCTGGCCAAAGTTGCTTGTATTTCTGCACCATATTTTATAAATCTGTCCCTTTCTCTAAATCAGTGGTCTTCACACTTCAGAGATGGTGGATGACTTGATGCTGCTGGATGAGCATGTAGTAAAGGGCAAATTACACTCTGGAAATCACTGGTTTAAGCCTCTGCTATTACAGCCTTATTTTTTTCTCTAATACTCTCTCACTTGTCCTAGGTAATGGCCTCTCTATGCTCCTTTCCCCATCTTTCAAGACTCCAGTGCATCCTCTGTACTAGTGCTATGCAAGAGAAGTTACTGTGATAATAGAAACATTCATTCTGTGCTGTCCACTGAAGTAGCCTATAGTCGCATGAAGCTACCGAGTAATTGAAAGGTAACAACTCTAACTGAGGGACTGACTTTTTAATTATTATTATTTGATTTTCAATGTGACTAGTGGCTACTATATCAAATGGTGTAACTCTATTCCAAGACAAGAATCCATTCATATTTCTTTGTTTAAAATATTTTAATGATTTCATATGGTCCACAGACTAAAGATGGATTATAGTGTAATTCATGTTCAACTTTGAAATCAGGTGGACCTGATCAAAGCTTGGCTCTAATACTTAATATCCACATTGCTTTCAGCATGTGAATTCATCTTTGATTCTCAGTTTCTTTGTCAATGTAAGTAACTTATTACAGTGATCATAGCAAGTGATCAGTGACTAGACTCTAGTAATTATAATAATAGTAATGTAATAATGATAACAATTATTGTTCCAAACCCTGTTGCAAGGCACATAGGTCCCTTCACACTTTGGAGCTTGCCTTGCTTTCCAATTTTAATTTTGATATGTCTCTTGTACCTTAACTTTCAACTAATTCATGTTTTTGTACCTTCAAGTTGTTTTGGTTCCTTGCTGGTCTACCCTGGTAAACACATTTTTTAAATTTTGAGCTCAAGGGGTTACCTTATCTATAAAATCCTTCTGCTTTCCCCTGTCATAACAAGTGGAGCTGATTACCTCCTCCTTTTAGCCGGAACAATGCACAATTTCCATCATGGAACCGATCACTTTTTATTACATTTACCTGTCCACATACATCTCCTCCTCCTAGATTGTGTTCCTAGAAAGCAGGGCTGTTTTCCATTCATGTGTTCCCAGGACCAGCATGTGATACACTGCTGGCACTAAATACCTCTTTGTTGAGAGAATGAGGGGCCTGGTCCGATAGAAAAAAGGTTTTTGATAGTTCCTTGAACTATCAAAAACTGTTTAAATTTTGGATCAAGATTTGTTCTCCAGTAGCTACATGACTTCAATAACATGCCCCCTCCTTTGATCTTTACCAGTGTGGGAAGGGAAGTTTGGAGCGTACTCTTGAGAATTCACCTACCTCTAACACACTCAACCCTCAGTGTCTGCTTTTATTTTAAAATTCTATTGTATCTCACTGATTTGTAACATTTTTTTGGCCCCAAGGAAAATAAATGATTGTTTTTGAATGGAAATGAATATTTAAAGTTAATACTTTTATTTTTTTCTTGTTTTAGGTAAAGTGAATATCCCAAATTTGCAGGAAGTTTAAACACTGAAAATAAGAATTCAGAATCGAACTAAAAAGGCAAGGAAATAACAAAATACAAAATGTATTCAAGAAATAGCAAATATTCTGGATGGCTAAAACATTGGGCATCAGCTGGGGTGTGAAGAAACAGAAAGGAAAGTCTGGAAAGCAAGGCTCTACAGGTTGCAGAGGGGGCTTCATTGCGAGGCTCTGTGGTTTGTTCTTAATTCATCAGACAAAAGAGAATGTTGGGAAAGTCAACGTGGCTACAGTGTTTTTGTAGTAATCATATCAAAAGTGAGAAACATTGAGTTTCTCATTTCAACATTGAGTTCTGGAATGACATTCTAGGAGCCTGACTTAATATGTTGAAAACAGTTGTACAAAGGTTAAGGAAACAAACATTGCTGTGGACAAATATTCTGGCCTTGGGTTCTGACTGACTGTGGAGAGAGTGAAAGATGATGAAACATGACCCTTATTTCATGCCTGCAAGGAGAGTGGAAGAAATCCCAGGAATAGGGAAACCCAGAAGTTTGAGGGGGACGGCAAGTGTTTGTTTTTGGATATATTGACTTTGAAATGATGATAGGGCATTTTATAGGAATGTGTAATAGAAATCTGAAAATTAAAAGGGGAAGAACCTGAAGGCACACTTAGGACTGGGAGTTTGAAAGGGCCAAAGAAAGAATAAAAGTAGAAAACCTTGAGTCAAGTGTCAAGTAGAATCTAAATGTTTTATTTGAGCAGGACCTCAGAGATCTGCCAGTTTAACTTTTGTATTTAATAGATGAGGAAATGTAATTCCTGAGACTATAAGGAAGGCTTATGGAACTTATATCCTTCCATTATGATTTACTCATCTATAAGAAGGAGGGACTTGAGGCGAGTTTTTTAAAAGATAAATCATACAATGATTGTGTTTCTGCCAAACAAATATTTCATCATTATTGTTTTCATGCAGCCAGGAGAAGTGATCTTGCCTGAAAGCCATGCTCTCTTGGTTATCCAAAATGTTTTATATTTTTAAAAAATAAGAATAGTTTTAGGTCTGAGATTGAAATGGAGATATTAAGTATAATACAGAATTCGTGCTTAGAGATAGGGATAAAACTCAAGACCAATATTAAATGTTTTAGAAGAAAGCTGAGCTCATATCCTTGTTTGTTTTTAAATACTCTAAGCTGTGATTTGATCGCCTAAGGACAAGAAATAAAAAAACAAAAACAACAACAACGAAAAAAAAACATGGAACTCAACACTGGTGTCCTGAACAAATAATAGACCAATGTACTGATTTCCCTGGCCAATCCTTTAGAAGGAATGATGCATTCATCTTTCTGGCTGAACAACTTAGGTTAAGAATTGGTTTACATAACAATTAGAAGACCAATGGGTGCTACATTATCAGAAACTTCATCTTCGTATATATTCACCTAGTCTAGAATCCCTGTCATCTGAGACAGAAACTGGAAATCCCATGTGACTTCTTCTTGAGAAATAAAATGCTCAGAAAAACATGGCTTAGCATTAAACAAAGAAAAGAAACTATAAAAGTAGGTCTGATTTTGATAGTTAATTTTTCCCCCATGGTGCAAGGCACTATAACCAATTTAAAATGAAAATGTTTCAAGAGAAAAATACTTGCTATATGGACCATTAATATTCTTAATATTAAAAAATAAGATTTCATATCTTCTGCCCATTTTTTGATATGATTGTCTGTTTTGTGTGTGTTGAGTTTGAGGAGTTCTTTATAGATCTTGGATATCAACCTTTTGTCTGTACTGTCATTTGCAAATATCTTCTTTCATTCTGTGGGTTGCCTCTTTGTTTTTTTGACTGTTTCCTTTGCTGTGCAGAAGCTTTTGATTTTGATGAAGTCCCAAAAGTTCATTTTGGCTTTTGTTTACTTTGCCTTTGGAGACATATCTTGAAAGAAGTTGCTGTGGCTGATATCTAAGAGATTACTGCCTATGTTCTCCTCTAGGATTCTGATGGATTCCGTCTCACGTTGAGGTCTTTTATCCATTTTGAGTTTATCTTTGTGTACGGTGTAAGAGAATGGTCGAGTTTCATTCTTCTACATATAGCTGTCCAGTTTTCCCAGCACCATTTATTGAAGAGACTGTCTTTTTTCCACTGTATATTTTTTCCCGTTTTGTCGAAGATTATTTGCCCATAGTGTTGAGGGTCCATATCTGGGCTCTCTACTCTGTTCCACTGGTCTATGTGTCTGTTTTTATGCCAGTACCATGTTGTCTTGGTGATCACAGCTTTGTAATAAAGCTTGAAATCAGGTAACATGATGCCCCCAGTTTTATTTTTGCTTTTCAACATTTCTTAGCGATTTGGGGTCTCTTCTGATTCCATACAAATTTTTGGATTATTTGCTCCAGCTCTTTGAAAAATACCGGTGGAATTTTGATCGGAATGGCATTAAAGGTATAGATTGCTCTAGGCAGTATAGACATTTTTACAATGTTTATTCTTCTGATCCAAGAGCATGGAATGGTCTTCCATCTTTTTGTGTCTTCTTCAATTTCTTTCATGAGTGTTCTGTAGTTCCTCGAATACAGATCCTTTACCTCTTTGGTTAGGTTTATTCCCAGGTATCTTATGGTTCCTGGTACTATAGTAAATGGAATCAATTCTCTAATTTCCCTTTCTTTATTTTCATTGTTAGTGTATAAGAATGTCACTGATTTCTGTACATTGACTTTGTATCCTGCCACATTGCTGAATTGCTGTATGAGTTCTAGTAGTTTCATTAGCCCTCAGGGAGATTCAAATTAAAACCACATTGAGATATCACCTTACACCAGTTAGAATGGCCAAAATTAGCAAGACAGGAAACAACATGTGTTGGAGGGGATGTGGAGAAAGGGGAACCCTCTTACACTGTTGGTGGGAATGCAAGTTGGTGCAGCCTCTTTGGAGAACAGTGTGGAGATTCCTCAAGAAATTAAAAATAGAACTTCCTTATGACCCTGCAATTGCACTCCTGGGTATTTACCCCAAAGATACAGATGTTGTGAAAAGAAGGGCCATCTGTACCCCAATGTTTACAGCAGCAATGGTCACAATCTCCAAACAGTGGAAAGAACCAAGATGCCCTTCAACAGACGAATGGATAAGGAAGATGTGCATATACACTATGGAGTATTATGCCTCCATCAGAAAGGATGAATACCCAACTTTTGTAGCAACATGGTTGGGACTGGAAGAGATTATGCTGAGTGAAATAAGTCAAGCCGAGAGAGTCAATTATCATATGGTTTCACTTATTTGTGGAGCATAACAAATAGCATGGAGGACATGGGGAGTTAGAGAGGAGAAGGGAATTGGGGGAAATTAGAAGGGGAGGTGAACCATGAAAGACTATGGACTCTGAAAAACAATCTGAGGGTTTTGAAGGGGCAGGGGGTGGGAGGTTGGGGTATCAGGTGGTGGGTATTATAGAGGGCAAGGATTGCATGGAGCACTGGGTGTGGTGCAAAAATAATGAATACTGTTATGCTGAAAATAAATAAAAAATAAATGTAAAAAAATGAGATTTCAAAGCAACAAATATCAGAAAATTATCTATCTATATATATGCAAATATATGTACAATGGAATATTACTCAGCCATCAAAAAGAATGAAATCTTGCCATTTGCAATAATGTGGATGGAGTTAGAGAGTATTATGCTAAGTGAAATAAGTCAATTGGAGAAAGACAAATGCCATATGATTTCATTCATATGTGGAATTTAAGAATCAAAACAGATGAAGATGGGGAAAAAAGAAGCACATCATAAAAGACTGTTAACTATACAGAACAAACTGAGAGTTGATGGAGGGAAGTGGTTGGGGGATGGATTAAATGAGTGATGGTATTAAAAAGGGCACTTGTGATGAGCACTGGGTGTTGTATTTAAGTGATAAATAACGAATTCTACTCTTAAAACTAATGTTGCAGTGTATGGTAACTAATTAAAACTTAAGTAAAAACTTGAGGGGCGCCTGGGTGGCTCCGTTGGTTAATTGACTGCCTTTGGCCCAGGTCATGATCCCAGAGTCCCAAGATTGAGTCCCGCATTGGTCTCCCAGTTCTATGGAGCCTGTTTCTCCCTCTGATCTTCTTCCCTCTCATGCTCTCACTCACTTTCTCAAATAAATAAATACAATCTTTAAAAATAAATGATGGAACTAGAGCGTATCATGCTTAGTGAAATAAGTCAAGCAGAGAAAGAAAACTATCATATGATCTCCCTGATATGAGGAAGTGGTGATGCAACATGGGGGCTTAAGTGGGTAGGAGAAGAATCAATGAAACAAGATGGGATTGGGAGGGAGACAAACCATAAGTGACTCTTAATCTCACAAAACAAACTGAGGGTTGCTGGGGGGAGGGGGTTTAGGAGAAGGGGGTGGGATTATGGACATTGGGGAGGGTATGTGCTTTGGTAAGTGCTGTGAAGTGTGTAAACCTGGTGATTCACAGACCTGTACCCCTGGGGATAAAAATATATGTTTATAAAAAATAAAAAAAAATCTTTAAAAAAATTAAAATTAAAATTAAAAAAGAAAAAAAAAATGAATAAATAAATAAATAATTGGGACAGGGGGAAAAAAAAAGAGAGTTACCTCTAGAGGAAAGCAAATAAATGGATAGATCTTTTAGAAGGAAAAATAAAAATTGCCTAAGATCATAATAATCTTTACTTTGTTTTTTTGTTTTAGAAAGAGAGAGTATGGGCAGGGTGGGGAGGGGCAGAGGAAGAGGAAGGGAGAGATAATCTTAAATAGGCTGCATGCTCAATGCAGAGCCTAACATGGGGCTTTATCTCATGACCCAGAGATCATGACCTGAGCCAAAATGAAGAGTTGGACATTTAACTGACTAAGCCACCCAAGCACCCCAAATGATAATAATCTTCATACTAATGAAAAAACGTAAGAGTTATTCTCTCATTTCCAATCCAGTGGTCCCAATCCAGCAATATTTGCCTGTCTTTGGCAAAGATAAAAAAATAATGATAATAACCAGCCCCGGGGAAACTAGAGTTCAATTGGTGGTGATATAAATGTTCTTCAGAAAATTTGGCAATTTGAACCATAATCTTAACAAATACACAAATTTTTATGAAGGGTAGACTTCTAAGAGCCTCTAGTTTTCCTGCTTTCTGTTCTATATATTTGTACAGTTCCCTCTCTTTAAGTGAGGATGGGACTGTGAGTATAATGGGACAGCACTCGTGTGATTAGATTACAGCATATTACCAAAGTGAAGAAATTTTGCAGATATAATGAAGGTTACTAATCACTTGACTTTGAGTTAACCAAATGAGAGATTATCCTCAATGGGCCTGACCTAATCAGGTGAGTCTTTTAAAAAGAGTCTGGAGTGAGTGACAAGAAGCATCAGAGGTGCTCTTCTGTTGCACTTGAAGAGGCAAACTATGTTGCTATAAACTTGGCTACATGGCAAAGAACTGTAGGTTGTCTCAGTGCTGAGAAATAGACCTTCAACCACAAGGAACTGAATTCTGCCAATAGCATTGAGTTTGGAAAGAACCCTGAGCCTCACATTAGATTGTAGTTTTGGCTGACACCTTGAATGCAGCCTGGTGAGGCACCAAGAAGAAAATCCAGCTAAGCACTGCCAGACCCCTGACCCACAGAATCTGTGAGGTAATAAGTGCATTATTTGAAGCTGCGGATTTCATGGTAATTTATTCCACAGCATTAGAAAAGTAACACATACTTTGAGTAACTAAGTCTAACCTTGGGAATTTATCCTGAGGTAATAAATTAGCACTCAAGCAAAAATATGTGTATAAGGAATGTTTATGTTAGCATTATTTATTGGTGGAAGACTTGAAATAAACTAAGAGTCCAATAATAGTGGACCAATTAAACACATTCTAGTATATCATGATTATTTGGAGGAATATAAACCAAGGTGGTAACTGATTAAGTGAGTAGTTAGTGGGTCAAGAAATTTATCTTCCATTTTCATTTTCTTTTTTTAAAAGATAGATTAATTAATTAATTAATTATTTTTGACTGCGAGAGTTACAGCAAGAGAGGGAACACAAGCAGGGGGAGTGGGAGAGGAACAAGTTTCCTACTGAACAGGGAAACTGAGCCCCGTTGTGGGGCTCAGTCCTAGGACCCTGGGATCATGACCAAAGCCAAAGGCAGATGCTTAACAACTAAGCCACCCAGGTGCCCCTTCCATTTTCATTTTCCTTGACAGATATCTATTGGTTTCACAAACAGCCTTATTAATGTATAATTTAGTACCATTAATATCCATTCATTTTAAGTGCATGATTCAATAACTTTGAGTATAATCGTTACCATAATCCAATATAAGAAGACTCTATCACCCCAAAATACTCTCTTATGCCTGTTGGCAACAGTCCTCACTCTCACTGCCAGCCTCAGGCAACCACTGATCAGCTCTCTGTTTCTATGGTTTTGTCTTTAAAATTTTCATGTAATTTGAACTACATAGAGTCTTTGTGTATGGCTTCTTCTGCTTACAGTATTTATGAGGTTCATCCATATCTCTTAGTAGTTATTCCTTTTGTATCGTTAAATAGTATTCTAGTATCAATATGCTTTATCTTGTCTATGTATTCATTAGTTGATAGATACTTGCTTTTTGTTTTTTTGGTGTTTAGCTATTATAAAGGATGCTACTATGAACATTAGTGGAAAAGTCTGTGTGGACATATATTTCCATTTCGCTTGAGAAGATATCTGGGAATGGAATTGTTAGGTTATATGTTAAATATATATTCAACTTTTCAAGAAACCACCGAACTATTTTTCAAAGTGACTCTACCATTGTACATCACCACTAGCACCATATTATGTTTCTGAGTTTCTTCACATTCATGCCAACACCTGCAACTTCTGGTCTTTTATTTTGCAGCCATTCTACTGGTTTGTGGTTTTAATTTGCATTCCCCTCACTATTAAGGATGTTGAGGATCTTTTCACATGCCCATTGGCAATTCATATACTTTTTTTGATAAAATGTCTGTTCAAATCATTTGTCCACTTAAATGAAAATTGGATTGTCTCACTAAGTTTTAAGTTGTTTATATATTCCAGATACAAGTTCTTTAACAGATACGCAATTTTAAAATACTTTCTAGCCTATGCTTCTCTTTTCATTTTCCTAAAGTTGTTTCTGAAGAGCAAAAATTTTAAATTTTTTTATAAGAACCATGTTCCAATGTTTTCTTTTATGGATAAGGTTTTTGATGTGACACACATTGAATACATTTTTGCCTAAACCAACATCAGATAGATTTTCTCCTATGCTTTCTTCTAGAAGTTTTATAGTTTCAGCTCTTATATTTAGGTCTGTGTTCTATTTTGAATTAGCTTTTCTGTCTAATGTGAACCAAGGATCTGTGTTTATTTTTTCCCTCATAAACATCCAACTGTTTTAGCATTGTTTGCTGAAATAATTCTCCTTTTCCCATTGGATTGTCTTGGCTTCTTTGTCAAAACCCTGTTGACCATAAGGATGAGAGTTTATTTCTAGACTCTACTTTGTTCCATTGGTGTCTGTTTGTCCTTACTCCAATTATTGCTATACTTTCTAGATTAGTATAGATTTATAATTAGTTTTATGATTAGTTTTGAAATAAGTTAATGCACATTCAACAAATTTGTATTTATTAAAAATTGCTTTGACCCTTCTAAATCTTTGCATTTCCATATAAATTTTAGGACCAACTTGTCAATATCTCTGAAAAATGCCTGCTGGAATTTTGATAGGAATGGAGATGAAGCTATACCTAGAATCTAGGGGACAACTGCTGTACTAACAATAATGTCTTCTAAGCCAATAATGTGGTATGTCTTTTTTCGTTTAGATCTTTAACTTTCTCTCAGCAATGTTTTGTAGTTTCCAGTGCATATATCTTGCCCTTCCTTTTGTTAAATTTAATCATAAATATTTTATTTTTCAATTCAATTATAAATGGAATTGTTTTCTTAATACTTTGAGATTTTTGGCCACTCGTATCTAGTTGATGTTTTTAAAACATCTAGTATCTAATTGATGTTTTTAAAAAATCAACTTTATTTTTTTAGAGCAGTTTTAGGTTTACAAGAAGATCTGAGTGGAAGTTACAGAGATTTCCCATTCAATTGACCTTTTTTTTTTTTAAAGATTTTATTTTATTTATTTGACAGAGAGAAATCACAAGTAGTCGGAGAGGCAGGCAGAGAGAGAGAGAGGGAAGCAGGATCCCCGCTGAGCAGAGAGCCCGATGCGGGACTTGATCCCAGGACCCTGAGATTATGACCTGAGCCGAAGGCAGTGGCTTAACCCACTGAGCCACCCAGGCGCCCCTCAATTGACTTTTATACATGGATCTTGCATCCTGTGATCTTGCTAAATTCACTTACCAGTTTAAATAAATTTTTTGGTAGATTTCTAAGGACTGTCTATGTACAGATTGTGTCATCTATGAATAAATAATTTTAATTTTTTTTTCCAATCTGTGTACCTTTCTTTTTCTTTTTTCTTTTTTTAAAATTTTCATTATGTTCAGTTAGCCAACATATAGTACAACACAAGTTTTTGTTGTAGTGTTCAATGACTCATTACTTGCATACAACACTCAGTTCTCAACCCAACATGTGCTCTCCGTAATACCCATCACCCAGTCACCCCATTTTACAGCACCCTTCCCTTCTGTAACCCTCAGTTTGTTTCCCAGAGTCCAGATTCTGTCATTGTTTGTCTCCTTCTCTGATTTCTTCCCATTTGGTTTTCTCTCCCTTCCCCTCTGGTCCTATGCTCTATTCCTTATGTTCCAAATAAGTGTGAAACCTTTATTTTTTTTGTTTATTGTACAGGCAAGTACAATGTTGAATAGAAGTAGACATCATAGAGTAGACAAACTTTGTCTTGTTCCTGTTCTTACATAAAAATATTCAATTTTTCACCATTAAGTATGAAGTCAGCTATTTTTTTTAAATACATGCACTTTTCAGATTGAGGAAATTCCTTCTATTCCTAGTTACTTAACAGTTTTTATTGTAAATGGTTGCTGAATTTTTAAAAACTAACATCCTCTTTTGGGAAAGATTAAGAATCACAGTAGTTCCAAAAACAGTGCAGAGTTCTCACTTACCCTACATCAAATTTCCTCCAATTCCAATGTTTTACAGAACCCCTGTGCATTGTCAAAACCAGAAAATCAATGCAGGTACAAAATCATTAACCTATGTACAGAAGTTTTATTTGGATTGACTAGTGGATATTAAAGACTTTTTATGCATAAATTGAAGTGATAATGTGGTCAGTCTTTTTTCCTAAAACAATCCTCATTTAATCATTCTCCAAAATTTTGCTTATATTTTGTTAAGGAGTTTGTGTCTATGTTCATGTCACATATTCTATAACTTTCTTGTGATACTTTTGTCTGTTATTAATATTAGAACAATACTGGTTGATAAAAATGAATTCTGAGTGTTTCCTCTTGCCTAAAATTTTTTGAAAGAATGAACGTGAGTGTAACATTGGCATTATTTCTTTCTCAAACATCACCAGAGAATCTATTAGGACAGAGAGAATCTATCTTTTTATTTGTGGGAAAACTTTATAATACTAACTCAATTTCTTTATTTGAGGTAGTAGGAAGAATTAGAAAATGCTCCCAAGATTTTTGCTTAATGATATACATGCTTTGCCCTTGAGTGAAGGGAAGTGTATGAATCTGATGGGATGTTATTCCTGTGGCTTGATTATGTTATAACAAGAGCAAGGATGAAGGGGGTTTTAGAGGCATAATTAAAGTCTCAAATCAGTTGGTTTATGGTTTTGAAAGGGTAAACATGAAATAATCAGGAGAAAGCCCTTAAAATAGGAAGAGGGTCCTTACTGAGGAGAGATTCTGTTGTTACGTTAAAGAATTAGTTGCCATGTTGTGAGTTGCGAGAGGCTGTGCGTGAGGACAACATGGCATGGGACTTCATGCTTCCTCTTGGTGTTACTTCTAGCTGACTTCCAGCAAGAGATGAGCCATCAGTCACAGTGTAGTAAGGAAATGAATTCTGCCAACAACTTTAATGATCTTGGATGTCATCTTTTCCTAGTCAAGCCTCCAGATGAAAACCAGCCCTACTGCCATGTTGACTACAGCCTTGAGATTCTGAGCAGGGAACCTGGCTAACTGTATCTGGACTCCTGGCCTATGGAACTCAGATAAAAAATGGAGATCATTTTGAGATGCTAATTTTGTAGTAATTTATTACAAAGCAATAGAAAACTAATATATTTGATATGGATCTGTTCAGATTTTCTATTTCTTCATGACAGAGATGGATTAAATTGTGCCTTTTAAGGAATTTTGCCATTTCATCTAATTTTTTTGGCATAAAGTTGTTGATAATCTTTCCTTATAATCTCTGGTATGATCTATGCCTTTATTCCTGATTTTGGTAATTTCTGTCTTCTTTTTTCTTTATCAGTCTTGGTTTAAATGTTTTGTTGGTATTTCAAAGAACCATCTGGATTAATTGATTTTTTTTCCTGTTGTATTATTGCTTTATATTACATTGCTTTCTCCTCTGATCTTTATTATCCTTTCTGCTTAATTTATTTTTGATTCCATTTTATTTCTCTACCTTCTGAAAGTAGAAGCTTTAATTACTGAAGTTAGATATTTTTTTCTAATAGAAAATATGTAAAGCTGCAGATTTCCCTCTAGACAATGATTTAGATATACCACATAAATTTTGACATGCTGTGTTTTGATTTTCATTGAAGGAATCTCCTAGATACAGATACCATTTTGGTATCTGTTTTTGTCTTGTACACTTTTTATTCCTCTGTCCCTTCTATGCTACCTTTTTTGTGTTAAATATTTTTTAGTGTATCATATTAATTCCTTTGTTAACTTTTTGAATATTTTTTGAATTACTTTCTTATGAGTTACTCTAAGGAACGAATATACATATTTAACTAATTGTGGTTTACCTCAGGTTAATGCTGACTTAATTCCAGTTAAGTATAGTAACTTTGCTAACAATATATAGCTCCATTTGTCTCCTTGTCTTTTGTGTTATTTACAGATATATATATGTACACACACATATATTTCATTTATATATATGCACACATATATATTTTATTCATATATTACATACTCAAAAATAAAGTTTTACAAGTATTTTAAAGTTTGTTTTGAAAGGAAATTAAGAAAAGAGTTTTTGAATTTACCTACATATCTGTCATTTCTACTGTTTTTCATTTCTCCCTATGGATATTAGTTTCTGCTTAAACATTTTAGTGGGCCTGGAAGGCTCCTTTAGTACTACTGGTAGGTTAGGTCTGCTGGTAATGGATTCTCTCAGTTTCTGTTTACCTGGGAACAAGCTTATTTTGCCTTCATTTTTTGATAAATAGTTTTTCTGGATTCAGAATTCTTGGTTGATGGATTTTTATTTTTGTTATTTATTTTTGTTTGTTTCTTTAAATCAACATGTCATCTTATTGCCTTCTGGGCTAGTAAGTCAATCATCAATCATATTATTTCACTCTATATAGTCACTTTTTTCTCTTGCTGCTTTTAAGATTTTCTCTTTGGGGCGCCTTGGTGCCTCTGTTATTTAAGCCTCTGACTCTGAATTTTGGCTCAGGTCATGGTATCAGGGTAGTCTCAGCACAGTCTGCTTGAGATCGCTTTCTTCCTATCCCTCTGCTCCTCCTCCAGCTTGTGCACGTGCAATAAGTGCACACATTCTCTCTCTCAATAAATAAATAACATACTAAAATAAAAAAAAAGAATCTTGGAACACTGAAAAAATAAAAAAATTATCTTTGTGTTTCAGAGGCTTGAGTATGGTGTGTCTAGGTATAAATTCTCTTGTTCATTTTACTTGGAATATATGGAGCTTCCAAGATTTGTAGATTATTTTTCACCAAATTTGGGAAGATTTTAGTGAGAATATCTCCACATGTGTGTTTTTTTCCTTTCCTTCTCATGGCACTCTCATTTCATATATGTTGGGATGTTTAACATTGTCTCACATATCTCTATGGTCCTACGTTTTTTTTTTTTAATACCTTTTTTTTTTTTAAGATTTTATTTATTTATTTGACAGACAGAGATCACAAGTAGGCAGAGAGGCAGGCAGAGAGAGAGGAGGAAGCAGGCTCCCTGCTGAGCAGAGAGCCCGATGCGGGGCTTGATCCCAGGACCCTGGGATCATGACCTGAGCTGAAGGCAGAAGGTTAACTCACTGAGCCACCCAGGCGCCCCTATGGTCCTACTTTTTAAAAAAATATTTTGTTTTTATTAGACTGAGATAATTTCTATAGTTCTATCTTTCAATTCACTGTTTCTTTCTCCTCTCAAACCTGCTATTGAACATAACAAGTAAATTTTTCATATTGATTATTATACTAGATTCTAGAATTTCCATTTGGTTCTTTTTCATACTTTGTATTTCTCTACTGAAAGTTCCTATTTGTTGAGTCATTGTCATACTTTTTCTTCTTTAATTCTTTGAACACAGATTTTTAAAATAATTCTTTAGAGATACTTACAATAGATGTCTTAAAGTCTAAATCAATTGGAGCTACTTAGAGTCAGTTTCTATTGACTACATTTTTTTCCCCCAGTAGCAGCCACACTTTCCTGATTGCCTAAAAATTAGAATTTTAGGTAGTATATTGTAGCAATTCTGAATTCTGATTAACTTTCCCGAGGATTTTGTTGTTGTTGTCTTTGAAGTAATGTCCATGAACTTAAACTTATAATATTTATTTCCCATGACATGCAGCTACTGAGATTGACCCTGTGTCTGCATGGCATAATGGTCAGTTATTTAAGATTTAAGTGGAGAGAAATAAACTCAAGCATATAAAGCCAGCTGATAATTGATAATGGAGCCAGGAATGCTCAATGGAGAAATGATAATCTTTAAATAAATGGTGGTGGATGATTTAATATGAATATTTAAAAGAATGAAACCAGACTCCTATCCTATACCACTCACAAAAATTAACTTGAAATAGATTAAAGACTTAAATGTATGACATGAAACCATGAAACTATGAGAAAAAAACACAAATAAGACCACTTGACATGGGTCTTGATAATGATTTTTTTGGATATGACATCTAAAGCACAAGTAACCAGATAAAAATAAGCAAGTGGGGGGTGTCTGGGTGGCTGAGTGGGTTGAGCCTCTGCCTTCAGCTCAGGTCATGATCTCAGGGTTCTGGGATCGAGTCCCGCATTGGGCTCTCTGCTCTGCAGAGAGCCTGCTTCCTCCTCTCTCTCTCTCTCTCTGCCTACTTGTGATCTCTCTCTGTCAAATAAATAAAATATTTAAACAAACAAACAAACAAACAAAAACACCTGTTTAAAAAAAATAAGCAAGTGGGACTACATTAAACAAAAATGCTTCTGCACAGCAAAAGAAACCACTAGCAAAGCGAAAACGCAATCTACAGAGTGGGAATAGATATTTGCAAACTATATATCTGATAAGAGTTTAATATTCAAAATATATAAGAAACTTGTCAACTCAATAGAAAAAAAAGTCAATAACCCAATTAAAAAATGGGAAAGGGACCTGAATAAACATTTTTCCACAAAAATATTCAAAAGGTCAACAGATATATAAAGAGATGCTCACTAGTCAATAGCGAAATGCAAATTAAAACAATTCAAGATACCGCTTCATGTCAATTCGAATGGCCATCACCAAAAAGACAAGAAACAACAAATGCTGATGTAGATATGGGAAAAAGGAAAACTTTGTGCACTCTTGATCAGTTGTAAATTGCTATGGAAAACAGTATGCAGGATCCTCAAAAAAGTTAAAAATAGAACTGTTATATGATTTAGCAATTCCATTTCTGGGAATATATCCAAAAGAAACAAAAACACAAACTCAAAAATATATCTGCATCTTCATATTCATCGCAGCATTATTTACCATAACCAAGACATGGAAATAACCTAAGGCCCACCAATGGATGAATGGATAAAGAAATTGAGATATACATATTTTACACACACACACACACACACACATACACACACACGAACATCATTTGGCCATAAAAAAGACCAAATTCTACCATTTTGGGACACCATGAATGGAACTTCAGGGCATTATCCTAAGTGAAATAAGTCAGACAGAGAAAGACAAATATTGTATGATCTCACTTACACAACTATTCGAACAAATAAACAACCTTCCTCCCATCCCCAGCTCATGGGAAAGGAGATCAGACATGTGATAGCCAGAGGTAATTGGAGGAAGAGGTCAAAAGGTACAAATTTCCTGTTACAGGATAAATGAGTAATATAGGTGTACCATACAACATGATGACTACAGCTAACACTGCTGTGTGATATATAAGAAAGTTGCTGGAGGGGCACCTGGGTGGCTCAGTGGGTTAAAGCCTCTGCCTTTGGCTCAGGTCATGATCCCAAGGTCCTGGGATTGAGCCCCACATCACATCGGGCTCTCTGCTCAGCAGGGAGCCTGCTTCCCTCTCTCTCTCTCTGCCTACCTCTCTGCCTACTTGTGATCTCTGTCTGTCAAATAAATAAATAAATAAATAAAAAGTTGCTGGAGAGTAGATCCTAAAAGTTATCATAAGTATTTTTTTTCTTTTTTCCCCATTTCTTCTTTATATTGATCTTTTTGAGATGATGGATATTAGCTGAACCTATTGTGTTAATCATTTCATAATATATGTAAATCAAGCCATCATGCCATGCCCCTTAAACTTATATAGCAATATATGCCAATCATTTCATAGTAAAACTGGAAAAAAGAAAAGATTTGGGTGGAGTTTTTTTCAAACACTTTGAGCTGGTAAGACTTTCCCCCCTGATGATCAATCTTTCTGTGGGTCAGAAAGCCCATTTAGAATTTTATCATTCTCAGCTCTGCCTTAGCTTTAACTTCCTACCAGGACCTTTCAAGTCACTACGAGATATGCATTGGTTCCCAGTAGGCCAGGAATGTGTAATCCTTACATGGATCTCTCATATTCAACATTTTCCTGTTTAATTTCTCTTTGGTTTGTTGCCTGTCCCAACTAGGATTGTAAATTTAGCCTGCAAAAGCTACAAGTTTCCTCTTTTGTTTCCAAGTGAGTTTGCCAGTTTAGTGGACAAAATTATGAGATTTTTAACCCACCTACTTCCATCTGAATCTGGCACCAAAGCTGATGGTTTCTATGTCCAACCTCAGGCTGGTAAAACTGTTGTTCTCCCTGTCTGAACTAAAAGGAGGGATGAAAGCAGTCTCTGTGAAGACTTCCACTGCCTTAACCTGGAGCTCTACAAAATTTTCAAGAATAAATAAATATCAACTTGTGTGTGACTTTAGTTCATTGCAGAGTCATAAAATGTTGTTTTCATAATTTTTCAGTTTTATACTTTTTTTTTTTTCCTGAGAGGATTTGCTGAGTTCTTAACACTACCATGTCTGGAAGTTGAAGTTATTACTGATATGAAGTTGGATATTAGGGTTACTAGATGAGCCAAATGTATAGCACTGTTTCAGTTCTATAAAGTCCTTGATCACAGATCCACAGAGAGTTACATATCCTTATATTGTTACTCTCTGATTTCCTGATCTGTATACATGGATGGCTCACCATAGTTTTTTTTGTAATGTTATGAGCAAGATATAGCATGCACGTTTCGTCTCAAACCTTATCCTTAATACATGAAGCAAAGTTTCAGCAAACTAGGTTGGCCACATTGCATTTCAGTTGATTAGTGTTGTGCAGGCTATGTGGAAGGTCTATGTAGTAGTAAGGTAAATGGTGGGCAAGAAACCAGAAAACCAGGAATTACTATCATATTAAAGAATAGAATCTTAATACGAGAAAAACAAATAATATGTACTAGTTAGCAAACCCTACCTGAAGCTTGTTCTCTGAACCACCATCTATCCACTGATTAAAATCTTACTTATAAGCTAGACATTACATTGATGAATAGATTTTGGTTTAATTAATCAAATTTTAGTAGCATGGATTTGCCTGGATTCATTCTATGCTATGATCATATGCTATGATCCCTTCAATCAGTGACTTATAAAAGAAATATTTACATTTTCAAGACTAAGTTTTATTTTGCATAAAATGGTTTTCATTTCATTGACTGTTCATTGTACAGACTACATCTTGTTTTCTGGCTGGAAGTCCAGGTGTATGGGAAGATGAACACTTTATTGAGTCACTCTTTTCTAGAGCAGTGACTATTTTATATGAATAAGATGAAGCTTAATAAATCATCTGGTAATGCTAGGCTTATGAATAGAAATGTATGAAGCATAGAAAAGAAAACTGATGTCTGCCAGGCTAAAAATACACTGAAAAAAAGACAGGAACTGCAAAATTGTGCAATCTTGGCTGTTCCTACTTTTACTGTTCTTTTTAGCAAAATTGACAGGCATCTTGCTTGCCAGGGAGCTTTGTACCCAAGGTTGACTCAATATCAAGAGTGAGAGTGCAGTTTGGTGTTCACTTGCTGACCGATATCCTACCAAGAGTATCTGACAGACAGGAGCCATTCACCGTGAGGGGTTAATGTACTCTCCTTCAGAATGGATAGTTTAATAAACCACACATCAAAATGGAATTAAGGAAGTCTTCAATTTCCAAATCTTGAACTTCCAATTCTTTTGCTAAAAAGAAAACACACATGGAAATGTAAGGACCTTATTGACTGTCCCTTTAAGGTCTACAGGTTAGAATAAATCTTAAGAAAAAAATCTTGCCTGAATTTTACTGCCAGCTGCAAAATGACTGCTGATGACAAGCAGTTTCTTTCCTGTGAAGGGATACCTATGAGGTTGTCTTTTAGGTAGTAGAGGACAGGTGCCATGAATGGCACTCAACAAAAATTCTCAATGAAAGAGTAATAATAATGGTAGATAAGGATACTAACATAGTGGTAAAGAAAATACTGTCAAAAAAATTCCCCCAAAACAAAACTTGTCCAGTGGAGTCTTATTTTTTCCTTTCTTTCTTGGCTAACCTTCTTAGAAAACTAGTCTTCATGGGCGCCTGGGTGGCTCAGTGGGTTAAGCCTCTGCCTTCAGCTCAGGTCATGATCTCAGGGTCCTGGGATCGAGTCCCGCATCGGGCTCTCTGCTCAGCAGGGAGCCTGCTTCCCTTCCTCTCTCTCTCTCTGCCTGCCTCTCTGCCTACTTGTGATCTCTCTCTCTGTCAAGTAAATAAATAAAATCTTTAAAAAAATAAAAAAAAAAGAAAACTAGTCTTCATTTGCTATTTTCACTTCCTTCCCTCTAAGCCCATAACAAGAGTACTGGGAGTAAGAGTACATTATCTGTCTTCCATGATTTCAATCTTGGAATGATGCATGGATTTGGCTTTCACTATATATCTGATTCAAGTCATATCTTTTTTCCACTCTTGCCACATAAAGTGGTTTTAATATTTTTCTTTTCTCTACGGTCTTTCAACTATTAGCACATTCCCAAGTTTAGCTTCGACTGTCTCATAACTGGCTGATCAGACAGATCCTGTCCAGAGAGATGGTCCACATAGGTCGCCATCTGTGCATTTTATTGTTAGGGGCTTTATTCCCCCATTTCAACCCTTGCTATACTTTTTCAACCAGATAGGATAACATCATTTTTAAAAAACTGGGTGAAAGACTGTCTTCCCCAAAGTTAATAGAAATTAGATTTTTTCCTATCGAATTTTTCACAAAAAAGGGACTGAAGATTTTGGCAATAAAAATGTAAATGGGGAATGAAGTAAACTTAAAAAAAAAAGATTTTAATTATTTATCTGACACAGAGAGAGATCACAAGTAGGCAGAGGCAGGGAGAGAAAGAGAGGGGGAAGCAGGCTCCCCACCGAGCAGAGAGGCCGATGTGGGTCTCGGTCCCAGGACCCTGAGATCGTGACCTGAGCCAAAGGCAGAGGCTTCATCCACTGAACCACCCAGGCACCCCTGAAGTATACTTTTCTATAAGGGCCTGCTTTCTAGAAGTTCTCTGCCTCCCATTTTGTAGGTGTTGATTGATCCAAATAGGTGGTCTTTTCCCTAGATAGTTAAAGAAATCGAGAAGGAAGTGGAATCTTCTTCCAAAGGGCTTGGTTGTCACTGAATAGGTATTTGTTTGATGGTGAATCACTTTTATTTTTTAAGTTACTGCTTTTTTTTTTTTTAATACAAACAGTTGCTCTTTATTAATACCTTCAACAAAGATCAAAAAAATATGTCATATTTTCTCCAAAAATTTTATATCATCTGATAGGTCAGATATATATAAAATTACATTTAAAGTTTTAAAAATATCAGCAAATATTTTCATTTAAATGCAAATTTCAAAGAAAATCTACTTTTCCAAACATGACTTTTTTTTTCTAATTTTTATTTATTTTTTTTGTTTGTTTTTTTGTTTTTAAATTTTTTATTTTTTATAAACATATATTTTTATCCCCAGGGGTACAGGTCTGTGAATCACCAGGTTTACACACTTCACAGCACTCACCAAAGCACATACCCTCCCCAATGTCCATAATCCCACCCCCTTCTCCCAAACCCCCTCCCCACAGCAACCCTCAGTTTGTTTTGTGAGATTAAGAGTCACTTATGGTTTGTCTCCCTCCCAATCCCATCTTGTTTCATTGATTCTTCTCCTACCCACTTAAGCCCCCATGTTGCATCACCACTTCCTCATATCAGGGAGATCATATGATAGTTGTCTTTCTCTGCTTGACTTATTTCGCTAAGCATGATACGCTTTAGTTCCATCCATGTTGTTGCAAATGGCAAGATTTCATTTATTTTGATGGCTGCATAGTATTCCATTGTGTATATATACCACATCTTCTTGATCCATTCATCTGTTGATGGGCATCTAGGTTCTTTCCATAGTTTGGCTATTGTAGACATTGCTGCTATAAACATTCGGGTGCATGTGCCCCTTTGGATCACTACATTTGTATCTTTAGGGTAAATACCCAATAGTGCAATTGCTGGGTCATAGGGCAGTTCTATTTTCAACATTTTGAGGAACCTCCATGCTGTTTTCCAGAGTGGCTGCACCAGCTTGCATTCCCACCAACAGTGTAGGAGGGTTCCCCTTTCTCCGCATCCTCGCCAGCATCTGTCATTTCCTGACTTGTTGATTTTAGCCATTCTGACTGGTGTGAGGTGATATCTCATTGTGGTTTTGATTTGTATTTCCCTGATGCCGAGTGATATGGAGCACTTTTTCATGTGTCTGTTGGCCATCTGGATGTCTTCTTTGCAGAAATGTCTGTTCATGTCCTCTGCCCATTTCTTGATTGGATTATTTGTTCTTTGGGTGTTGAGTTTGCTAAGTTCTTTATAGATTCTGGACACTAGTCCTTTATCTGATATGTTGTTTGCAAATATCTTCTCCCATTCTGTCAGTTGTCTTTTGATTTTGTTAACTGTTTCCTTTGCTGTGCAAAAGCTTTTGATCTTGATGAAATCCCAATAGTTCATTTTTTCCCTTGCTTCCCTTGCCTTTTGTGTTGTTCCTAGGAAGATGTTGCTGCGGCAGAGGTCGAAGAGGTTGCTTTTTTTATTTTTGCATTCATGTTCATTAGAGATGTTGGCCTGTAATTCTCCTTTTTAGTGGGGTCTTTGTCTGGTTTGGGGATCAAAGTAATGCTGGCCTCATAGAATGAGTTTGAACAGCTACCTTTAAAATTGCTTTTGTTATTCGTCAAAGGCTTTTGGTGTGTTGGGAGAGAGAGAGACCATTTCTTCTGATTTGCTTAATTATCAGGCTAAGTGGGAAGGTGTCCTATTCAAATCTTTCTCCTTAGCCAGCATGTGATCACTCTATTTATGGTCCAAAAATCTACCCTGGAAGAGGTAATTTCAGGACAGAAATTTGAATCCATGATTTCCAGGTCTTTGTCTTTAAGGGGAAAAAATATTTAGTAAGCCTTCTTTTAGTTTAGTAAAAATCTCATATTAATGGGGGCAGAGATAGCCACATTGTCACTTTATATTAAATTAAATGTATGTAAAATAATCAGAGTATAGTGCCTGTATCTGTGATTTGGTTCTCTCCACTCAATATTACATTTTTAAACATTATCCATGTCAATATAGTGATGGTTCATTCATTTTTGTGGCAATATATAGGATTTCATGATATATTTATTTAACAACATTTATTTTTCCTCTTTAAAATAAATGGACATTTGTGTTGCTTCATCATAATTATAGATGCTACTACAATATATAGATGAATTATACATATATATAATATACAGATGAATAATCTTATACTTATCTCCTGGTATGTGTGCAATAATTTCTCTAGTGTAAATGTATAGTAGTGGAATTTCTGAGTCTTTGGACTGCATGTATCTTAAGCTTTAATAGGGATGTCAAAGCTTTTGTTTTCCAAGGTGGTAGTATGATGTACATTCCCATTTGCAGTGTATGAGAGTTCCCATAACTCCACATAATCACCAACTATTGATACTGTGAAACTTTTGAATTTTTGTTAATGTGCTGAGTATGGTTTTACTGTGTATTTCCATGAATTCTACAATATTTGGAGATCTTTGGCAAAGTTTATTAGTAATTTGTATTTTATGTTCTGTGAAATGAACAAATGGCTCATTTTAAAAATTGATTTGTAGAAGTTCTTTATATATTTGGGTTACAAATCCTTTGTCAATTATATATCTTGCAAACATTTACCACTTCTCTACTTGTCTTATTCTTTTTCTGAGGCCTTTTCATGGAAAAAAATCACTCCTTTCAATGTAGTTGAATTTGTGCATTATTTTCTTTACGGTTTTCATTTTCTGTATCTGTAAGAGATATTCATCCATACTTTTAGAGCATAATGATTTCATCCTATATTTCTTCTAAATTTTGCCTTTCATATTTTATTTCTTCATTCATCTGGAATTGCTCTTATTTTATGTTACAAGGCATGAGTCCACTTTAATTTTTTCTTTGTATATTTAATCCCTAAATTACATTATATCTATATATTGTATGGGGATAACATCTCAACAACATCAAATCTTTCTATATGGGTTTTTCTATATTAAGTCTTCCAGTGTTTCTGAAGTCATATTCTTAATTCTTACATACTTTAACTCTGTTTCTAGTTATAATTTTTTTTGCTACCTTGGATATATCATCTCTCTGTGAGAACTTCATTTTCTAATGATTGTTGCTAGAGGGAAATAAAATTAAATTTTGCACGTTGCTTTCATATTTATCAATTTTATTGGACTATGAATAATGAATAATTTGTTCATTTATTTTTTGTGTTTTTATTAGATGTAAATAATCATAAATCTGCAAATACACAGTGTTTTTTTTTTTTTTCTTATCCTATGTATCTTGTTATGGAATGAAAAATAACATTCAACCACCGAACATGATCTCTGCTGTGGAAATTTATTCTTTTCATCACCAGTAATTCTTGAATTTTATCAGCAGTTTTTCTGCTTCTGTTGTCCTTCATTAATCTGTTAATGTGATATATTATAATATGTATTTTCTAACTTGATATTAACTTGATATTGGTCTTTGAACCTCGAGAGTTATCTTATACATTGCTAGATTCAGTTTTCTAATACTTGTTTATGATTTCTGTGTCTATGTTAAAAAAAAAAGAAACTCCTATAATTTTTCTTTCACATAACCTCTTTGCTGTTTTATAGATCATCATTATACCAGTATGATAAAATGAGTTGCATAGCACTTTTTCACCTTTAAGGAGTTTGTTAAAGATATAGAATTCACCTATAAAACCAAATGAGGCTACTGTTAACTTTGTAAAAAAATTTGACTTTACCAATTAATATCTTTAGTGGTTATAGGAACATTCAAACTTTCAAGCCTATTTATTGAGATATAATTCACATGTCATAAAATTTTTCTTTCTAAAGTGTACAGTTCAGTCTTGTGCAATCATCCCACCATCAAACTCCAGAAGATTCTCATCACTTCCCAAAGAAATCAATTCCTATTAGCTAGCAGTTACTCCCTATTCTCCTCTCTTCAGCCCATGACAACCACTTTCTGTCTCCTTTGGACATTCCATATGAATGGAATCATATAATCTGTAACATTTTGTGTATGGTTGCTTTTATTTAGCATGGTGTTTTCCAGGTTCATCTATGTCATCAGATGTGTAACAGTACTTTATTCTTTTCTAAGGCTGAAAAATATTCTGTTGTAAAAGTATTCTATAGTTGATTTTTTAATTTATAAATCCATGGACACTTATACTCCCTCATCTTTTGTCTATTATGAAAAATGTTGCTATGAATGTTAATGTACAAGTTTTTGTGTGTTTTCAATTGTTTTGGATATATACCTAGGAATTGTTGTGTCATGAGATGCCTCTTTTTTGAATTTTTGAAGAATAGTAAAACTGCTTTCCAAAGTGACTGCATCATTTTACATTCCCATCATCAGTATATGAGGGTTTCAATTTATCTACATCTTATCAACACTTGTTATTGTCTGTCTTTTGGTTTTAGCTATCCTAGTGTGGAGAAAATGGTGTGTATTCATTGTTGAATCAGTAATTTATATTTTTAGAACTTTGTTCATTTCAACCAAGTTTTCAAGTTTTTATGCATAGTAATTCAGAATATCCTTTTCTTCAGCAAATATATTAATAACCCTTTTTATTCCTTTAAAAATTTTGTGTTTCCTTCATTTTGACCAAAATTGATAGATATCTATCAATTATTTTTTTCAAAGAAATAATTTTTTCTTGATATTCCCTATTATTTCTGTTCTTACATTTATAATCTCATTTTTTTATAATTTCCTTGGGATTATTCTTTTTTTTTTTAACTTCCTAATTTGGAGGGTTAACTCATTAATTTTGAGCCTTCTTTTTCTAATACACTTTTCTAAAATTTAGTATTTCTTTCTATTTTTTAAAAGATTTTATTTATTTATTTGATTGAGAGAGTGAGAGACATCACAGAGGGAAAGGGAGAAGCAGACTCACTGCTGATCAGAGAGCCCAATGTGGGGTCCATCCCAGGACCCCTGAGATCATGACCAGAGCCAAAGGCAGATGCTTAACCAACTGAGCCATACAGACACCCCTAGTATTTCTAAACATTGTTTTAGCTATATCTCACAAGTAATAATATACAATAATATACACTCAAATTATTTTTCAATTTCCATTGTGGTTTACACTTTCACTCATGGTTGTTTTTGTTTTTGATTTTGTTTTTACAGACTGATATCTTTATTTATTTTTTTTATTTAAAGATTTTATTTATTTATTTGACTGACTGAGATCACAAGTAGGCAGAGAGGCAGGCAGAGAGAGAGAGAAAGAGGGGAAAACAGGCTCCCCGCTGAGCGGAGATTCCCAATGCAGGGCTCAATCCCAGGACCCTGAGATCATGACCTGAGCCAAAGGCAGAGGCTTTAACCCACTGAGCCACCTAGGCGCCCCCAAACTGGTACCTTTAAGCTGATAAATACTTATTACGTTATGTTTTTTACTGATTTATACCGTTTTGTAGTCAGAGAATTGTAATCCTTATAAAACCAACTCTAAAATATATTGAAACCTGATTTATGGTCTAGAATTTGGTCAGTTTTCGTAAGTGATCCAGGCATATTCTAAAGGGTATGTAACCTTGAGCTGAGTGCAATGTTTCATATATGTCTTTTATCAACTCAAGCTTAAAAATTTTGTTTTTCAAATACTCTATGTATTTCCTCATAGTTGTCTACTTCCTCTATTATTTACTGAGAGCTGTGTTGAAGTCTGCTTTGATGATGGGTTTGTCAATTTCTTTTTATATATCTGAAAATCTTTACCTTTTATATTTTGTTGTTATATTATTGGATGTCCATTAATTTAAAAATATTATGTATTCCTGGTGATTTGTTTACTTTTAAGTGCAATTACCTTCTATTGCTTGTGTTTTACTTTAAAGCTTCTATCCACCCCCCCCCCCCAGTAACTGGATAATTACACCAGCTATATGTATGTATATACTTATTGTGTTTTTACTCTTTAACTTTTTTGAGACCTTAAATTTTAGGAGTATTGTTTTTGTAGAAAAAGTCTGAAAATTCTTGTGTTTTAATTGGTGATTATATAGTCCACCTACCTCCACCACTGTTATTTTCAATATATTTATATTTATCTCTACAATGTAATTTATGCTTTATACTTGCCCTACACTTTGACTCTTTCTGCTTTTCTTGTCATCATTCTGAATGATTAATATCTCCTCCTTCGTTCTGTTTTTCTTACTAGTACTAATTTGGATGTTATATACTCTTTATATTCTTATCAGAGGTTGCCTCTTAAATTTCAACACACATAAATCTTATTTAAACCTTAAGTTTAAATCACAATCTTTGCCTTCCTTTCAAATAACTTCCATACCACAATTTCTGATCGCCCTATCCAGATATATATGCTATTATTTTCCCATGATTTTAGTTCTGTCTCAAAATCTGAAATCCTCCAAATTAGACATTATTTCTTTCTTTTTTTTTAAATTTTTTTTTTAAGATTTTATTTATTTATTTTTCAGAGGGAGAGCAAGAGCGAGCACAGGCAGACAGAGTGGAAGGCAGAGTCAGAGGGAGAAGCAGACTCCCCATGGAGCAAGGAGCCCGATGTGGGACTCGATCCCAGGACGCCGGGATCATGACCTGAGCCGAAGGCAGCTGCTTAACCAACTGAGCCACCCAGGCGTCCCTAGACATTATTTCTTAATATTTAATACCAACACTGTTTGCTTATATTTACCTATGCAGTGACCTCTTTTTCCACTCCCTCTCATTATTCCTTGGCACATCTTACTTTTTTTTTTTTCTGGAGTTATTCTTGTTCTACCTGAAATTCTATCTATTTTATGAATTCTTTTAGTGGAGGTCTGTTGATATTAAAATTTCTCTTTTCTTTGTATAAAAGCATCTTTATTTAACCCTTGTATTGAATTATATTTTCACTAGATAAACACTTCTATGTTGACAGCTTTTTTGCTCTCTACACTTTGATGATACTATTCTAACATTGTCTGACTTCCATTTCTGTTCTTGAGAACCCAAGTGTCTTAAAACTGATTTCTTTGTAAATAATCTTTGTTCTCCTTCCTCCCACCATATAGCTCCTTATATTCCACTATTTATCTTTGTTTCTTTGGTGTCTTGGAGCTTCAGTAGGTTGTTTCTAATAGTGTCTATGTTTATTCTGCTTAAGGCTAATTATCAGGTTTGACATCAGCCACAGCAACTTCTTTCAAGATATGTCTCCAAAGGCAAAGGAAACAAAAGAGAAAATGAATTTTGGGGTCTTCATCAAGATCAAAACTTTCCGCACAGCAAAGGAAACAGTCAACAAAACTATAAGGTAACCCACGGAATGGGAGAAGATATTCACAACTGACAATATAGACAAAGGGCTGATATCCAGGGTCTATAAAGAACTCCTCAAACTCAACACACACAAAACAGATAATTATGTCAAAAAATGGGCAGAAGACAAGAACAGACACTTCTCCAATGAAGACATACAAATGGCTAACAGACACATTAAAAAATGTTCATCATCACTAGCCATCAGGGAAATTTAAATCAAAACCACATTGAGATACCATCTTATATCAGTTAGAATGGCCAAAATTAGCAAGACAGGAAACAACGTGTGTTGGAGAGGATGTGGAGAAAGGGGAACCCTCTTACACTGTTGGTGGGAATGCAAGTTGGTGCAGTCACTTTGGAGAACAGTGTGGAGATAAAAAAAAAAATAAAGAAAAAAAGACCAATTTTTAGGCTTCTTGAATATAAAGATAGACATATTTGATCAATTCTGGAATATTCTCAGGCATTATCTCTTCAAGTATTATCCTTAGTTTTCTTTAGTTTAGTCTTCTGAAACTACAATTAAATGTAAAGTAGCCCCTTTTTACTCCAACTTCAATACATTTTAATATTTAAAAAATATTTTCTATGTTTTTGTCTTCTTGTGCTGCATTTCTTCAGATTTCTCTTCTACTTTACTGTCAACTACTTCTTTGGGTATAATCTGCTGTTTAACCCATCCACTGAAATTTTAATTTTAATTTTTCAGGGTTTCCAGCATTCTGCTTAGTCCTGCTTTACCTGATTGTCTCTTTTTTATGCACAATGCTTTTATATTTTGAAAATATTAAAAATCCTTATTTTATATTTTGACTCTGGTAATTCCAGTATCTACTGACTTAGCAGATCTGTTCCTGAAATCTTCTGACTCTCACTCATGGTGGCTTATTTTCTTGTGTGTTTACAGAATTTTGGCTGGGAGGGATCTCATGTTCCCTCGGATTTTATATGTGGGCATTATTTGAGGCATGGATTTAAAGTGCATTTGTGTTTTCCTTCTGACAAATGCTTGCCCCCACATATCAACCTATAGCACTTGCAATTAAATTTTTAGCTTGAGGATTTTCAGGTCCCTCAGGTAATGTAAATTTAAGACACATGTCCATGTCAGATTGAGCAGGTTGTTCAAAGTTCTTATAGGAGACATGATAGTCATTTTTGCTGCTCTGCTTAGAATCTGGACTAAGCCAAACAAGCTTCCCTATGCAAGATTCCACCCTGCCCCTCCCCCCCATTTCCTACTCTCTTTCTGCTCTGCTTTTCCCACATTTGGGATTCTGGCTTCAATTGGAGATTTCTGATTTGGCCTTTTCACGATTTGGACTCATTAAAATTCAGGTTCTTTGTCACTAGGGATAAGCAAATGCTCTCAAAATAAAAACTGATTTCATAGTCACTGCTTTGGTTCATACTTTCTTCTTGTTTGTAGGCTCTCTTGTTCTTATGTTCCTCAACTCAGCTATGCCTCAGTATTTAAAATGTATTTCATCCAACATTTTATGAGTTTTTATACCAAAGGGTTTTCTTTATCTGTATAATAGGTCCTATTGCCTGGCATGGAAGACCACCGATCCCTTCTTTAGATTGATTTGGACAGGTTCGTTTCTTGGCATCTTCTTTTATAAGCTTCTCTCTCTCTCTCTCTCTCTCTTTATGTTGCTTCCTATTTCTATATTTTATTCACCTTCAGGCCAGGAAGAAGGCTGTTCTGAGTCACTGCTCACTGAACATGCAAAGCTATTTTGGTGCATTGCTTTAGGTGTTCCCCCTTGAATTAAGTTCAGACCCAAGTTAACTTTTTCATCTGGTAATGTGCCCCCAGTGTCCCAGCACTGAGTCATTCTGGATCAATCTCTTTCTCTTCAGCTGCTCCAGACATCACACCTTCTGCTATGATTACATCCAGGACCTTTTCAGTTTTAATCCATTCATTTTTTTCCTGCCCCTTCCTAGTTGAAGGGAGGTCCCAAGGTTCTTCACATTTCTGCGTGTTTGCTCTTCATAACTCACTTAACATTTCCTTAAGACATTTCTCATTCCTGTTGAGATTTCCTTTAAAAGTTTCTCATTCTTGTGGTTCATTCACACATCAAAATTGCCTATCAGGCCTATCTATAAACCACATGCAAAACAATTTTTAGTCATTAATTTTTGATACACATACACCTATTATTTGCAAAATTTACCTGGGTATTTTCTATATTCCAGGTCTTGGTTTTATCGCTACACAGCATTATCTTATTTAATCCTCCCAACTATTTCAAGAAGCAGATGTCATTTAAAACTCTCATTTTGGGGCACCTGGATGGCTTAGTGGGGTAAGCCTCTGCCTTAAGCTCAGGTCATGATCTCAGGGTCCTGGGATCTAGCCCTGCATCAGGCTTTCTGCTCAGCAGGGAGCCCACTTCCACCTCTCTCTCTGCCTGACTCTCTGCCTGCCTCTCTGCCTACTTGTGATCTTTCTTTCTCTGTCAAATAAATAAATAAAATCTTTAAAAAAATAAATAAAATAAAACTCCCATTTTATAGACGAGGAAATTGAAGTTT
The DNA here is from genome assembly GCF_030435805.1 of Mustela lutreola. Lineage (NCBI taxonomy): Eukaryota > Metazoa > Chordata > Mammalia > Carnivora > Mustelidae > Mustela > Mustela lutreola. Next base: position 77,213,281 of record NC_081292.1, read on the forward strand.
ATACAGATTAACAAACATGCCAACATTTTATTGTTATTGAATAGTATAGATGGATTTGACAGTTGATTTGGACAGTTGGACAGTTGATTTCAGAGCCCATATGTTTGATAGTATAAAATATTGTCTTCCAATAAATTTTTTTAAAAAATGTATGTATAGTAAGTAGCCTTGTCAACAAGTGTTTGTTCCTCTCCTTATCTCCTTATCTCCTAGTCCTCCTTGGGGGGACTAGTGGGATTTCTTTACAAAAAGTTTCTAATGCTGACCATGTAAGTAACTGGTAACCTGATTACAATAAAGGAAGATTTGGAGTCATTTTAGAAACCCTTGAGATTAGATCAGAATCTCTAGACCACTGTACTGTCTATATTGTTACTGAACACAGAACATGTAAAATAAAAAAATCACATGCAACCTTCTAATTATGATTTGGGCTAGAAACTTCCCTCCTCAATATAGAAAATTGGATAAGCTGCTTGCTAAAATCTTCTGATTTAGGTTGGGTATTAGAATCCTGATATCAATTTCTTTAGGCATGACTAAACTTCCTTTACAAACACCACCTTTTTTTTTTAAGCTATGAAAAACACACATTCTTCAATCTCTGTGTTGAATTCTAAGCAGAAATAACAAATTCCATAACCTGTGTACCACAGATTTATTTTCTTTGTTTAGAAAACTAGATATGACAGAAATAACAATGGAAATAATTTAAAAGGCTGAGCACAGATGTATGTGGTTGACAGTCCACTTGGAGAGCACAGACCCTGGGCTCAGCTGACCTTCCAAGGTGTTGGAATCAATCAGCTCTTCAAGCTTGGACAGTCCATGATGTTAATCAAGCCCAACACCTTTACTTCGCAGACACCTTTACTTTGCTAAGGGAGAAATAGGGACTCAGACAAGATTAGTAATCAGCAAGTTGGTCACCTCTGAACCTATGTCATGGAAACATGGAATCAAGCCATCTGGAATCACTGCTGGGTTCTAAAGCAGCTGTATTTGGTCCATTATAATATGTGCTACTTTAAAAGTGCCACAATTTATTGCTTAATCATATTTGAAAAAACTTTTATTTTATAGTTATACAAAGTTACCTTTTTGGCTTTTAGGAAAAAAACATGTTTCCTTTATGTCCTACGCATTGATAGGAATATAAACAATGTTAAGGACCAGGCCATTTCTGATGACATGTACTGGGCAATAAATTGTCAGTGTGGGAGTTTAGAGGTCGAAAGATCATGTGAAAAAAGTCTTTGAGTTTAAGAGAAAACTGTGGCCCAAAGAAGCCAAAATGTCTTTCTAAAGTAATGAGAAAAGACTTCTGAGGTCAAATCCGAACACACCTCAGGAATGTTTCAGGATAAACTTAAACGTCTGTGCAACACCATTCTAATTTGGTTGTGGTAAATATAGGCTTCTGATCAGCAACTTGTCAAATACATTTATTTTTAAATCCCTCTTTACTTAAAAGCACATCTGCGGACTATTCTTAGCAGAGCTGTCACATCCGTGACACACTCGTTTCTTAATTGACTGCAGCAATGAAGGACTCTCAAGGGTTAAATTTTAGTTGGCTAAATATCGTTATTAAAAATAGCAGTGCCATAAAGTAAAGCACCTATGCATTCCGGGAAAATCAGGAACCTGCTAATTTGTCTTAATAAGAAAAATACTTGTGAGTGAATACATTACATAGTTCATTTCAAAACCCAATCTGTATAACAGCTTGTACATTAAAGATCAACACAGAGATTACAGCTATGACTGTGTAGGAAAATGGTGTCCTTGATAAACATGTAGCATTTGTGAAAAATATGCTGTGCTGAAACGTGATTTGTAATAGGGCAGCTTGATTTGGGCAACTCAACATGCAGAAAATTTCACATTACATTTTCCCACAGAATACTAGTAGCCTTTTGAGGATCAGCTGGAAGGTTTCAGCTATAAGCAACTTATCTCTAAGGATATATTTTAAGTGGATTAAAAAGGTAGGATGTCTGTTAGGTATAACTATAGGCAAAATGAGGAAATGAGCAAATCTGTCTGGAAGTCCCTTTCCTTTGACCACAGTCATATGCAGTGCCCTGCTCTGTGCTCCACCCTCGGGATCCAAGAAGTGTCCAAAACTTAAAAGTGTCTTCTCCTCGGGAATGCTTTCCTTTATTGTACTCCATTTTAAGGAAGGAGACCCCTTCTGTATCTAGGGCACAAGGGGTATTAATATGTCAAAAATTCAAACTAATCCTCCTTCCTGTGTCATCAAACTGTTATATTATCCCCATAAGCAGACTGAGTGTTTTAGCCAAGATACAATGCATGCATCTTCTGAAAGCCCTGAGCAAGTGACACTCAGGCTGGGATTGGTGCATACTCTGGAAGACTGATGGGGTTGTGCTTTGACCAGCTAAGGCTTCTGATACCATTGTGTGTGTGTGAGTGGCTCTGTTTTTGAAAGCATGAATATACCTTTGACTTAGAAGTGCTTGAAAGCTTAAGGTGTTATGTATAGTGAACTCTTACTGATTGTTGTAAGATTAGGAGTGTATGATTGGTTGCAGGATGAACCCCACTTAAATTCACTTAAATTGCCAGGAAAAGGAGAGCAGGAAATATATATCCCCGCTCCCCCGCCCTCCCTCCCCCACATAATCTTGGAAGCCAGGCAAGGACAGCACTGGGCTTAAATAAACAGGCACAGTAGAACTGTGCAAATAATTTTTGAATCAAACTGTCCTTCCACTCAACAAATGAAAAAGTAGTTAAGTAGAAACACAATGGGGTTAATCTTCACCACACTAAGTGGGTGGAAATCCCATTACCATGAACAGATTTATACACGTAAGTCCAACACATTCACATGAAACTGTTTGCAAACACTGTATGATGAATAATAATGATAAAACCAAAATCTTAGGACTATTTATTCTGTGCACGTTAATGAGCTTTTGTCTTCATATCACCAATCCCAAGATGAAATCGCATTTTCAACCTAGCTTGTATACTGTGATTGGATTTTATCCAATTAACTAATATCTGAACAGTTTGAATGATATTTGCATATATATATGCAATGTCATATATAAATGTCATATTATATGCAATATATATTATATATATATTTACAGACAACAGTTTAGTATCAAGCAGAAATAGCCAAAAGGAAGGTTTTTGAATTTACATTAAGTTGTTTCATGAGATACTTTCAAAGATGCATTTAATTATTTTTCATTGGTAGGATGATTCAAATTTACAAAAGTTTAGCTAACAACGCTCCCTTCTTAGCAAATTTATGTCATGTTACAAGTTTTAGAGAACAGAAATTATACTCTAGTTTTATACTGTAGTTCACTGTTAAATTTATTTAGCATATCTATAAATTGATCATATTTCACATGAGATATATATATATACACATATATATGCATTTTAAAGTAAGTAAACTTTTTTTAAAATTTTTTAAGTAAACTACTTAAAATAAAGAGGAAAACACACAATCTTGAATTAGGTTTTTTTCTGGTAATCGCTACTTATTTAACCAACTGGACTCTCGTTTTTTATCCCTTCCTTCCACTCTTCGGTTACCAATCTTTATTGTCTACTCTACAGTAGATAATTAGCTCCCTTTTCTCCTCCTCAGTCCTTTTAATTATGTCTGTTTAACCAAAGGATTTCATTCACTCAAGGAATGATGCTCCCATTGGAGAGAGGACAATGCCTCTATCTCTGGGAGGGGAGATCCGGAGGCATAGAAACTCAAACTTCTCTTCGATTTTAAATGATCATCGGTAGACCTGTAAGACCATATGTCTCACTTAAATTGTGGGTCTTAAAAATAAGAGCATTAAAAAAAGGTAAATAAAGCTTGAGTTAATGATTTGTTTTGATTGTCTGTTCCTTATTAACCATTGTTCAGTAACACTTGAAGTAAAGGGAACTCCTGGATTTCATAGGCAGATAATTGTAAAATGCCACCATTAGTGAATTCTGTACAGATTCACTATTACTGTATGCCATTAATGAAAACAAAAACTCCCTCTTGATGTGTTAGAATTCCAAGGCAAAGCTTGTTTGTTAACTAATGTTTAAGAAATTATAAAGCAATTACATTTATAAATATTTAGCTCTGTTCCTCTGCACTACAGTTTTGTCTCAATATTTTGAATGGAAAAAATAATTCCTGGGTTGGAAACAAAAACCTGCTGCTGTAAGAATAGTACCATATATAGTTACAAAAATAAATTTGTTTTCCAAATGTAAATTTTAAAATATTTTAAATAAATGAAAAAAGCAATGCTTCGTCAAGAGGCAGTTTGTCTTCCTGAAGATTACATGGGGTGGGCAAGCAGTCAATAGTTATTTAAATCTATTTGTTACTTTGTTGAAAAGGGGCTTTGGAGAAGCCCAGAAAGACCCATATTGAAACATGAGTTTCATGATCTTCCTTTTCTTTGCACTTCTCTGATTTCATTGGGGAGGTAAAGTCAAGGAGAAAAGGAGATTTTTTTTTGTTATGGAAAAGTTGATGGAAATAAGGTCAAGGTAGGGTGTTAGATAAGAAGGCTTTTTGGAAGAAAGGGGAATAAAGGAGATGTAAATAACACAATTTCTCTGATAAATGGAATTTTCTGAGAACTTCATATTTCTCCCAATGTTCTCATAGCCACAAAACAACATAGAACATGTATATGTGTTGAACTACCCATCACTACCTATCAAAATAAAGGTTTTTTTTATTATTATTATGTTCTGTTAGTCACCCTACAGTACATCATTAGTTTTTGAGGTAGTGTCCAAGATCATTGTTTATGTATAACCCTCAGTGCTCCATACAATACGTGGCCTCCTTAATACCCCACCAGGCTCACCCATCCCCCCACTCCCCTCCCCTCGAAAACCCTCAGTTTGTTTCTTGGAGTCCACAGTCTCTCATCATCTTCTCGTCTGATTCCCCCCCTTCACTTTTCCCTTCATTCTCCTAATATCCTCCACGCTATTCCTTAAGTTCCACAAGTAAGTGAAACCATACAATAATTGATTCTCTCTGCTTGACTTATTTCAGACAGCATAATCTCCTCCAGTCCCGTCCGTGCTGATGCAAAGTTGGGTATTGATTCTTTCTGATGGCTGAGTAATATTCCATTGTATATAGGGACCACATCTTCTTTAACCATTTGTTTGTTGAAGGAGATCTCAGCTTTTTCCACAGTTTGGCTATTGTGGACATTGCTGCTATGAACATTGGGGTACATATGGCCCTTCTTTTCACTACGTCTGTGTCTTTGGGGTAAATATCACAATAAAGGTTACTGCTAACACCAATGAATCTTCCCCATGCTGCCCCTCCTTGTCTACTCCTGGCCCCCTAACAGTATATGCCTCTTTCTAACTGGAGACAAAGCCAGACTGGTTACCAGGATTATACAATACTAAAGAGTTTACCATAGCTCAGAGGTGAAAAATATTCACTTACACAGTGCTTACTCTGTTCCAGGTGCTATTTCAAGAGCTTTACAAATATTTAATCTTCACAAAATCCCTAGGAGAAAGGTACTATAGGTGACCTCATATTACAGATATGGCACAGAGGAGTTAAAATAGTTGTCCGAAGTCACCCAGCAAATAAATGATGAAGCTAGGATCCCAACTCATGTGGTTGGGCTCCAGAGCTCATGCTCTTAAACATTGTATTTTTCAAAGATAAATAATCCTCCTCCTGCCCCTCAACCCACTACACACTCAAATCAATGTTTAGATTGTGATGAACTTCCTCCTGGATGAAATTTAGTCTTCACAACTAAAGACAGGTAGCATTTTGAAATATAGGAAGAGCCAAATGTTATAATCTGTAACATCATTGGGGTGTGTTGGATTCACCATCATAAAGATCCATGAAGAAAGAATTAGATACCAAATGGTTCATTTAAGCAACTCCAAGAAATGCATCTTCTGAGACAATAGTGAGTTTTTCCTGAGTATTTTGTGAACTTCTCCAAGAATTCATTTAAGGAAAAATATAGAAGAAAGTATATGAAGAAGAAGAAAACTGAATGCAAAAGTGTTATACCAGGAATTGTAATGTACAATTTCAGATTACTCTGTGTGATGATAGTACTCAAAAAAGTTCATAGGGTTGAGTTGCACACCCAATCTATCAAACATTAGTGATGAATGCTAACAGAGCATTCACTTTGACAGCATAGACAGGCATGCACACCTAATGCTCAAAATAATAGGAATAATGGGAGGAATTCTAAGGTTAAAAAGGAACCTACTTTCATTGAATCTCAGCAGCCAAAGTAACTGATCTTTACTTGTAGTTACTAATATTATTGAATACTACCATTTAAGAGAATTTTGAACTTTGATCCTGAATTCCTTTGACTTAACTTGAATTTGTATTCATCGAGTTACACAGTCTAATGGGGTTTGGGGTATTAAAGAAATACTGTCAATTAAAGTGACTTAATAATGTTTCTCTCTAAATAAGCAAAGTGCCTCACTTAGATGTTCCTTCTCTCTTCTTTTCTTTCTTTTTTTTTTTTTTTGAAGATTTTATTTATTTATTTGACAGACAGATCACAAGTAGGCAGAGAGGCAGGCAGTGGGAGAGAGAGGAGGAAGCACCCTCCCCGCTGAGCAGAGAGCCCGACACAGGGCTCTATCCCAGGATCCTGAGATCATGACCTGAGCTGAAGGCAGGGGCTTAACCCACTGAGTCACCCAGGCGCCCCCCTTTTCTCTTCTAATAGCATTTTGCTTTATCTCAGGGAGAAGACTAAAGCAGCCCTAATTATTTCTCCACTTAATCAAGGTCTAGTCACTCCCACTACATTTGACTTACTACTTAATTGAACACCTTCATGAACACTTATTTATTTTTTAAATTAAACTTTTCATTTTGAGATGACTGTAGATTCACATGCAGCTAGAAAACAAAAACACTAATTCAAAATAATGTATTCGTCCCTGTGGTTGTTGTAGTTTTACTTCCAATAGCCAAGATCTGGAAGTATAAATTGAAGGTGAACAGATAAAGATGTGGTGAACACACACACTGGAATATTGCTCAGTCATAAAAAAGAACGAAATCTTGCCATTCATGACAACATGGGTGGACTTAGGGCGTATAGTGCAAAGTGAAATTAGTGAGGCAAAGAAAGACAAATATATGATTTCACTTATATTTGGAATCTCAAAAAGAAAATAACCAACCAGAAATAGACTCACAAGGAGAAGAATCAATGAAACAAGATGGGATTGGGAGGGAGACAAACCATAAGTGACTCTTAATCTCACAAAACAAACTGAGGGTTGCTGGGGGGAGGGAGTTTGGGAGAAGGGGGTGGGATTATGGACATTGGGGAGGGTATGTGCTTTGGTGAGTGCTGTGAAGTGTGTAAACCTGGTGATTCACAGACCTGTAACCCTGGGGATAAAAATATATGTTAATAAAAAATAAAAAAATTATAAAAAAAAAAGAAATAGACTCACAAATACAGAGAACAAACTAGTGGTTTCCAGAGGGAAGAGGGTGAGGGGATGGGTGAAATAGGAAAGGGGGATTAGGAGGTACAGATTTCCAGCTACAAAATAAGTCATAGTGATGAAAAGTATGGCATAGGAAATATAGTCAATAATGTTGTAATGAGTTTGTATGGTGACAGATGGTGACTTCATTTATCACGGTGAGCACTGTGTAGTGTATGTAATTGTTGAATCACTATGTTCCACACCTGAAATTAATATATCATATGTCAACTGCACTTCAGTTAAAGTTTTTAAAGAAATAATGCAGAGATTCTATATACCCTTTACTCAATTCCTCCAAAGATAACACCTTATAAAACTGTAGTACAAAATCACAACCAAGATATAGACACTGATGCACTCAAGATATTGACATTGATGCAATCAAGATAGCAGAACACCAGGTTCCCTCACATTGATCTTTTCCAGCTATACCCTCTTCTCTTTGTCTCTACCCTCTCCTTAACCCTGGGCCACTAATAATCTAGTCTTCATTTGTAAGATCTTGTTATTTCAAGGATGCTACATAAATTGAATCATATGTTTGTTTAGCCATTCACCTATTGGAAAAAAATTGTGTGGTTTCCGGTTTTTGAGTTATGGTGGATAAAGCGGTTATGAACATTTGTATACAGCTCTTTATGTGGACTCTAGCTCTTTCTGCGTACTGCTTTCTCCAGGGTAAATGCCTAGGGCTGCAATTGCTCAGCCATTTGAGATTTATATAATTATTATTTTAAGAAGGTGCCAACCTGTTTTCTAGGGTGACTGTACCATTTTAATTCTCGCCAGCAATGTATGTGGGATCCAGTTCCTCATTATTCTTACCAGCATTTGGTGTCATCACTATTGTTTATTTTAGCCATTGTAATAGGCATGTAGTAATATCTCATTGTGGTTTTCATTTATATTTTCCCAAAAGCTAATGATGTTGGGTATGTCTTTGGTAAATCACTCTTTGTGCTTTTTACCTATATCTAAGTTGGTCTGATTTTTTTTTTTAACTGTTGAGTTTGTTTTCTAAATACTATTTCTTGTCAGATATGCGGTTTCCAAATATCTTCTCCCAGTCTGTAGCTTGCCTTTTTATTCCCTTAACAAGGTCTTCCACAGAGCAGAAGTTTTTAATTTTTATGAAGTCCAATTCATCAATTTTTCTTTCTATAAATTCACCTTGATGTTAGGCTAAGAATTCTCTGTCTAGTTCTAGCTCTCAAGATTTTCCTTCATCTGTACCATTTTCTAATGGATTTGTAGATTTGCATTATATATTTAAGTCCATGATCCATTTTGAGTTAATTTTTGTATAAAGTTTGAAACTTAGGTTGAATGTTTTTTTCCCCTATGGATGCTGAGTTGCTCCAGCACCATTGGTTGAAAAAGCTGTTTTTAGTCTATTGAATTTCTTTTACATCTTTGTCAAAAATTAATTGGTCATATTTGTGTGCGTATTCTGCATTCCATTGATCCAGGCACCTGTCCTTCCACCAATACTGCACAGTCTGAATTATTGCAGAATATTATACATCTTAGAATTTCATTGACTAATTCCTCCCACTTTGTTCTTAATTTTCAAAAATTGTTTGAGATTTTCTAGTTTTTTTTTGCTTTTCCATATAAATTTTAGAATAAATTTTGTTTGTATGTAGAAACAATCTTGTTAAGACTTTAATAAGAACTGCATTAAACCCATATATCAATTTGAAAACAACTCTTAGTTTTACAATGTTGAGTGTTAACACTGATGAACATAATAAATCTCTCTATTAGTTAGATCTTCTTCGCTTTCTTTCCTGGATGTTTGTAACTCTCAGTATAGAAGTCCTGCACATGCTTTGTCAGACTTACACTGAGGAAGGAGGACTGTTTCACTACCGCTGGGTGGAGGTAGAATTCCAGGTCTCTATTGACATGGAGAGGGGTTGAGTGGAGGGAAGTGATTACTGTCTGGTGGGGGTGGAAGTCCAGCTTCTCTACTCACCTTCTCTAACACCACTTTAATGGGGTTTTGGGCAACTTTTTACAGCCTAACTAGTGGGAACAGCTAGGCTCACTACTCAGTTATGCTGGAAGGGTAGGAGTGGGATGACAGTGGTGTGTGTGTGTGCGTGTGTGTGTGTGGTATTTGGCTGGACTAGAGCAGTTATTATCTAAAGTCTTTCTGTCCTGCTAGGATACCACTCACATGGTCTTCTTTTTTGGGGTCTTTCTTTCTTTCTTTCTGTGCCTATTGGCATTCTAAATTGCTAGGATTAAATTTCAAACCTGGGAAGTATGAAGCAAAAAGAAAACTCAGGGAATTCACCGCTATGTTGTTCATTGGATACTGAGTTGTCTATTGAGTCTGGCTTATTCTCTCTACCATTCGGAATTTTTATTTTTGTTTTATATATAATGTCTAGGATGTTTAGTTGTATTTAGTAAGAATAGGGATATATATATATATATATATATATATATATATATTCCATTTCCCAGAAGTAGAACTCCTGAAAATATATTGAAGACACAGTAAATTATCTAAACCACATCTAGCTCCCATAGGCTAAAAAAAATTACACAACATTCTATTTGTCTCAATAGAATTCAGTTCCCACAGATGATAACCGACACTTAGAGAATGCCTATAGCAGTCCCACTATAAGAATCTGAGTATTTGTGTCTCAAGTAGCCCATCTGCAAAATCGGGAAAATGACTCCAAGATGCAAGAAACAGGATCATGCTTCTCTTTCACAATTATGAACCTGGGACACATACCGAGGAATTAATAAACATTTGTTGAAAGAATAAACAAATGGCATTTCTGGGATGTATAGTTATTGAGTAGGTAGAGACTTTTGGAGATAAGACATTTGTTCAACAGCATTTGTTTGAGAACCTATTATTTAGCTGGGGATAGCTAGTTCTAAAATTAAATATAGACAGTTCCACAAAGCTCATTATACAGAGCGTGTATGATAAAAGGACCTTTCTATCATGCTTATTTTATAGAGAGAAAGATAATTTTTTCTCCCTTGTGTCACAAACCTGCAGGTAACCACAATTTTAACTTATAGTTAAAACCTGATTCCAAGTAATACCATAAAGACATCAACTTTGATCTAATTTTTTTTTGTATCCAACCATGGATAATTTAGAGAGTTAAACCTTTTTTAAAAATTTTCAACCACTTTGGTAATAATCATCTAATATATTTTTCCTTTTAATACATCTCTTCCAGTTATTGGATGTCTGCTCTATATACACTGGAGCATTGCTTATAACTGTTTTGAGATCATTGCTGAATCTCAAATTCAATAATGCTGCTATTATCAAAATATATGTTTATTATAGATGCAAAATGGAGTATTACAGTAATAATCTAAGAGACTGTTACTAACAATTACCATATGCTATATGTAGCACTGACCTAATTTGCTTTTACTACCTGGAAATTCTGGTAAATAATTTGCTGTGAATGGCAACTGTAGGCAGTGGTAGGAAGTCATTATTCCACAAATGTGATTACATCATCTATGAATTTACAGAAAGTCAGTCAATACTAAAAGATCAATTTATCTCTGTGATAAAGGGATATTCTTCCTTTGTCTACAAATACTGATACATTTGAAAAAAAGAAAAGGTGCCCAGGTGCTTAACTTTTCAGTGCTGTTTGCATTGGTTTAAAACAATTAGGGAGGTAAAAACATCATCTGATTTTAAACTGGTCATTTGAGTTGCTTCCAGCTCAATTTAGCCTAAATACCAAACTCTGTTTTAGTGTCTGATCCACATTTAACTTTTCATTATTTGTTCATTCATTCATTCATTCATTCATTCATTTAGTAGTTTTGAGCTAGTCTGTGCTTGGTTCTGGAGAATCGAAGAAAAATAATACGTAGTCTTTCTCTTTAAGCAAGTACACGTTTAGGAAGGGAGACATAAATGAACAAAGTAATTAAAGTATGATATATTAAGTTCCATGGTGAGTGTATGGACAGACCCTAAAGGGAGCATACATTAAGAAGGTCAGACTCAGCTTGATTGTGTATGCGTGCATGTGCACATACATATGTGTGAGTGACAGGGTGGGAAAGGTTACAAGTCTCAGGAAAGGTGTCCAGAAGCAGTTACCTGAGCAGTGTTAAATACAGAATAGGAATTAGCCAGGCAAAAATGGAGGGAAGAAAAAGAATTGAATTAGCATTAGTGAAGCAAGATAAACTCTGTGATTATCCATATCTAACTTTGAAAGATCCAGTTCTTTTTGACTGAACAATAGACTTCCATTGTTATGTTTGTGAACAAATGTCTATGAAATATCTACCTATTTGTGTTTATATCACCCCAGAGATCACTCCAGTCATTAATTTTGTATTTACTCAGGGAACTCGAAGCCATTTGCTGTTGCTGATGAACCAAAATGGAAGAAAAATGTGGTGGGGATTCAGTCTGGAGATGGGGGGTGGGTGGGTTGGGGTGGAGGTGCTGAACACTAATGGTCTCTTTGCTAGAATAAGGGGAAAAAAAACCTCATTGATGGGTTTTAGGCAGTTGGAGTTACTCAGTTACATTCAATTTTTAGCTTGATCACTCTGAAGTTTCTGTGGGGTGGCTTTGGAGGAGCACTGGACATCAGAGAGACTGTTACAGAGGATCAGATGGAAGCTGTAAAGATCAAACAAGGAAGCAGCAGAGCAAAGGGGAGAAGAGACAATGGGCCTGAGAAATATTTAAGTGATGTGGTCTCAGGTCTTAGCATTTGCATGTGATGAGATGAGGGGGAATGTAATGAGATACCCAGATTTCTGCTCTGATCATCTAAGAGGATGCCACCAACATAAGCACCAGAGGGGAGGAGATTACAGAGCAGGATGCACTTTCAGGCTTGGACATTCTGAGCTGAAGGGGTCTACATGCAGGTGGAGATATTAAAGAAAATAGTATACGATCGCCCGAAGCTCAGGAGAAGGGTCAGGACTGGACATTTCCATTTGATAATCACCAGCCTTAGGGTGGTCATTACAATTAAGATAGCAAGAGAGGCTAAGAGGGCATGAACAGAAAGAAGGGAGCAATGGAGTAGACACAGATGACAGGAAGACTAATTTCCCCAAGGGTGAGAGATCAACCTGCAGGTGAGAACACAAATTCCAGAATCGGCCCCGATGGTTTTCTTGTGACTTCTTGAAATTATGGATGACCTAACTCTAGGCTGGGATCTCAGTTACCCTAGATCTAAGCTTACTGTATGCCTCCAAGGGTCAGGCAAGTAACATAATCAGTAAAGCTACTTAGTTGTAAGGCAATCAATGGCTAGCTATTGAGGGCATGCATGCTGATTTAAAGATAATAAGATGTAGTGGGGATTAAGGCAAACTGGATTGTATGCCTATTGAAAGAGGGTGACCACAACTCACCTCAGTTGTCTTCATTACAGAATACAGGTGAAATTTGCAAGATCTTCCAGTTTTTCATGGGAATCAAGAAATCCAGATTTTTATATAAAATAGTCCACTTTTTCAATCTTGACAGCTAATCAAAATGTACAACTATGCAGCAATCAAGGGGGGAAATAAAAATGTCTGTGGTCTACAGCTTTGTGCTCTCTGCTATGCGTAACTTGAGTTGGAATGACTGAGAATAATGTTGAGGGTCAGAAAGTTGTGATGTTCTATTCACAGGGACCGCACTCCATCAATAAGTACTTATGTTGTGCCCAATATGTGCCAAGTTCAAGGGAATTAGTGGTGAATAAGAGAGTCAAAACTCTTGAAAAATGAACTACATATACGATTTCTGCCCTCTGTGGTTATTCTCTTTGTGATATTGACATGTGGTGGAAACACATCTGGGTGGTTTTGGTAAAAGATCAAGGCATGTGCCTGGCTGCTGGTATTGGATGGGTTCATATTTAGCTCTGCCACTTATTTGGTTCTGCAACTATTATTAACAGACCCTGGGAAGGTTTTTGAATTCTCAGTGCTTCTGTTTTCTTTCCTGTGAAATGTGTATAATGATAATATTAACTAATAGAATTAATATGAGATTAAAGAGATAATATCTGAAGTGTTAAGCCCATGTTCTGCACATGTTAACGATGACAGAGGTCAGCTATAATAATGCTTATGATGTTTGGCTTGGCACCCCACCCATGTGTCTAAAGTAAGTGATTTTATAATGTATAAGCAAGCGTTATATCCTATAAAGAGTGGAAATACGACTTCTGTTCATGAAAGTATGAGTAGCTATTTGAGAGGCAATTCTGCTTTTTCAAAAGTTGTACTTGTAAAGAAATTGATTCCTGGAGTACAAGGAAATGCCCTGAAATGATCCCAAGCAGGTGCAAAATCAAATTAATGGCTGGTCAGTTTCATATGTTAATAGAAATAAGATCCCTTGTGCTGAGCTCCTGGGAGGGCACAGATGTGTACTTGGATCCTATAGGAATTGGGGGTTACTTTCGACAATGGAATTGACGGGGGAAAGATTTGCTCCCCTTACCACAAACTGACAGTTCTTGTCCTTCAGGTGAACCAATCCATAGCCAATTGGTCCTGACCCTCTATGGCCAGGGGGTATAGCTGACCTTATGAGACAGAACCTGTGCGTTTGATTGGTCCTGACAAGAATTATGCATTTCAAAGAGTCTGTCATGAACTATGAAGCATTTATTACTTCAGGGAATATTAATTAAACATTTCCTATGTGCCAGGTGTTCAGCCAGGCTCTGGGTTATGAGAACAAAATGGACAAATCCCCAGCCTTTGTGCAGTTGATAGTCCAATGAAGAAGTTAAGCTATTAAGCAAGACATAGGAAAGGTTCTGGTTCCTTGTACAGTTCATAAAAGGACCACTTCACTTAATTTGAGGATAAACAATGACTTCCCAAAGGAAATGATGTGAACACTGACACCTAAAATTGAATAACAGAGTAAGCCAGATAAGGAAAGATGATGAAAGCTCCAAGATGAGCCTTTCATTACAAAGTCAAATAAAGTGACTTTCAGCTCAGCTGGTCACCATTTTTAATTATGTGTCAAGATTTGGTTTTAAGATAATTTTCAAGGCATGCATTGTTTACTTAAGAGATTACATTACTAAAGTACATATTGCTTTGGAGTATTGTCTTGGACTTAGTGCCATTTAAAACTGAGCATATTGCCTGTCAATTTCATAGATCTCAAAGACATTGGTAGTGACATCAGCATTACAGAGACAGACAATCATCTCCCATCCGTCCTCTGCCTCCCACTGTCACTTCTCACTTTCACATCTTGTTACCTCTTACTGAGCTAGTGTAATGTCGTCTTTACTGATTTCTTACCTCAAACTTTCATCCCGCACTTCAACCCCTTTTACACTTGGCTGCAAAATTACATTTCCTGAGATACAACTCCAATACGGTCACTCCCATGCTTGCAATTTCTCACAGGGTCCCCACAGCCTGAGATGTCAGTAGGAAACCATTCAGCCTGACACTCAGAACCTTCTACGTGATTCCAGTCTACCTTCTTAGCTGCTCTTGTGCTAGCCTGCTCCTTGGGAGTCACCACAGATGGCTTTTTGGACTGCTTTCCTGCTTCCTCATTGTTTGCTCACAACATCCTTCAGTTCCCCATGTACATGCCCTGCCTGGACACACTAACATGGTAACTTCATGGACCAGCTCAAATGCACTCCATTGACTGTGAAGTCCTTCCCCACTTCCTCACTCATAATTGTGATTCCTCCTTCCCCTAATCCCCAGTACCATCCCCACGTACATGGTACAATGCGTCTGTCTTTTGCATTACACTTGTAAAATTATGCCCTATCAGTGATGTATGTGTATATACTAGGGGTGAAGGCTCTGTATTCCTAAACTTTGCATCTTTTAGATCTTTTACCATGGGGTTCTTCACGTTGTAGGTGATTAATATTTATTGAAGTCTAGCAATTCTATGAGTTATGCTAATTTTATTTGAGTTGAAAAAGGCTTGATTTAGCTGGTGCAGCCACTCTGGAAAACAGCATGGAGGTTCCTCAAAATGTTGAAAATAGAACTGCCCTATGACCCAGCAATTGCACTATTGGGTATTTACCCTAAAGATACAAATGTAGTGATCCAAAGGGGCACATGCACCCGAATGTTTATAGCAGCAATGTCCACAATAGCCAAACTATGGAAAGAACCTAGATGTCCATCAACAGATGAATGGATCAAGATGTGGTATATATACACAATGGAATACTATGCAGCCATCAAAAGAAATGAAATCTTGCCATTTGCAACAACATGGATGGAACTAGAGCGTATCATGCTTAGCGAAATAAGTCAAGCAGAGAAAGACAACTATCATATGATCTCCCTGATATGAGGAAGTGGTGATGCAACATGGAGGCTTAAGTGGGTAGAAGAAGAATAAATGAAACAAGATGGGATTGGGAGGGAGACAAACCATAAGTGACTCTTAATCTCACGAAACAAACTGAGGGTTGCCGGGGGGAGGGGGTTTGGGAGAAGGGGGTGGGATTATGGACATTGGGGAGGGTATGTGATTTGGTGAGTGCTGTGAAGTGTGTAAACCTGGTGATTCACAGACCTGTACCCCTGGGGATAAAAATATATGTTTATAAAAAATAAAAAATTAAAAAAAAAAAAAAAAAAAAAGAAGACAGATGAGCCTTAGGAGTCAGCGCACTATGGCTGAGGGCCAAATCTGGCCCACCTCCTGTTGTTGTAAATAAAGTTTTATTGGAACATGGAAAAAAAAAAAAAAGAAAAAGGCTTGATTTTATGTACTTGCATTTAGTGTGGTCTGAATTCATGGAAGCATTAATTTTTTATCTTGAATATGTGCAGAACTTAGAGTTCATAAATGGTTCCATGTTTATTATTTTATTTTATGCCTTAAGGCTCATGGGACATTAATACATGTATCAATATAGCATCTTTCCTGGCACAAGTGCAGAAAGGCAAAAAGGCTCACCGAAGCTCACTAAATTAGCAAAGAACAGAGGAGGGGCTGGAACCAAGTTCTTTTTGTTCTGGGCCCTGCCATTGACCACCTGCAACTGCTTCCCTAGGGTCTCTTTCTCCCTTCTGGAGACCCAGTTAAATTTCAATAGTGTAATGGAAGATGGTATTTTCTCACTATACACAGATGTCAGTTAAGACTGAATATGGCTCCTGCAGTAGCTGGAGAGGAAAATTTGCAAGGTAGCCTATGTGGGTAGTCAAGTGCCTGGCCTAAAACCCAGGTGATTAGCTCAGATTATTCAGCTTCTATTCTTTCAGCCTAAGTTCATTAAATAACTACCGTTTCTTAATTTTCAATGAGTATTGTTGCAAACAGACTTGTTGCCGGTTGACTAGACCCTGAGAGAGAGGGAGAGAGATTTGTGTGGAAATGGTCTGGCTGTTCCTTTTTGAGGGTGCTGTTTTTTGCTGTTACTGCATTAGGGCTCCAATGAGAGGTGATCAGAATCACTAAATATATCTAGGCCTTCAACGATGCCCACTGGTTGGGTCTAGTTTCTTCCTACCTTCCTTCCTTCCTTCCTTCCTTGACCTGTCTCCAATAAGTGGGCTGTAAGTTAAGGTAAGAAGAGCCCTGAATTTAAATTTCAAAAGTTTAAGTTCTAGAGCTACAGGAAGTCTTTATCTTTCCTGTAGCTCTACCATTAATTGCTTTGCAATCTTGAGCAAATTGTTTAAGTTACCAGAGGTTTGGTTACCTAACCTCAAAATGAAGTTATTGTGAGAATCAGACAAAATAATTTATGGAAAATCACCTTATAAACTTCAAAGCACATCATTAAATTGAAGAGTTATTATTATTACTAAAAGAAGGAAATAAAGCAAAACTTTGAATTAAATTGTGTTAAAGAGTTTGAATTAAAAGTTTAACCAACTTACCTGCTAGTTTTTTTTTTTTTTTGTTTGTTTGTTTGTTTTGTTTTGTTTTGGAGCTGGGAGAAGTATTTTATAAAGCCAAGATAATGTAAAGTTTGCTAAACATTTCTTATTACTTAGAGGTACTTTGTATTTTTCATCTTTATTAATCAGATTTAATAACTGAATCACAAGGAATGAGTGGTAACTTCCACACTGTAAAAAAATAATCAAATGTAAAAGAAAAATATGGTTTAACAAACAATCTAAACAATAGTAAAAAAATACTTATAAACACGCTTATGGACTTTTCTTGCTCTAGACTGGAAAGATAGCATGGCTTCCTTTTATGTACAGTCTTTTAAAATTGACAGAAGTTGGTTCCATTTATTGTTCTTTTTGCATTCTTAGAGAGAAAGATTTAATCTGAAAAGCAAAAGCAACAGCAAATCTAAAGCAAAGCCAAACCACAGCAAAACAAAACAAAGCAAAATGGGCTTTCTATATTTGTGGTAGTTCTTCACTGAAAATACCAAGGCTTTTTATTAAAATTAATGGAGTGATTCTTATTTCAGAAATTAAATAACAAGACTTTCATGGAACTTCTTTTTTTTTTTTTTTTTTTTTTAATTTTTTATTTTTTATAAACATATATTTTTATCCCCAGGGGTACAGGTCTGTGAATCACCAGGTTTACACACTTCACAGCACTCACCAAATCACATACCCTCCCCAATGTCCATAATCCCACCCCCTTCTCCCAAACCCCCTCCCCCCGGCAACCCTCAGTTTGTTTCGTGAGATTAAGAGTCACTTATGGTTTGTCTCCCTCCCAATCCCATCTTGTTTCATTTATTCTTCTTCTACCCACTTAAGCCTCCATGTTGCATCACCACTTCCTCATATCAGGGAGATCATATGATAGTTGTCTTTCTCTGCTTGACTTATTTCGCTAAGCATGATACGCTCTAGTTCCATCCATGTTGTTGCAAATGGCAAGATTTCATTTCTTTTGATGGCTGCATAGTATTCCATTGTGTATATATACCACATCTTCTTGATCCATTCATCTGTTGATGGACATCTAGGTTCTTTCCATAGTTTGGCTATTGTGGACATTGCTGCTATAAACATTCGGGTGCATGTGCCCCTTTGGATCACTACATTTGTATCTTTAGGGTAAATACCCAATAGTGCAATTGCTGGGTCATAGGGCAGTTCTATTTTCAACATTTTGAGGAACCTCCATGCTGTTTTCCAGAGTGGCTGCACCAGCTTGCATTCCCACCAACAGTGTAGGAGGGTTCCCCTTTCTCCGCATCCTCGCCAGCATCTGTCATTTCCTGACTTGTTGATTTTAGCCATTCTGACTGGTGTGAGGTGATATCTCATTGTGGTTTTGATTTGTATTTCCCTGATGCCGAGTGATATGGAGCACTTTTTCATGTGTCTGTTCGCCATCTGGATGTCTTCTTTGCAGAAATGTCTGTTCATGTCTTCTGCCCATTTCTTGATTGGATTATTTGTTCTTTGGGTGTTGAGTTTGCTAAGTTCTTTATAGATTCTGGACACTAGTCCTTTATCTGATATGTCGTTTGCAAATATCTTCTCCCATTCTGTCAGTTGTCTTTTGATTTTGTTAACTGTTTCCTTTGCTGTGCAAAAGCTTTTGATCTTGATGAAATCCCAGTAGTTCATTTTTTCCCTTGCTTCCCTTGCCTTTTGCGTTGTTCCTAGGAAGATGTTGCTGCGGCAGAGGTCGAAGAGGTTGCTGCCCGTGTTCTCCTCAAGGATTTTGATGGATTCCTTTCGTACATTGAGATCCTTCATCCATTTTGAGTCTATTTTTGTGTGTGGTGTAAGGAAATGGTCCAATTTCATTTTTCTGCATGTGGCTGTCCAATTTTCCCAGCACCATTTATTGAAAAGGCTGTCTTTTTTCCATTGGACATTCTTTCCTGCTTTGTCGAAGATTAGTTGACCATAGATTTGAGGGTCTATTTCTGGGCTCTCTATTCTGTTCCATTGATCTATTTGTCTGTTTTTGTGCCAGTACCATGCTGTCTTGATGATGACAGCTTTGTAATAGAGCTTGAAGTCCGGAATTGTGATGCCACCAACGTTGGCTTTCTTTTTCAATATCCCTTTGGCTATTCGAGGTCTTTTCTGGTTCCATATAAATTTTAGCATTATTTGTTCCATTTCTTTGAAAAAGATGGATGGTACTTTGATAGGAATTGCATTAAATGTGTAGATTGCTTTAGGTAGCATAGACATTTTCACAATATTTATTCTTCCAATCCAGGAGCATGGAACATTTTTCCATTTCTTTGTGTCTTCCTCAATTTCTTTCATGAGTACTTTATAGTTTTCTGAGTATAGATTCTGTGTCTCTTTGGTTAGGTTTATTCCTAGGTATCTTATGGTTTTGGATGCAATTGTAAATGGGATTGACTCCTTAATATCTCTTTCTTCTGTCTTGCTGTTGGTGTAGAGAAATGCAACTGATTTCTGTGCATTGATTTTATATCCTGACACTTTACTGAATTCCTGTATAAGTTCTAGCAGTTTTGGAGTGGAGTCTTTTGGGTTTTCCACATATAGTATCATATCATCTGCGAAGAGTGATAATTTGACTTCTTCTTTGCCGATTTGGATGCCTTTAATTTCCTTTTGTTGTCTGATTGCTGAGGCTAGGACCTCTAGTACGATGTTGAATAGCAGTGGTGATAATGGACATCCCTGCCGTGTTCCTGACCTTAGCGGAAAAGCTTTCAGTTTTTCTCCATTGAGAATGATATTTGCGGTGGGTTTTTCATAGATGGCTTTGATGATATTGAGGTATGTGCCCTCTATCCCTACACTTTGAAGAGTTTTGATCAGGAAGGGATGTTGTACTTTGTCAAATGCTTTTTCAGCATCTATTGAGAGTATCATATGGTTCTTGTTCTTTCTTTTATTGATGTGTTGTATCACATTGACTGATTTGCGGATGTTGAACCAACCTTGCAGCACTGGAATAAATCCCACTTGGTCGTGGTGAATAATCTTTTTAATGTACTGTTGAATCCTATTGGCTAGTATTTTGTTGAGTATTTTCGCATCTGTGTTCATCAAGGATATCGGTCTATAGCTCTCTTTTTTGGTGGGATCCTTGTCTGGTTTTGGGATCAAGGTGATGCTGGCCTCATAAAATGAGTTTGGAAGTTTTCCTTCCATTTCTATTTTTTGGAACAGTTTCAGGAGAATAGGAATTAGTTCTTCTTTAAATGTTTGGTAGAATTCCCCCGGGAAGCCGTCTGGCCCTGGGCTTTTGTTTGTTTGGAGATTTTTAATGACTGTTTCAATCTCCTTACTGGTTATGGGTCTGTTCAGGCTTTCTATTTCTTCCTGGTTCAGTTGTGGTAGTTTATATGTTTCTAGGAATGCATCCATTTCTTCCAGATTGTCAAATTTATTGCCGTAGAGTTGCTCATAGTATGTTCTTATAATAGTTTGTATTTCTTTGGTGTTAGTTGTGATCTCTCCTCTTTCATTCATGATTTTATTTATTTGGGTCCTTTCTCTTTTCTTTTTGATAAGTCGGGCCAGAGGTTTATCAATTTTATTAATTCTTTCAAAGAACCAGCTCCTAGTTTCGTTGATTTGTTCTATTGTTTTTTTGGTTTCTATTTCATTGATTTCTGCTCTGATCTTTATGATTTCTCTTCTCCTGCTGGGCTTAGGGTTTCTTTCTTGTTCTTTCTCCAGCTCCTTTAGGTGTAGGGTTAGGTTGTGTACCTGAGACCTTTCTTGTTTCTTGAGAAAGGCTTGTACCGCTATATATTTTCCTCTCAGGACTGCCTTTGTTGTGTCCCACAGATTTTGAACCGTTGTATTTTCATTATCATTTGTTTCCATGATTTTTTTCAATTCTTCTTTAATTTCCCGGTTGACCCATTCATTCTTTAGAAGGATACTGTTTAGTCTCCATGTATTTGGGTTCTTTCCAAACTTCCTTTTGTGGTTGAGTTCTAGCTTTAGAGCATTGTGGTCTGAAAATATGCAGGGAATGATCCCAATCTTTTGATACCGGTTGAGTCCTGATTTAGGACCGAGGATGTGATCTATTCTGGAGAATGTTCCATGTGCACTAGAGAAGAATGTGTATTCTGTTGCTTTGGGATGAAATATTCTGAATATATCTGTGATGTCCATCTGGTCCAGTGTGTAGTTTAAGGCCTTTATTTCCTTGCTGATCTTTTGCTTGGATGACCTGTCCATTTCAGTGAGGGGAGTGTTAAAGTCCCCTACTATTATTGTATTATTGTTGATGTGTTTCTTTGATTTTGTTATTAATTGGTTTATATAGTTGGCTGCTCCCACATTGGGGGCATAGATATTTAAAATTGTTAAATCTTCTTGTTGGACAGACCCTTTGAGTATGATATAGTGTCCTTCTTCATCTCTTATTATAGTCTTTGGCTTAAAATCTAATTGATCTGATATAAGGATTGCCACTCCTGCTTTCTTCTGATGTCCATTAGCATGGTAAATTCTTTTCCACCCCCTCACTTTAAATCTGGAGGTGTCTTCGGGCTTAAAATGTGTTTCTTGGAGGCAACATATAGATGGGTTTTGTTTTTTTATCCATTCTGATACCCTGTGTCTTTTGACAGGGGCATTTAGCCCATTCACATTCAGGGTAACTATTGAGAGATATGAATTTAGTGCCACTGTATTGCCTGTAAGGTGACTGTTACTGTATAGGTCTCTGTTCCTTTCTGATCTACCACTTGTAGGCTCTCTCTTTGCTTAGAGGACCCCTTTCAATATTTCCTGCAAGACTTTCATGGAACTTCTAAAGGACTTTGTGTTATTATGTTATTATAGGAGCTGGATTTAAGAGAAGGCAATTGGAAGAAGCTGATAAAAATGAGAGAAGACCATTTCTTTTCTTTCTTTTTTTTTTTTTTTTGAGAGAAGACTATTTCTAAAATTGTCTCCATTCTACCATCTAATTCTTTTATGTATCCTGAGTAAAAAACAACAATCAAACCAAACCAAAACCAGAAAACTTCCTTAGGGTTTTGCATGATGAAAAGAATGGTCAGCCGTTGAAAGAATGAGAAGCTGGGCAAGACTGAAGAACAAATCGATCCATTATTAATTTGTTAAGTAGTAGACACTAACTAGGTCTCAGGAGACCATTTTATTGATTCATTATCTACTTAAGCATCTACCTTTCCCTTTAGAACCCCCAGGGAGTTTTCTCAGTTCCATCATGCATCAGAAATATTTGAATACCCAGCAGTGATGGGACCAAAGCACTATAATGAAGATTGTTAGAACTGGTGGTGCATATTGAATCATGGAGTCTAGAATGGTCAGTTTTAGAAAATAAGTCCAATGGATCAGAACTCCAATGACGTGCTCTCTGAGTTTTGCAATTCAATGTCTTCTTGTTGATTTCTGTCC
The DNA here is from genome assembly GCF_030435805.1 of Mustela lutreola. Taxonomy (NCBI): domain Eukaryota; kingdom Metazoa; phylum Chordata; class Mammalia; order Carnivora; family Mustelidae; genus Mustela; species Mustela lutreola. Next base: position 77,236,126 of record NC_081292.1, read on the forward strand.
TGGTTAGTTAAACTTGAACCCAATGCCAGGCACGGTTCCAGGGGCTTGAGATGTTCAGTAAACAACAAGAGAAAAAACCCCTGCCTGTCCTAAGGAAGTTTATATGCTATAGGTAAAGACAGTCAATGAACACATCAAAAAGGAAAAAAAATGTGTAAGGTTTGATGGTAATAAATGATACTGAGCAGAAAGGAAGATAAGGGCTGGAGAGGTGAAGTCTCAGAAGGAAATATGGCAAGAAAGCCTTTTTGAGAAGATGATTTCAGTATAAAACCTTGAGAAAGTGGGGAAGCTGGCTATAGGTGTTGGGAAGTTTCATCCAGGGAGAAGGAACAGCCGGCCCTGGAGAAGTTGGGGGTGGTGAGGGTGGGAGTGGCTAGTGCCAAAGATACCCCTGGCTAAGGTTGGAGTGTGCACACTTTGGTGTGCATCAAGGATGGCCTGAGAAGACGTAGAAGATAATAGAAAATCTTGAGCAGAGGAGTGAAGTGATTTGGGTTTCCATTCAGCCTGACCAGTTTGGGTGCTGTGTTGAAAACAGACTAACGATATGAGGGCAGAACAGTGCCTAGGTGGACCAGTTTCTTGGGTTGTTGTAAGAATCGGACCAAGGTGTCAGATCAGAATGATGGCAGCAGAGGGACAGAGATGCAGCTGAATTTTGGATCTATCTTAAAGTGAATGGCAACAGGAGTTGCCGATGGAACAGATGTGGTTGAGACAAAGACAGAGTTGAGGATAGTGGCAAGGCTTTTAGCTTAAACAACTGGAAGAATGAATTTGCCATTCACTAAGTTCTGGAAGTCTGGAAATTAACAGGTGTGAGAGAATTATCAGGAGCTCATGTCAAATGGCCACTGCTACTAATGGCTTTAGCTGAATTCCTCTCTGGGCACTTCTGAGGGCACTGCCTTGCCAAGGTTATGCCTCCTCCATGAGGCAGCCCAGATCTGGTCCAATAGCTACTCACTGTGGGGATAGGGGTCTCATCCCCTTGTCTTAATGAGGGTCCCCTGAAAGGCTCCCTGGCATTGGCTCTGGCCTCTGTGGCAACTATATTACGATTCAGCTGCCCCCTCAGCCTAGTCCTGGCCCCCTACTCCTCTGTGTTGTTCCCAGGGGTGTGTTCCAATAAACTTTCTGCACCCGAACATCAGTCTGTTTTCAGGATGCACACCTTAAAACATCTTAGGTGGACACCCCAAATCCGAATTATGTCTTTCCTTTTAGTGCAGCTGATCCCACCCAGCTCACCTCAGCCTCTGCTTTGCAAATAACCATAATGATTATTTTCTCAGCTAGATCATAATAGGTCTAGCTCTGCATTAGACTTACATCTATACTTTGCTCCTAAAAGATGTTGAATATTGAAAATATATTATGTGGTTAATAGATAACTGTGATGCCCCTGGGCAGAAATTAAAAACAATAAATTAAAAATGAAAAACACGTTTTGAAACCAAATCAAGATATGTCTGTTTTCCTCTCTGATTCATGCATGTTGACAAAATCATAATTCCCTATAGTTGTTGCTTTCTTGCTATGAGTCTGTTAGTGTGATGACCACTTTGCAATTAATTGATTTTCCCTCAGGCCTCTATCCTATGTTTGGATCTGCTTTCTATCTAAAATCTCAAAGCAAACAACAACAACAAAAAAATAGGCAACTATAAGCAGTTGTTTTTATTTATATTGTACCAGAGAACATCCGATTTGAATGTATCTTTTTGAATGGACTAATCTGAGAAATGAGCTAACCAGTTTATGAATTGTTTGACCATTTAGAAAGCCCATGAAGAAAATAAAAGAAAATAAAAGAGAAACATTTTTCGTAAACCCATGCACAATGGACTGCAAAGCATCATCTAGTTCATTCTCAAGATGCTCACTAGGGAAGCTCTTTTGATTCCTGAAAGCTATATGTAGGGGAAAAAAGGAAAGTAGAGTTTATTGAGTGCCTACTGAATGCAGGTAACTTTGTGGGCGTTTTCTTCTGTCTCATCCACTTCCACTACAGGAGTGGTTCTCAGCCTTGGCTGCTCACTCAGTCACCTGGGGAGACTGCAAACCTCTGATGCTTGGGTCCTACCCCCAGGGACTGTCAACTAGTTGGTCTAGGGTGTGGTCTGGGCATCAGGATATTTTAAACCTTTAACTGAAAACATCCCGAGGTGATTCTAGGGTGCAGACACGGTTGAGAATCCCTGCTCTAACAGGTAAAATACATTTCTGGTTAAAAACAATGGCATGGAAAGCATCTGGCTAAAAGCAATTGTGGAAGTGAGTTGCCTGATACAGTCTGGCCCCTGGCCCCTGACAGTACCCCGCTCCTGTCACCCCCTTGCACATGATCCCCCAGCCATGCTGGTTTTCTGCAATAAACCAGGCCCTTTCTGCTGCCAGTTCAATCTATCCTAGATCGCTTTCAGCATATTAATGCTGACCAACTTTCTATCAACAAAATCAATCTCAGCCAAATAATTTCCAGTCAGATCCCAGAGCCTTCTGCTGTCACTATCATCCACAGACAAGACCTGGAAGCTACGGTTCATCCCTGTTAAGAAATTAGCAAAGTAAGACGTGGGCATGTAACTCAAACCTACAACCAAAATAACTTTGCAGAGGATTCTATAACATCTGTGTTAATCCAGAAGTTTCTTCTATAATACAATCTCAATGAAATGAATAACAAAGCAGCTGTTATGTATCCTAAATTAGACTCCTCCACCAGCTTTTCTTTCCCACGCTCTCTAGCTTCATTTCATACTGTTTTTTCTGATTGACCCGGTTTTCCAGCCCTTTAATCACTTTCAGCGCATTCCTCCAGAGAGCTCCCCCACTTCTACATATTCATTTAACTTGCAGGGTTCCAGACTGGGTCTTTAATTACAAATTTAAGAATTATGGCAGGAGCGGAAACATAATAACCTCATACAGCTTAGTGCTCTGCTTGCTCCTAAAGACAATGTTACTCTGTTTCTATTGCTTTAGCCCTGGTTCCAGTTAATCTAAGCCATCAGTTATAATGACTTTATCAGTGTGATTATTATTAATAAGAATAACTACAGGGGCACCTGGGTGGTTCAGCTGGTTAAGCGTCTGACTTTGGCTCAGGTCAGGATCTCCGTTTTGTGAGATCAAGCCCCACCCGCGTCAGGCTCACCACTGTGTGGTGGGGTCTGCTTCTCCCCCCGCCTCTGCCCCTCCCCTGCTTGTGCTTTCTCTCTCTCTCATACATTCTCTCTCAAATGAATAAATAAAATATTTAAAAAGAAGAATAACTATATAGTTACTCTGTGCTGAGTACTGTGCTAGAGGATATGATTTACTTATATCATTTTACTCTCATAACTATGAATGTAAGCCTTAGGTCCAAGGCCCCAGCTTTGAACTTGCAGGGCCACAATCAAATTAGGTCCTCTTCAATAATCTATGAGTTTTCACTGCATAATCATTCTGTCCTTAAAATAATTTTCTAATGAGGTTTTCATTATATGGAACTTAGGTAATGTACAAGCTGTGGACCAGGAATTCTTTGGTGATAGAAGCCTTTATTCGAAAGCACCTATAATGGTTCCCAACTATGAAAGAGGATACTGGTTTCTTGTAGCAAATACTGTTGACATATGTTCATTTTTTTCCCTTCCTCTGCCATGGATTCGTAATAGGAACTTAATAAATGCTTACTAAATACAAGGTAAGGCCTAAGGGGTTGATTTTTATCCCCAGTAGTACGTGATGGAAACTCAGCTATTAGGTACTTTTCTTCTAAGGTACTCATGGCTTTTTACAAGTGTGGTTTTTCTAACTAATTAATAAATTCTTTTTTCCAGGCCCCTCCCACCTTGTCTAGTGCTGGCCCTCCCTCCCCTGTTCCAGTATGGTTCCCCAGCCCTCTTTGCCTCACAGAAAATTAACAGGACAGTCAGAAATTCGGAAGGGTAAAGCTTTTCCTTTATTCCTGACCTGAATAATCAGGGATAAAATCATGAGTTTGAGTAGACAGTACATATTGTTGTCTGGCATTTCTTTGCTAAGTTGTCTTTAAGATTTTGTTTTTTTCTTCTGCATGATCACAGACTGTTAGCTATGCAAGATGAGCTCTGCCTGTTTTGACAGATCTAGACATTCTGAACAAGACACGAGGAGAGGAGACGTGTAAAGCTAGACACCTAGGTCTCTTGTCCTGGACGCACTTAAACACTGCCTTATTTTCTAACATGTAAGTTGTTTGAGATGGCTCAAAAAATAAACATTATGGTTCTTTAATAAGATACAGAAGGCAGAAGGAGAAACACACGTTTCTCTCCTTCCCAGCATTCTTATTAGGCTTTTGATTTAAGATGCATTTGGAAAATTGAATGGACATCTTCAGACACAGCACAGTAAATCTTGTCCTGTACTAGCATTTGAATAGGAAAGATAGGGTGCCTGGGTGGCTCAGTCAGTCAGTGTCTGCCCTCGGCTCAGGTCATAATCCCAGGACCCTGGGATGGAGTCCCTCAGACTGCTCAGTGGGCAGTCTGTTTCTCCTGCTCTTTCTGGACCTCCCTCCTGCTCATTCTCTCTCAAATAAAGAAAAAATCTTTAAAATAATAAACCAATAAATGGGAAAGATAGTGTGTTTGTGGTCAGTAGCTTTTAAACTGGTCTCCAGTGATTGCCGCTTCCTGGTCTTCATCCGCTCTATCCGTGAATGTGGGCTGGAATTAGTGAATAGAGTACAGCACATCTGTGATTAGGTTACAAAGAACTGTGACTTCCCTCTCGGGTGCTCCATCTTAGACAAGTTGCCATGGAGAAAGCCAGCTGTTCCATCATGTGGCAGCTCTACAGAGAGGCCCACAGAGCAAGGAGCCGAGGCTGGCCAACAATCACTTGAGTGAGCCTGGAAGTACATACACCCATCCCCAGGACAACACAGTTGAAACTCCGGATGAGGCTGTAAGCCACCGCTGACCGCTTGACTTTCAGTTCATGAGAGAGGAACTTAACTCAGTCATACCCATGTTGCTGTGCAACAGTAACTAGGAGATAAATATTTATCATGTTAAGACTCTAAATTTTGGGATAACATTGAACGGCAGTAGGTAACTTACATATGAAGAAACAAAAGTTTTCCCTCTACTACACTCCTGTTGCATTTTCTGTCCCTTGTCCTTTGTAATAAAATACTAACGCATTCTCTCGTGGCGTTCACCACTTTCTAACCTACATCACAGATGTATGTGATTTCTCTAACTTGTCTATAAACTTCCAGGGAAGAGAAACTTATTGCTATTGGCTTTTTAATTCTTCTAGGTCTTAGAAATGAACGTCATGCATAGCAAATGCTGATTAATAAATATGTGAATAAATCTTGCCTTTAGTAGCCAAGATGAAGCTGGGTAACTTGATGTTAGACAAGGCTATTTGACCTGCTAATAACTTCCTTGATTCTTCTTGCATCTTAACATATTAATAACTGACTTTCAAGCATCATCTCTGCTGTGATTTCTCTTTCTACTATAGAAGATGTAATTAAACTTTGAGTAAATGATGTGACTTCATTATTTCTTTATGGTGTAGGGAATTTATAACATGGAACCATAAATCACAGCATAATCTCTATTTCTACTATCAAAAAGACAGTTTATGTAGGGGCACCTGGGTGGCTCAGTGGGTTAAAGCCTCTGCCTTCGGCTCAGGTCATGATCCCGGGGTCCTGGGATCTAAGCCCCGTATCGGGCTCTCTGCTCAGCAAGGAGCCTGCTTCCTTCTCTCTCTCTGCCTGCCTTTCTGCCTCCTTGTGATCTCTGTCTGTCAAATAAATAAATAAAATCTTAAAAAAAAAGACAGTTTATGTAAAAATGAGTCATCATTTGAGGGTACATAGAAAATGAACTTGTCTTCATCAGCAATGTGCAGGACTGTTACTATATAAGTGGTAAAGCAATAATTTCACTTAAAAATTTGCTCTTATATTCTCCTCCTACAATGGTATTATTATATTTTAATATGAAACACAACTGGTACAGGGAGTAGAAGAGGGTCATTGAGACTGACTTGGAGAAGTGGAAAATATGAGTCTGAGACACATTGATGTCACTTGTGTCACTAAATATTCCACTCTGGTTATTATGCAAATTGATAGAAATCAGACAGAGTTTTGAAGGACTTTAACAGAGCAGGACATTTAAGGGATGCTCTTTTGTGGTCATCAAAAAGGAAGTAATAGGAAAAGAGAATTTAATTAAATGAAGATTGTCAGAAGTAGGTAAAGACCTGTCATTGTCACGGGATCAATATGGCAACTGACTTCTTTATCTCCATTTCTTCTCACATAAAGAGAAGAATAAAATGAATAAAACAATGTCATATATATATATATGTATGTATATATATATGATTATATATACATATTCCATATATAATATGCATATGTGTGTGTGTGTGTGTGTGTGTGTGTATGAATGATCTTGGACTAAATATCACTACCTAAAGGAGCTGGAAATGCCAATAAAATGGTCTAGGATAAATCTGGTTTCATCTTCTGATTTCTGCCCTTCTGCTTAAACCATCACTGTCAATGACTTTGTTATCTAACTCAAACATGAGGAGAGTTTGGCTGGTGGCTTTAATTAATTTCTCATCAAAGTCCATTGAACAGTTCCAGAAATTTCTTCTCTGTCTCCTAGGCCACCTTAAAAGACAAATGATTTCTCCTTCTGCTGTGCATCAGAAATGGCAGGAAGTCATTGGTTTAGCCAGCTTTGCCGGTTTCTTTAGGAGCTGTTTGTGCATGGTGGCAACAGAGGTGTTCTGGAGTCTTCTCACATACTTAACACAGTTGTTTCTTCCTGAACCAAGATTCTTCCATTCAAATCAGGCTGACTAGGGACAAGGAACTCAATGACTCTTTGTTTCAAATTGTTTCAAATATCTTTCTTCAAATGACGTTTTTGAGAGCTTAACATGTTTCAATTTCATCTGTGTTACATGGTCCCTTGTGACTGAAGGAAGGGGACAAGATGTACTGGGTGACCAAAGCGCATCTGGTACAAATGTTGCAAACAAACAAATGGACCAGAAATCAGAGCCCTGGGTATTAGCCTTGGTTCTGCCATTAGAACTTCATGGATTTTGCATTTTTTAAAATAAGAAAGGTCATTGTTTCTGCCTTTACTTAGTAGGGAACTAGGTACTGGGATCTTAGGGTATAGAAAGATAACTTTGGCCATGAAAAAGACTTTGGAAATCATGTTGTCCCCCCCGACCATCTCAAATTCACTGAGAGGTGATTTCTCATTTTCATGGTTGATCAATGAATACCAGAGTTTGCTAGACAGCTGGTTCAGAACCCTGTCCACGAACCACCTGGCACCTGCTTCTGTTTCTTTTCTACTTCTCAGTGACTGGTCAAGAGATTTATGCAAAACTCCCATGAACTTCCCTGCTGCACCTTTCTGCCTGCCAACCACAGATCTGAGAGCTTCCTACAGTCTAGAGCCCTGTGAGATTGATTGTTCAACTGCTTTAAAAATGTTTCCTGAGGAGCCTCTCTACCTGGTTTTTCGTAGACTCAATATGAATCTCCTAAGATGGGTATCTTCTGGGGAAATAGGCTTTTCAGGGAAGCTCTTTTCCTGTCCATGAGCTGATTACATGTCTTGTCACTGTACTTCATGGTTGAGTGCAGCCTGAGAGTCAT